>NC_056002.1:101723689-102044249 GCF_018446385.1 Zingiber officinale | reverse complement strand
GTATCAAAATTTGTTTTAAATTTCTTTTCAAATATTATATTTCATTAAAGTTAAACAAATTAATTATTATGTAACAAATCAGATCGATTTATATAAATTTGAAATAGATTTTATTTTCGTTTTAACTTTAAATTAATTTATAAACGAAATTTGTCACGAAATTATACAGTCTTCTGTTTATAATTCATATTTATTTTTTATTAATTCATCTTTTTATTATAATGAAACGGATTAATAATTTTGTATTAAATCATCTCTCATTTATATAAATCTTAAACAGATTTTATTTCTGCTTAAACTTTTAATTAATTTATAAATAAAATTTGTCATCAAAATGATATGATCTCAAATTCTGTTTATAATTCATATTTATTTTTGTTTATAAAAATTTATATGTAATTTCGTTTCAAATTTGTTTTAAATTCTGTCTTAATTTTTTTAAAAAAATATATAATTTACTAAAACGAAACGAATTAATAATTCCGTATTAAATCTGTCTCTAATTTATATAAATCTGAAACAGATTTTATTTTGGTTTTAAAAATCCGTTTCTGAAGCCTTGTTTTCTTGTAGTGACTACTGCTGTCGTTGGCATTAATTAACGACAATAGAAATCTCTGATAGCCATGCGACAGTAGCTTCTGAGCCTGAATCGCAGAGATAGTCGAGATACCGTCATCCCTGATGCAGTGAAATCCCACGAGGGTTGGTTCAGCGGTCGGAATGTGACCACCCTCGCCTGACAATCAACCGTGGCATGATATGCTGACAGCCAATTCATGCCAAGGATAATGTCGAACTCGACCATTTCCAGTACTAATAAATCTACCGTGAGTATATTGTTGCCAAAGTCCAATGGGCATCCTCTGACCTCCTGAGTGACGTTTAATGTATTACCGAATGGTAGGGCGATGGTCAGTCGCCGTGGTCTAAGAGTAGGTAGTCTACCAATCTCTCTCATAAAAGCACGAGAAATAAAAGAATGTGTGTCCTAACAAAATATTTTTTTGTTATCTATGAGAAATTGTAAGAGTCAACTTGTTGTAGCATTCAATTTCTGTATAGACTTTCTTATCCCAGGAAATGTTAGACAACAATCCAATGAACTACTACGGTAAGGAGGAGAACTCTGAAATCATTTTTTTTCAGAAAAAATAAAAAATAAAAATTACATATCAATAGGACGCACAAGAACTTCACCGAGATAGTAAAAAGAATGTAGGTGACGTCAAAAGGCCGCTGGCGCCGAACAAGAGGCCGGAAGGCGATCGGGGAAGGAGGGAAGAATATAGGGATTTTACGCCGGTGGAGAAATCGGATAAGGTGTGAGATCTTGCCACTCGACTTTTAATTAGGTCGGCGGAAGGGATCGAGCTTTGCAATCTTGATTCTTGGTAATATCTTTTAACGAGAGATTGAAAAGGGAACAAGGTAGAAGAGCGGAGCACTAACCTTGCACCCGCCGGAGGAGCAGTACAGCGCACAGTCGGACCTCTAACTTCGCAACCAGACGAATCCGATGTAGACTTTTGGAGCGGCAATCGGTAAAGATCCCTATTAATAGGAAAAAATAAAATTGATAATAGTAATTTAATAAAAACAATAAAGAGCGCCCTTTTAGAAAAACTAAATAGCAAAGAACGTCGCCCCCTCACATTTTGGGGCTTCTTCTTTTTGCTTGCCATCATCTACCCTAGTAGGTTAAGATGTCCAAAAGATGATACTTGCCAAGACCGTCGGCGTGGAGCTCAGGATTGTGGCAAGATCTCAAAGTGGAGGCGCGGAATTCAGATCGTCCGACGGATTCAACAAATGACTAAAGACAAGAATAGGATTCTCCCGATCAAATTCAGCACTGGCTGAGACCTCCCTTCCTCCTTCTCAAACTGTGGTGTGTTTGGGACGATCATCCTGCGCCCTATAAATCGATGTATCTGGTGGCCAAGCTCAGGTTTGATATAGAAAAATCTTTATGGTGTGGAATGGTTCGATCATCATTTGCCTGTAAACATGTTGCAGATTCTGCAACTAACCTTGAAAACACCAGTTATTTATGCAGTTATCAGAATTCCAAGAAGATATGTGCAAAAAAAATGATGGAGGCCTTCCTCTTCAGGCGAAAAAACTGAGAATCTTAGGAACTGAATGCAGTTTTGATAGATTTACATTAGATAAATTTAAAATAAATAGGGCAAAAATTGTTGGTGCAATTTCCCTAGGTCAAGGTTGACTAAGCTTGAGTTGGCTCAAGCAAGCTTGAGTCTTGACATTTAAGTTTCGATGTTTGACAATGGTTGGAGATTGCTGGCGCAATCGATTTGAGGAGATTGTTGGTGCAATTTTTCTCTGGTTAATTTTGACCAGTTTGATGTGAAGAAGAGTCAAGTAGGTCAAGGTTGATTAGATACTTGACTGGGAAGTCCTAACTGGAGGTTAGGGAAGGATAAGTTGTTCGCTCTCCGCAAGTGTACGGAAATGTCGCAAGTAATATAAAAGATTATCGTATCCACAGGGACTGGAATAAGCACTAGAAATGTCTTAAAGCGAATTAGCTAAACAACTATCCAATCGTTTCAAAAGCAAAGTAAAGGTAAACAAATCTAATATTAAAGATCAACAAACAAGAGTTTAGTGTTTTGGGTTATGATAAAGGGAGATTCTAGGAGTTTCGGTTTCTTTGTAAGATTTCTTGAATGTAAATGGTTCACCAATTCTTATCCCTCAATTGCCAAACATGTAGAAAGTTGCCGGTTCTCTCTTGCAAAAGACAACCGGCTAAAGACTGAGAAATGTATCTAAATAGGATTAATTAGACATGAACCTACGTTGTCCTTACACAGAAGCGCACCTATTACTATGCCTTCCTCGGATATCAACCTAGAAGCCCACAACTTATTAATCTATCAAGATACAAGAAACTAATCCCAAGGTCCGTCCTACTCTCTTGAATATTCTCATTTCCTCTTCAAGATTATCTCTCAAACGTCCTTACACGGGTTTGCACCTGTCACGTGGATCCCTCGGATGATCGAGTGAGAGTTTATCTTTACAAAGTCCACAAGATACCCAAACAATCAATCAAGAATGAGAATTAAGCACAAATCACCATTAATCATTCAAGATCTAATTGATACAAGCAAGACAATGTCATTGAAACAAGAAAATGGCAAATCCATAAAAGATTACATCAATCCATCATACAAATACTCCCTTAATCCTAGAATACAAGATCTACTCCATGAATCGAGGAAGAAAACCCGAAGAAATAGAGATTACAAGCATTCCTCGAATCCCCAATCCAAGAAAACAAGAAGAGGGGGAAAGAGAAAACTTATCTATGAAGAAGCCTTGTCTTCGGATCCAATCCTCGCTTCGGAGTCGGAATCGTCGAGATCTCCCTTAGAATCGCCCAAGAATCCTCCCAAGAACGGGAGGGAACCACCAAATCTTCCTTTCTCCCAAAGGGGGAGAGATCCCCTTTCAATTCATGAAGGAAGGTTTAAATAGAAGAGGGAATTGGGCGCCACACGGCCCCTCGATACGGCCGTGTGAGATCCACACGGCCATGTCCAGTTCCTTTTCTACCAATGCTGCACGGCAGTGTGGTGCACACGGCCAAGTGCCTCCTACTCTCTGGAAATGTTGCATGGTCGTGTGGTGCACACGGCCTCCACCTGCTTGGTCTCTGGAAAATCCACACGACCGTGTAGATCCACACGGCCACCATCTGCTTGGTCTCTGGAAAATTCACACGGCCGTGTGATGCACACGGCCACCACCTGCTTGGCCTCTGGAAACCTCACATGGCCGTGTAGATCCACACGGCCATGTAAGGCATCTGCTCTGGTTTCTTCGAAACAAGACACGGCCGTGTGAGATTCACACGGCCTGATGCTCTTCCCTTCCTGTTAAGACTACATGGCCATGTGTGGTACACGGCCTGATACTCTCTCCCTTCAATTACTTCCAAGCTTGCCCGAGGACGCATAATCTTCACCAATTTCGACTCCTGTGTACAGAAAATGCACAAAAAGCAGATCTCCGAACCAAAAGAGTAAATATGCTAAAAGGAAAGCTGGAAGTATAAGAACGCATAGATCAAGCATGCTCAAAGTATGTAAATGTGCGTAAAAACATGCATAAAAGAGTATATAATCTACGCACATCACAAGTCCAACGAAGATGTTGGCAGATGATGAAAATCCAAGTGGGTCAGTGTTGGCCGGACACTTGATGTTAGAAGTCCTGGTGAGTGAAGCTAGGCAGATGAAAGTCCCGATGAGTGAAGTCAGGCAGATGAAAATCCTGATGAGTAAAGTCAGGTGAAAATCCTAGTGAGTGAAGCTATGTGAAAGCCCTGGTGAGTAAAGCCAAACAGAGTAAAAGTCCTGGTGAGTAAAGTCAGACAGTGGAAAAATCTTGGTGAGTGAAGTCAGGTGAAAGCCCCAGTGAGTCAAGCTAGGCAGAAGGAAAGTCCTAGTGGTAAAGCTAGACAGAAGGAAAAGTCTGGTGAGTGAAACCAGGCACGTGGAAATCCAGGTGGATCAAGGTTGACCGGACACCTGGTATTAGAAAGTTCAAGTATGTCGAAGGAGTGATCGGATACTTGGCACAAGGAAATTCGGATGGGTCAAGGATGATCGGGCATCTGGTGGAAGAAAGTCCAAGTGAATCATGAAGGACCGGACACTTGGCATGAGAAAGAAAGTCCAAGTGGGTCAAAGGATTGACCGGATAATTGACAAAGATGTCCTAACAGGTCAAGGTCGACCAGATGCCAAGAAAGGAGGAGTCCCAATAGGTCATGGTTGATCGGATGTTGGATAAAGGAACCCTAGACTTCAATTGGGAAGTTAGGGTTTGATGATCGACTATGGTAGTCGATTACCATATCTTAAGCTACTAAGGTAGTCACTTAAGCTTAAAATCACGAGAAAGGTTGTCTAATTGATTAGTGTAATCGATTAAGACATGGTAAGCGATTAGAGTAATCGCTTACGGTGCTTTTTGCTTCGAACAGAATGGTTCTGTTCGAAGCTTAAGCGATCGGGATGATCGCTTAAGCCTGTCTTCGCAAAAGGCAAAGAAGATTCGGTAAGCGATTAAGCAGGAAGGCTTAAGCGCTTGCATCTTGTTCTCGCGCGAACAGAAAGATTCCTAATCGATTAGGAAGGCTTAATCGATTAGACTAGTCGATTAAGCTTGAAAATATAGCCGTTGTGAGCCTGATAAAAAGGGTTCGCGTGCATTGTTCCAGATATCGCTCACAGATTTCTTCTCCACCGAGCTCATCGATACGCACCAGATCTTGGAGGCTTAGAGAGGAGTGTTGTTGCACTTCCAAGCAAGTCAAATACAAAGCCAAGGATTGTAGATCCCTTGGAGCTCATTGTCACAAGCTTATCATTTTCATTATCCACCTGGGTGACCATTTCCTTCTGTCCACCCTCAACATAAAAACTCTGTGTCTTCTCAAATTGATCATTCTTCGTTCTCCCCTCAGTCTCATCCCCAGAAGTTGGAGGTGACATGAAAAATTCTTGTTCTCCATCTTCAGCATCCCTGAGGAAGAAGGCTTCCCCTTTATGGTCCAAATACATGTTGAATCCAGCTTCAACGCCATTAACGGATATCTTTACGAGTTTTTCCTTCACCTTCAAAACACCTTGAAATTTCTCAAATCGTACATAACAAGGCGAGGACTTGAGGCTTGTTGGAGAAATCTAGGTGCCCTAGGTTTTGATATTTGGGCAAAGGTTTAAGTTAGGTTTATTGTTGTATTTGATATGTATTGTGAGTGTGCAGGATACATGTACAATAAGGAAAGTCCAAGTGTAATCTTGGTAGAGGAGAAAAGTCCAAGGATGAGTCTTGACGGTGTAAGTCCAAGGATGAGTCTTGGCGGTGTAAGTCCAAGTATGTAGTCTTGGCAACGTAAGTCTAAGTGTGACATGGCAATGGATGAAGTCCCGGAGGTGAGAAGCCTCTTGGCAAAGGAAGACCCGACAATAAGGACAAGGCCGAAGGAAGCTCCAGAAGGCAAGACATGAAGGATGGGGAGACATCCGAGGGATGCGAGGCTGATGGAGGAGGCTAGAAGGCTAGGTCTAGGTTGGTCGGGCGAGGACGAGTGCTGAGTGATTGTATTCGGGGTGAAATCTTATGGTTTTCGGTTTCACTGTAGCAGTAATGTAACGACACTGTAGCAGCACTGTTGTGACAATGTAGCAGCACTGTAGTAGTCGACTGGTTACGGTAGCAGTCGACTGATACACTGTAGCAGTCGGCTGGTACACTGTAGCAGTCGACTAGTAGTTGACCGTTGGGTAACGGTCTTCACTTAAAGGACCAGTCGACTGGTGTATACACCAGTCGACTGGTAACGGGGAAACCGCTTAGTGTTTTCCTCTCGTGCTCTATTTAATAGAGCTCACGGTGCTTGGGCATGGTTGACGAAATAGACTTGGTTAAAGCCTATTAGAGTCTCCTAAGCCTTTGTGTGATTGGTGTGCTTGTATTCAAGTGTTTGTGGCGAGGTTTCTCCACCGACAAGGAGCTTGAGCTAGCCGGAGGTTTTCCGGGGAGTCATCCACCAACGGATCGGGATCGTCCACCTTACGGACAGCCGTGGAGTAGGAGCTTTATCTCCGAACCACGTTAAATCAACGTGTTAGGTTTGCTTTCTCTTATTAGTATTTGTTTTTGTATTTCCACTGTGAACTAACATTATAGGAAGCAATCGATTTGGGTGAGACGCTATTCACCCCCCCTCTAGCGACGTCAAAGTCCCAACAAGTGGTATCAGAGCTAGGTGAGCTCTTGTTGGACTAATCGCCAAGAGAGCGGCTAGAGGAAGAAGATGGAGTCGGAGGGACCTCTCGGATGGGACATCCGAATCCCACCTCCATACGAGCGCGAGGACTTCGACTATTGGAGGAAGCGCATGGAGATGTGGTTCCAAATGAATTGGAACCAATGGATTGCGTTGGAGGAACCATTTAAAGCTCCAACGGACAAGAAGGGAAAGCATCTCCGACTTCAATATTGGACCGATGAGAAAAGGGAGCAATCGGAGACGGACTAGGAGGTAACTAGAATTTTAATTAATTTATTATCTCCTAATGCGATATTGAATGTAGGTGAATACGAGAATGCAAGTGACTTTTGGAAAAAGGTAATTGCGCTTCATGAGAGTCCACAAATCCAAAAAGAGGAGGAACCCAAGGAGAAGGACTCATTGGTCCAAGAAGAGAAGGACCAATCGAATGTTGACACGAGCTCAACATCCGAGGAGGAGAAGGAAGATGAGGAGATATCATCCACATCTTCAAGGGAAGAAGAAGTGGAATCGTCCACATCTTCAAGTGAAGATGAAGAAGAGCAATCCAAGGAAGAGGAGATCTTGGAAGCTCAACCATCCACCTCAACTACCAAGAAGATCACAAAGGATCACATCAAATGCTTTGAGTGTGGTAAGATGGGGCACTACAAGAGTAGGTGTCCTTCGCTCAAGAAGGTAAAGGAGGTAAACCCTAAACTCACAAAAGTTAATTTAGAAATTAATGTGAGTTGTAGGAAGAAGAAGGAGAAGAAGCACATTAGATGCTTTACATGTGGTGAGTGGGGTCACTACCACACAAAGTGCCCAAGGAGAGGAGAGCTCAAGAAATTAGCGCACTTGAAGAAATGGGAAAAGAAGAGGAGCACAAGTCAAGGGGGAGCTTCAAAGGTAAAAGGGAAGGTAATCCCTATTTTGAAGCTTGATCCAAGCTCTAATTCTTATATGCTTGTTAGAAATAATGTAGATTATTTACCCAAGCATAATCATGGATATAGGTATAATGATAGGAATAGGGTTAACACGGTAGATAACCCTAAGAAATCATACACTAAGGGTGGACCTATTAAGACCCAAACCACTTTGCCTAAGGGAAGGAAAGTGGGTGAAAACCTAAGCATTAATCCCAAGAAAGGGAGACATATGCCTAGGAAGGTGGGTAGGTCTAGGCATGTCCAAGGTGGACATGTTGACTTTAGGGTTAGAACCCTAGAATTAGAAAATCAAGTCTTGAAGGCAAAGCTTGAGGAAATGGAGAAAGTCCTAGAGAGATTCATTATTGGACCTAAAGGACTTGACATGTATTTGGGTAGTCAAAGACCTGAAAATGTCAAATTAGGTCCCTCCAAGACCAAAAGGAGGGCAAGTGCTAAGGTAGCACATGATATTAGTAAGGGAGGTGTGACCAAGGACAAGGGAGAGTCATCCAAGGCCAATAAAAAGGAGTATGCTAGGGTGACATATAATTATGGCAAGGATGAGGTGTCCAAGGTTAAGGACAAGAAGAAATTAACCAAAGACAATGTGTCTAAGGTTAAGAAGGTGAGTTTAGTAGGCCAAGTGTCACTCGAGGTGCACCGAAGTGGCCTAGCCATAGTGGATGAGTCACCAAAGGAGGTGACGAAGGTTAAGATTTCTAAGGTTAGGAAGAGCCTCTAAGACCCATGGTAGATGGGTTATCAAATGTGCCAAGTGGTTAGGAGACAGACTTAAGCCTCTAACCTAGTGGGTTGGCGCAATTGAGATGTGTTTCGTGCATGGAAATATGAATTGGATTCATATTACATAAAAATTAGTTTTTGATGTATAGATATCATATAAACCCATGCTAGGGAAGTATTGTGGTTTAGTATGGGCAGATACATCAAGAGGAAGCCAAAACTAGGACTTTAGGTCAATGTTCAATTGAACTATTTAGCTAATTTTGAACTTTGTGTCAATATTGGGATCTATGATAAATATATTTATATATATATTTTTTCCAAGTATATATGGATAAAATAGACCTCTCCACAAAATTTGGAATTTTTTGGATGTCTTTGGAATTTTTGGCGTATTTCTAAAAGTAAGTAAAAAAGGTTGATTTTTGCCCAAAAAGAGTACCAGTCGACTAGTACAGTTACCAGTCGACTGGTAACAATGTTTTTGAGCACAGGATGTCTCTGTAAGCTCATTTTGATGAGGCCAGTCGACTGGTACAGTTACCAGTCGACTGGTACAGTTACTAGTCGACTGGTAATAGTGTATTTCAAACACAGAAGGTTCTGTGAGTGGAAATCGAAGGAGGCAGTCGACTGGTACCTAGTTCAGTCGACTGATACGAGCCTAATAGTATTTTTCAACATTGTTCTTGACCGTGTCAACTCGTTTAAATGTATGAGATCCATGGGAGATAAATACATGAGTTTAGAGTCAATTTGGATGACATGTTTTCAACAATTGGGATATTATTGGAGCTCTTTTTGATGTATGGCAAAGGGGGAGAAGTTTAGGTTTAAGTGGGAAACCTATACACCTTTGCAAGAAATCCTAGCTCGAGAGGGAGCTTAGGTGAAGGGGGAGCGATTGTTTAGGCAAAGGGAGAGAAGTTTACCTTTGTGGGAAATCCTAGCTCAAGGGAGAGCTTAGGTGAAGGGGGAGCCTAGGGATTTAGGTTCCATTATTTATGCATGAGTTGATTTGCATATTTATTTACATATGTATTGCATTTATGTTTCCCTAACTTAAACAGGTTGCCAAACATCAAAAAGGGGGAGATTGTTGGAGCAATCTAGGTGCCATAGGTTTTGATGTTTGGGCAAAGGTTTAAGTTAGGTTTATTGTTGTATTTGATATGCATTGTGAGTGTGCAGGATACAGGTACAATAAGGAAAGTCCAAGTGTAATCTTGGCAGAGGAGAAAAGTTCAAGGATGAGTCTTGGCGGTGTAAGTCCAAGGATGAGTCTTGGCGGTGTAAGTCCAAGTATGTAGTCTTGGCAACGTAAGTCCAAGTGTGACTTGACAATGAATGAAGTCCCGGAGGTGAGGAGCCTCTTGGCAAAGGAAGACCCGACAATAAGGACAAGGCCGAAGGAAGCTCCAGAAGGCAAGACATGAAGGATGGGGAGACATCCGAGGGATGCGAGGCTGATGGAGGAGGCTAGAAGGCTAGATCTAGGTTGGTCGGGCGAGGACGAGTGCTGAGTGATTGTACTCGGGGCGAAATCTTATGGTTTTAGGTTTCACTGTAGCAGTAATGTAGCGACACTGTTGTGACAATGTAGCAGCACTGTAGCAGTCGAGTGGTTACTGCAGCAGTCGACTGATACACTGTAGCAGTCGACTGGTACACTGTAGCAATCGACTGGTAGTCGACCGTTGGGTAACGGTCTTCACTTAAAGGACCAGTCGACTGGTAGCGGGGAAACAGCTTAGTGTTTTCCTCTCGAGCTCTATTTAATAGAGCTCGCGGTGCTTGGGCATGGTTGACGAAATAGACTTGGTTAAAGCCTATTAGAGTCTCCTAAGCCTTTGTGTGATTGGTGTGCTTGTATTCAAGTGTTTGTGGCGAGATTTCTCCACCGACAAGGAGCTTGAGCTAGCCGGAGGTTTTCCGGGGAGTCATCCACCGACGGATCGGGATCGTCCACCTTACGGACAGCCGTGGAGTAGGAGCTTTATCTCCGAACCACGTTAAATCAACGTGTTAGGTTTGCTTTCTCTTATTAGTATTTGTTTTTGTATTTCCGCTGTGAACTAACATTATAGGAATCAATCGATTTGGGTGAGACGCTATTCACCCCCCCTCTAGCGACGTCAAGGTCCCAACAAGCTCCCATCTTGCTGTTGGATGACAATGATGTCCACGGCTCCTCCAAATGGATGAAAGGGGTCGGAGACAGTGTACACACCCCTGGAGATGTAGCTGTCGAGCTTCTCCACAGCATACATCTTTCCAAACCTCCACCTTTCGTGCAGTTATAATCATAAAGCATCAAAAAACAAATCACCTTTGTGCCAACAAACTACTGATCGGGAGGTATTTCAGAAGGACCTCTCGACAAGCTATGGAATTGACAAAGCTAATCGAAGCCACAAAAGCCTCCGAAATGAGACATCAACCGGCCATTGGCAATCAAAATTCAAAATATGCACTTCTCAGCTGTAAGCTCACAGCAAAAAGGAAAGAGAGATAGAAGAACCTCCAAGAACCCAAAAACTCAAACAATTATCGGGGAGATGCAAAGGAATGCAATGAAATGACGCTATCGCAAAAC
This sequence comes from Zingiber officinale, assembly GCF_018446385.1. Lineage (NCBI taxonomy): Eukaryota > Viridiplantae > Streptophyta > Magnoliopsida > Zingiberales > Zingiberaceae > Zingiber > Zingiber officinale. The sequence continues at coordinate 102,033,154 of NC_056002.1, read as the reverse complement.
ACGCGAGAAGAAATCTCACCAAGAAGCGATATTTAAGGGATCAAGGAACAAGAAATCCTCCTCAAACAAAGAAAGGAAAAAAAAGCAGATAAAAGGGGAGGGCAAAATTACCCCCAAATCGCCTCCAACGAACTCCGATCTGCACCAACCAGCGGACACTGTCAAACCAAATGCAACACCGCCATCAGGATGGCTCAAGGAAAACTCCAACCGTAAGAAGGAATCGAAGCATATTCCATTCGAAAAATTCCAACGGACAAAAGAGGCGAGGCGACACCCGATCTCATTAATTGCGTCTCGCCAGCAAAGGAAAACAAAAAGAGGCTTCATTTATTGCAATGGCTGGATAGCGATCAGAGCTCGTGTCGCATTGTGACGTGGTTACCGAGAATGAGTTATTTCATAGTGGATGAGTGAGTGAAGGTCGAATCCTTGAATTAATCACCTGTTCTTAAGGTGGATACCAAGTAAATCTTGGCGTTAGCATTGGAGCTCATGGACCCCAACATCCATCTTTTCAACCAAGCATGTCCTAACAAAATATTTTTTGTTATTTATGAGAAATTGTAAGAGTCAACTTGCTGTAGCATTCAATTTCTGTATAGACTTTCTTATCCCGGGAAAGGTTAGACAACAATCCAACGAAATACTACGGTAAGGAGGAGGACTCTGAAATCATTTTTTTTTAAAAAATAAAAAATAAAAATTACAGATCAATAGGACACACAAGAACTTCACTGAGATAGTATAAAGAATGTAGGCGACATCAAAAGGCCGCAGGCGCCGAACAGGAGGTCGGAAGGCGATCGGGGAAGGAGGGAAGAATGTAGGGATTTTGTGTCGGCGGAGAAATCGGATAAGGTGCGAGATCTTGCCACTCGACTTTTAATTAGGTCGGCGGAAGATATCGAGCTTTGCGATCTTGATTCTTGGTAATATCTTTGAACGAGAGATTGAAAAGGGATCAAGGTAGAAGAGCGGAGCACTAACCTCGCACCCGCCGGAGGAGCAATACAGCGCACAGTCGGACCTCTAACTTCGTAACCAGACGAACCCGATGCAGACTTTTGGAGTGGCAATCGGTAAAGATCCCTATTAATAGGAAAAAATAAAATTGATAATAGTAAATTAATAAAAACAATAAAGAGCACCCTTTTAGAAAATCTAAATAGCAAAGAATGCCGCCCCCTCACATTTTGGGGCTGCTTCTTTCTGCTTGCCATCATCTGCCCTAGTAGGTTAAGATGTCCTGAAGATAATAGCTGCCAAGATCGTCGGCGTGGAGTTCAGGATTGCAGCAAGATCTCAAAGTGGAGGCGCGGAATTCAGATCGTCCGACGGATTCAACGAATGACTAAAGACAAGAAGAGGATTCTCCCGATTAGATTCATCACTGACTGAGGCCTCCCTTCCTCCTTCTCAAACTATGGTGCATTTGGGGCGATCCTCCTCCGCCCTACAAATCGATGTTTCTGGTGGCCAAGCAGGCTTGATACAGAAAAATCTTTCTGGTGTGGAATGGTTCGATCATCATTTGCCTGTAAACATGTCTGCAGATTATGCAACAAACCTTGATAACACCAGTTCTTTATGCAATTATCAGAATTCCAAGAAGATATGTGAAAAAAAAAATGATGGAGACCTTCCTCTTCAGGCGAAAAAACTGAGAATCTCAGGAACTGAATGCAGTTTGGATAGATTTACATTATCGGGGAGATGCAAAGGAATGCAATGAAATGACGCTATTGCAAAACACGCGAGAAGAAATCTCACCAAGAAGCGATATTTAAGAGATCAAGGAACAAGAAATCCTCCTCTAACAAAGAAAGGAAAAAAAAAAGTAGAAATTACCCCCAAATCGCCTCCAACGAACTCCGATCCGCACCAACCAGTGGACACTGTCAAACCAAATACAACACCGCCATCAGGATGGCTCAAGGAAAACTCCAACCGCAAGAAGGAATCGAAGCATATTCCATTCAGAAAATTTCAGCGGACAAAAGAGGCGAGGCGACACCTAATCTCATTAATTGCATCTCGCCAGCAATGGAAAACAAAAAAGAGGCTTCATTTATTGCAATGGCTGGATAGCCAGAGCTCATGTCGAATTGTGACGTGGTTACCGAGAATGAGTTATTTCATAGTGGATAAGTGAGTGAAGGTCGGATCCTTGGACTAGTCACCTCTTCTTAAGGTGGATACCAAGTAAATCTTGGTGTTAGCATTAGAGCTCATGGACCCCAACATTCATCTTTTCAACCAAGCGTGTCCTAACAAAATATTTTTTGTTATCGATGAGAAATTGTAAGAGTCAACTTGCTGTAGCATTCAATTTCTATATAGACTCTCTTATCCCGGTAAAGGTTAGACAACAATCCAACGAACTACTACAGTAAGGAGGAGGACTCTGAAATTATTATTTTTTTAAAAAAAATAAAATATAAAAATTACAGATCAATAGGATGCACAAGAACTTCATCGAGATAGCATAAAGAATGTAGGCGACGTCAAAAGGCCGCTGGCGCCGAACAGGAGGCCGGAAGGCGATCGGGAAAGGAGGGAAGAATGCAGGGATTTTGTGCCGGCAGAGAAATCGGATAAGGTGTGAGATCTTGCCACTCGACTTTTAATTAGGTCGGCGGAAGGGATCTGTTGAAACCCCAAGGTTGTTTTGGTGTGATCAACAAGTTAAGTTAGGTCCTGTGTGTTTTTAACCTTGTGTCTAAGTGTGCAGGAGCTTAGGAGCACAGGTAGTCAAGTGGAAGACACAGCTAGTGAGAAGGACGACATGCGGTGCGTCCAAGGGACGAGGCGCTGTGGAAGAGTACACCGGCGGGCGAGAAGGAAGCGTGCGGTGGTTCCGAGGGACAAGAAGCCGAACAGGAGGCCAGAAGGCAATCGGGGAAGGAGGGAAGAATGTAGGGATTTTGTGACGGCAGAGAAATCGGAAAAGGTGCGAGATCTTGCCACACGACTTTTAATTAGGTCGGCAGAAGGGATCTGTTGGAACCCCAAGGTTGTTTTGGTGTGATCAACAAGTTAAGTTAGGTCCTGTGTGTTTTTAACCTTGTGTCTAAGTGTGGAGGAGCTTAGGAGCACAGGTAGTCGAGCGGAAGACACAGCTAGTGAGAAGGACAGCACGCGGTGCGTCCGAGGGACGAGGCGCTACGGAAGAGTATACCGGCGAACGAGAAGGAAGCGTGTCGAGCTTTCGAAGGACGAGAAGCCGGAGCGGAAGACTGCTCGAGGAGCAAGAGACGCAGCTAGCGAGATGGTCGGCACAGGGTGCGACCGAGGGACGGAGACTGCGGATGAGTACGCTGGCGGACGAGAAGGAAGCACGCGGCGATTCCGAGGGACGAGAAGCCGGAGCGGAAGCCTGCTCGAGAAGACCGAAAGTTGGGTTCGGGTGAGCCCTATTCCGGATGGCAGAGATCACCCAAGCGAGTGGAAGACTCGGTCTGAGGCGAACGGAGCCGGAGAAGAAGCCCCGTGCTAGGAAAAGTCAATGGGGTTGACTTTCCCAGCCGGGGCGCCTGGAACTGTACGGGGCACCCGGAACAGTCCGAGGCGCTCGGACCCCTCCGGGGCGCCCGGAACCCTTCCGGGCGCTCGGAGTTGACTTTTTGATCAGAACGCGTTAATCGCGATCTGAACATTGGGGGATAAAGTTTTATCCCCCAGGGCGCCCGGAACCCTTCGGGGCGCCCCGACCAAGGCTATAAATACAGCTTTGGTCCAGAAGCTTTTCAACAACTGAAAAATTGTAATTCCAACACTTGTGTGCTTTCAGTTGTAGTTTAGTTTCTATTTCTTTGCGCTTTCATTGTTGTAAGAGGCTTCTCCGCCTGTAGGAGATAATCTAGTGTGACATCTTCCTTGGATTAACAACCTTCTCAATTGTAACCAAGTAAACATATGGTGCCTCGTCTTTTCTGTTTTAATTTATTACTTTACATTTTATGCAAGTGTTAGTTTAAGAAAGTTCGAGAAAGGTTGTGCTTTTTTACTTTCAGGCTATTCAACCCCCCTTCTAGCCGACCGCGATCCAACAGGATCGAGCTTTGCAATCTTGATTCTTGGTAATATCTTTGAACGAGAGATTGGAAAGGGAACAAGGTAGAAGAGCGGAGCACTAACCTCGCACCCGCTGGAGGAGCAGTACAGCGCATAGTCGGACCTCTAACTTCGTAACCAGACGAACCTGATGCAGACTTTTGGAGCGGCAATCGGTAAAGATCCCTATTAATAGGAAAAAATAAAATTGATAATAGTAATTTAATAAAAACAATAAAGAGCGCCTTTCTAGAAAAACTAAATAGCAAAGAATGCCGCCCCGTCACATTTTGGGGTTGCTTCTTTCTGCTTGCCATCATTTGCCCTAGTAGGTTAAGATGTCCAGAAGATGATAGCTGCCAAGACCGTCGGCGTGGAGCTCAAGATTGCGGCAAGATCTCAAAGTGGAGGTGCAGAATTCAGATCATCTGACGGATTCAACGAATGACTAAAGACAAGAATAGGATTCTCCAGATCAGATTCAACACTGACTGAGGCCTCCCTTCCTCCTTCTCAAACTGTGGTGTGTTTGGGGTGATCATCCTCCGCCCTGCAAATCGATGTATCTGGTGGTCAAGCAGGTTTGATACAGAAAAATCTTTCTGGTGTGGAATGGTTCGATCATCATTTGCCTGTAAACATGTCTGCAGATTCTGCAACAAACCTTGAAAACACCAGTTCTTTATGCAATTATCAGAATTCCAAGAAGATATGTACAAAAAAAATGATGGAGACCTTCCTCTTTAGGTGAAAAAACTGAGAATCTCAGGAAATGAATGCAGTTTAGATAGATTTACATTATCGAGGAGATGCAAAGGAATGCAATGAAATGACGCTATCGCAAAACACGCGAGAAGAAATCTCACCAAGAAGCGATATTTAAGGGATCAAGAAACAAGAAATCCTCCTCTAACAAAGAAAGGAAAAAAAAAGAAGCAGAATTACCCCCAAATCACCTCCAACGAACTCCGATCCGCACCAACCAGCGGACACTGTCAAACCAAATGCAACACCGCCATCAGGATGGCTCAAGGAAAACTCCAACCGCTAGAAGGAATCGAAGCATATTCCATTCGGAAAATTCCAGCGGACAAAACAAGCGAGGCAACACCCGATCTCATAAATTGCGTGTCGCCAGCAAAGGAAAACAAAAAAGAGGCTTCATTTATTGCAATGGTTGGATAGCGATCAGAGCTCGTGTCGCATTGCCATCACAGCGACCATCTCCATCTCCATCTTGATCCCAATCTAGCGTGGAATTCATTTTCCGTAACGAGGTAGATATTATTATTTTCTGCGCGACGTTGGAACGATGACAGAATAAGCGTCCAGAGGAACCATAAAAGGAAAAAAATGATATCGGATCACAAAAGTACTTTTGTAGTTAACACTTAAAAAAATGACAGAATAACGTTTATTTCAAACAATCTAATATCTTTGGCCTGGATTAAATATAGACATGTAAATTTACAAGGCCTAATAACACATAAGATCATCCGCGAGCTTCTACCCTTAGAGGCATATCAAAAGGCTTCCTTTATTTATTTTCGTTAAAAGAATATCCTGATTTTTTTAAATATCGAAACAGATTTTGTACTTACAAACCACTTGAGAGAAACTTCACTCGGGAGAGAGATTAATTCTTGGTTTCTCTTTATCGATATGATGATTTTAAGATAAACAAGGTTGACTATCCCTTATTAAGTTTGATGCATGTAAATTAATCTTCTACGATAAAGTATTCAAACGAACATTTAAAATTTAAATCTCAACTGCCGCGTAAGATTATCCTTCAATGGAACAACAAATCTAAGAACGTTAACCGTTTGGATAAGTCTTCGTGAACATTTCCGGCTTTACTCTAATGACAGATAGAAAATTTTCATATAACAAGACCAATGTGATTAATCAATTCAAAAACTTAGATACTGAATTACTAAAAAAAAACACTCCGTTGACATGAGTTAAAATAAAAGAACATTCAAAAGTCAACTGAAAACTAATCAATTGCAAGAATAAAAGAATGCACTGGGTTGACTTTAGTAAGAAGAGTCAATTGAAAACTAATCATTTATGGGAAACATGTCAATCCTTACAACAGCTTACTGAGTGCTTAGAAGGGGATAGAGGAACATAGAAACTAAAGAACTAGAGCAGCTAGAGTTGCTAAAACACATTGAATGAGCACAACAATGCACAAAAAATAAACACACGGTTGACTTCGCTAACAACTGGACCACGAGAAATCAGATTATGCCAATTCTTGCAAGAGCTTGCGGAGTGCTTCAGAGGGTAGAGTGTAACGCCCGCCCTCCCTGCTAACCCTAAGGGACGGCGCTACGATACTCTATGTACAATTAGCAGCGGAAGACTTAAAATAATTTTCTTAGTTTAATAAAAACTTTTCTTTTGTTTTTCTTTTCATCAAATCCGAACTACACTATCATGGCATCAATAACATGATATCAAAATTAGTAGAAACATAACAACAAGTCACACATATAGTACTACAATTCATGATACCAAAGCGTAGTTCTTAAAAGTTTTAAAGCAGGTTCTTATTTTGTTACCTAGCCACTGCCACACACATCTCCTTGCCTCTCCTGCTGCTCCTTTAGCTCATCCAACTTTTTTCTTTATCTGTGCTACAAGGAAAGTAAGCTATGAGCACTCATGACTCAGTAAGTTCCTTTCCTACTCACTAAAACCGAAAATCATCACATGATCAAAGAATGTCTCAACATAACATGATCTCAACTAGTCATGGCATAACATATCATACTCTTTAAGCATATCATGCAACATAACAAAATCATAAGTAGTCATGGTATATCATCTCTTAAAGCATAGCATGAAACATAACATAATCATATCTAATCATGGCATATCATAGTATCATCATAAGGTGACATGGCATATCAAGCTCTTAAAGCATAGCATGAAACATAACATAATCATATCTAATCATGGCATATCATAAATCATAGCATCATCACAACATGATCATAAGGTATATGCAATATGATTTTGAAAACATGTATCCGAAAAACATGTGTATGTCTCATGATCTTTAAAACCATTTCTTCTTACATATATACTTGAACATAATCTCAACATAATCAGGGCCCCGGCTTGTACCACACATAGATAAATCACGTAGATATGCGCGCTTCCTAAGTATATCCAAGGTAGCAAGTCTTGAATCATACTAGGAACTAGGTCAGGATCACACAGCCATAGACCTAGGGGCGTACTAAGGAGCCCATCCCTTTGTTTTTACTAGCCTGGATCACACAGCCAAAGGCCTAGGGACCGATTAGGAGCCCACCCTTGGTACAAGACTTACAAAGTAAAGTAGCATGTATAAAAATGCATCATTTAGTCACATAGCATATCATAGAAGTATGCATCACTTAGGCATACATTATGTCATAAAAGTATGCATCACTTAGGCATACATCATATCATAAATAGTATGCATCACTTAGGCATACATCATGTCATAAAAAGTATGCATCACTTAGGCATACATCATGTCATAAAAAAAGTATGCATCACTTAGGCATGCATCATGTCATAAAAAGTATGCATCACTTAGGCATACATCATGTCATAAAAAAAAGTATGCATCACTTAGGCATACATCATGTCATAAAAGCATGCATATTTTCACCACATAGCATATCATGAGAGCATGCATATTTTAGTCACATAGCATATCATCAAAGCATGCATATTTCTATCCACATAGCATATCATGAAAGCATGCATATTTTTAGCACATAGCATATCATCAAAGCATGCATATTTCTATCCACATAGCATATCATGAAAGCATGCATATTTTAAGCACATAGCATATCATCAAAGCATGCATAGTTTATATCCACATAGCATATCATAAAAGCATGCATATTTTAAGCACATAGCATATCTTCAAAACATGCATATTTCTAAGCACATATCATATCATGGAAAGTATAAATCACAAGCATACATGTTTAAGCATAAGGGTGTATCACATATCATGTGATTATACTTTCATAAGAAACATGGTAACATAGTTAGCTTGGGTTCTAAGCTTCCTAATCCCTTGAGTTCTTATCATGGCTGAACCCCCCTTAGATCTCAATTTAGGTAAAAACAACCTCCAAGCATGTGGAACCTAAATTATCATCACATCAATTTCTTAGGAAGCATTATAAGCATGATTAACTTGGTTTCTAAGTTCTCCAAGTCCCTAAACTTCATGTGGCCGAACCCTATCAGGTGTGAAACAAGGTCCCAAATGTCATGAAAGCATGGAAACCTTAAACCATATTTATAGTATTTTTTTCCAAGTAACATAGTAAGCATATTTGAGCTAGTTCCTAAGTTCTTCAAGCCCTTAACATATGTCATGGCCGAAATTTAACAAGTATTCATTAGGGCCAAAAGCAAGCATACAAGCATGTGAACTTGAACTAACATCATGTATAAATTCATAATAAGGCATCATACAATGGGTATGGCCGAAACTTACCCTAGCCTTATTTTAGGTCATTAAACAACATATAGCATGAGAACTTTGACTTTCTACTTATCATATTTCATGTAGAGTGACATGAGCATATTTAATTTTTTTTCTAGGGTTTCTAGGGCATCTATCCCTTCATGGCCGAAACATACAATGGTCCCTTTAGGTCATGGCAAAATTATACAAGCATGTGACACAATAACCATATCATCATATTTCCATAAGAAGCATTTTTAACACAATTGGTTTCAATTCTAAGGCCTCTAGGTCATTTAAACCCTACTTGGCCGAGACTCATCAGTGTTTAATTTGCTTCAAATAGCCTAAAAGCATAGGAAGTCATACAAGTTTCATAGCATGTATAAAAACAAGCATAATAAACATACATGTGAATTGTGTCTTAGGCTTCCAAGGTTTCTTTCCTTTTTCTTTTATTTTTCCTCATGGCCGAAACCTACCAATCTCTAAACTAGGTTTTAAGTGGCCTAAAGCATGGAAAACCTAAGTAAGTTTCATGGCAAAAATTACTAATAACATCATATATAAATTTGGTTCATAAACAAGCTAGGACCCTTGTGATCTTACATGTCATATATCATGTAACTAAATTCTCTATACCCTAATTAAGCATGAGAGCATTAAACCACTTTCATATCTTAATATCACAGAGGTCTTGAGCATGTTAAAATTTTGTTTAAGCTTTTCTAAGCTATCCATCTTATCATGGCCGAAAATCTTAATGAAGAGTTCATGAATTTCTAGCAATATTCAACATGCAATTCTTTAAGAGAACTCTATATTCTATCATATAAACATGGTTACCTAAATTTAAAGGTCTTCCTAACCCTAAGCTCTTTTCTTGGCCGAAACATATGAAGGGATTTCTTTTGGTTCCAAGTAACTTTCAAGCAAGAAAACCAATAAAAGACCCTTAGTAATTCATGGAGGGAATCTTGTACTAATTTGGTTAAACAATGACTTCCCTAACCTCTTTAAAATATTTTTGGCCGAAATTCTAGGGTTAGGTACTCCTCTGACCAAGCATCATATAGGTATAAAAACATGAAGGAAAACCTTCCTACATAGCATAGAAAAAATATCATGAAATGAGGACTTGTTTAAACCTTCCTAGATTTGAAAACTCTTCTTTGGCCGAATTTTCTTAAATTCTTTTCTAGGTTTTCTAATCCTCATAAAATCCGAAAAAAACACATAAAATGCCTTGTACCACAGGTGAGGGGAAGCTTACATCCTTTTTGCTTGTGGATCTAAGGTGTGGTGATGGAAGAAGTAGCCTCTTCTTCTAGTTCCCTTCCCTTGATTCCCTTGCTAAGTCCTCCTTGTATCTTAGGCTTTCTTAGGAGAAAACCTTGGCTTGGGGCCGAAGATGGAGGAGAGGGGGCTGGGGTTCTTGGTGAGGGAGAGGGAGGAATGAGAGAAAAATTAGAATTCTTCTCTTTTCTTGCTCCCTTTTATGTTAAGGGGGAAGAGGTAGCAAAATTGGTTTTTGCTTTCCTTCTCCCTTAGCCCTTTTTTTTCCATTTTCTTTTAATTAATTTATTTATTTGTTCTCATCATTCATGATGAAACAAAGGGGGAATGAATCCCCTTAATGGTCCTCTTCAAGTCACGGCAAAAAGAGAGAGGAAGAGGGAGAGAAAAGAAGGAAGGCAAGTTGCCTTTCTCTTGCTCTTTTCTTGCTTTCTTTTGGCTAGCTTTTACTCTCATCTTTATCATGCAATCCCTTTCCTTGATATCAATATCTTCTCTCTATCCCAATTGGTTTCTACTAATTAATTCTATAAATTATAATATAAGAGGTTCAAGGTTCAATCCTTGACCTCCTCTTCTTTTTATTTCATTTTATTTCTTTTTGGTTCAACATTCTACTAATATTTTTCTAAGGCAAATTCATCATTCTCTTATTTCTCTTAAAAGCTTAGTGGGTGTTACATAGAGGAATGTAGAAACAATCTTATCCATCTGAGTGTCGTCTCGCCTTCACTAACTCATGGTCTTTGAACTCTGTTAGATGGGAATTAAGTGTTACTTGGTTGCTAACCAGGAATCGCGCGCGGCACTTGGTGTACAAGGTGCTGTTTGGCATGCCTGAAAACAAAAGAAGATTAGAGTCTAACTACCAATGTATTACTAACTACCAATGTATTGTGATTCGACTCACCTTCTTTCTCATTGGCTAGCTGATGCTCGGCAAGGATTTTAAAAACACTCTGCGCATTGGGTGTCAAACTCTGTAGAACAACCAAAGCAGTTTTCGTGGTTTGGGCATTGCCATAATTTGCCAAAATCAATGGGAAAAAATTGCCCTCCGCCTTGTAAGGGGCAAAAGTTGGGACGTGATGCCACGACCACTTGAACTGAGTGTGCACCATCTTCTTGTCCCACACTACAAACAAACCAAGTGAGCATTAAAGCAGCGCAAAACCTTGAGCAGACTCATTTAGCAAGGACTGAGAAACAAAACATGTATAGCATAAAAATCAGATTTTCCTCTCTTCCACTCTCTCATCGACCTCCACCTCTTTTGAGTAAGTCCCCTCCCATTAAATATAACTTTGAGTGAACAAAGCCTTCTAATGATATCAGCCACTAGGTATCTAATGAAACATTCAACTATATCGCTCTTCTTTCCAAAATCAAGATATCAGCCACTAGGTATCTAAAGAAGCATGCAACTAGTAGCCACAGAAATTCATTAAACGTAGTGACTTTGATGCTAACAAAATGCTATAACATGATTAACTGATCAGAAGCATGTGAGAAGTAGGTAAAGAACCAAAGAAAAATGCTAAACTGTCAAATAGGAAATGCAAGTTAACCAAAACTTACAAAGAGGTGCATTCACATGGTCAATCGATGCAACCATACGGACTCTAGAACAGCTTGCTAATTGCGCAAGATACTGTTGTGAATCAGGATCTCTCAAAGAAGGACCATCAATGTTGTGTATGATAACACAGACAAAACAGTTATTGTCTTGTGGAAGTTGCACATTCAGAAATGAGAGAAGATCTTCAATTGACAGAGAACTAAAAGTATGTTCAGTGTTCGATTTGCTTCTTGTAGAGCTCTTCCTTTCATGTTTTAATTGGTCCGAGAGGACTTCAGCTAGGGTTATCAGGGCCTTTAAGAATGAACACATTATAAATAAAGAGTGTAAGTGATTAAGCTATAGAATATAAACTAGTACAGATAATTGCTCTGGAATGATGAACATACTTAAAAGCTAAGTTGTTTCTTATATTAAAAAAACATAAAATTTGAATTAAAATGTGCAATCTAAGAGAAAAACACCCATATCACCATATCAAATTTAAACATTGTTAGCAACAATACTAGATTATCACCACAAAAATTGGTTGGTGTGCCGAAAGAATGAGAGAGACATCTAAGCACATTAAATACAGAAAATCTCTCTGACCAAAAGAATATAATAGAAAAATACAAATTTCTTTCAGTTGATAATTATTTGATACCCCAGAAACTTTAGTTTTCCAATTTTTTTTTAATATGCCTTGAAGTAATGTGCATTCACTGGTTCCAGAAGTAAAATTAGCAAAACCAAAAAAAAAAACTATCAAAATATAGGTTTTGTAAGCCACGGGGTTTAATTGCATAGAGGGAAGAAAAATCGTACTTGTTTAAGATTGTTTGATGGAAGATAGCCATTGATCACGACCACTCCAAAATCAGTTAAGCTTGTTGAAGCAAAATCCTCGAGCAAGGCTTTTTTAGAACCAAATCCATACATTAATAAACCAAAACTACACCTGCAATAAGTGCAATCCTTCAAAAATACATTAAAAGAGAACACAGTTCTGATGAATTTTATGAATTCCTAAAATAACTTGTAGTTAAAAGCATATATCTTCATAGCAAGAAATATAATTCCTGCTCATGTCAGAATGTTAAGTGAAGGACTACAAAAATCTACATAAGCAAGCCTACGTACCTTAACTCAAAAAGCCACTTAGGGTATAAATTTCTGTAACTTTTGATTAAATGTTGGATTTCGTTTTCATGTTTCTGTAACTTGTAGTCAACATGATTGATGTCGACGACGTGTTTTTGCGAGGATTTCTTCCTTGAAGAGCTGCCAATTTCTTTGGCAAGGAAGTAATTTCTTGACAGCATGAAGTCATCTTCTTCATCCTCCATAGTCATCTCATGGACCCCAACATCCATCTTTAAAACCAAGCGTGTCCTAACAAAATATTTTTTGATATCTATGAGAAATTGTAAGAGTCAACTTGATGTAGCATTCAATTTCTATATAGACTTTTTTATCCCGGGAAAGGTTAGACAACAATCCAACGAACTACTACGGTAAGGAGGAGGACACTGAAATCATTTTTTTTTCAAAAAAAATAATAAATAAAAATTACAGATCAATAGGACGCACAAGAACTTCACCGAGATTGTCACGCCCCAGGTAGTCCCTGCCAGAAGAAATTTTGACAACATCTCCCCTTTACGGGTGACAATCTGAAACGTTTCTACATTGCCCTCAGGGCTCACACTCATCAGCGAACACGGCTGGAATATATATTATACAAAAATGAAACATTCCACGCAATTATAATAAAAACAGCCTCCGGCTATCAACACAATACGAAAAGGAATCGAAAACAATCACAACTTACCTCTTCTGTCGTCCGGCAGGCACGAAGCAAAACACACCAAATACAAATTCACCAAGCAACCAAAAACCCAACCAGTACAATGCTTAAAAACAAATCACTCAAATCTAATCAACAAACCAATACGAGTCTATAACATGACACTAAACAAATAAACAGAAATCGAAAGACCAAAGCGAAAATCCTTATGACGAGGGGACTAGCAACTGAAACCTCCTAACGGCATCAACCTGAAATAGAAAAATATAAAGCAACGGGGTGAGTCCAAGAACTCAGCGGATACAGAATAGACATGCATAATAAATTATAACTAACAGTAATAATCATGCGGTGCAGTTTTCTAACAAAAGAAGGAAATGCATACTGAAAAGAGCTGAAGAAAACTGCACTCACCAGAACCTCCTATTTGGAAATAAGGGTCGTCATACCAGATACAAAATGTCACCTGTATGCATGTCAAACATACACAACTCAAACAAATGCAGCATACATAATGCAGCAAGCACAAACAATAAATACAATCATACAGAAATGATGCAAAATGACATGTGTCACCCCTGTCACCAGTCAATCATCTCACACGTGATGGTGAGACCGAGTTGGTAGGGCTATGACAACTGTGCAATCTGCCATCACTGCTCCTGAGTGACCGAGTGGACAGGATGCTGTCAGAGTACATCTATCCTCCTACCCCAATCAGAGTGGGGGAGTGCAATGCTCTCATCTCCCTGAGATAGTCCAGAGGAGGAATCCCTAACGTGCTACCACGCTGCGTCACGCTACCCATGAGTGGACCAACGAAGCACTGACAGAGCAAACTGCACACACACTGCCTGATATACCACTAACCTATGAGTGGTCGTGTGTGCAGATCATGTAATTGGCGATGTGCTCAACAATAATGGAGCCAACAATCGTTCAGCATGCAATCGTGCAAGATGGTGCATGACACTAACATGTAGATAATAACAATATACACCTCCAAACAAAATGCACCAAAAAAGGAAATAAATAAATCATGCAATGATCCAGGTAACAATTAACTAGATGCTCAAATCAGATATGTCAAATCACAAGACTACTACACAGTAGAGCAATGTATGTCACTAATTCTAAGAACAGGAGTATACAAGGCATCAATCAAGAGAAAATAAGTATGATGGCATAACAGATAACAATCAAGACAGACTACAAGAACAGAGTAGTGACATACCAAGCAGATGCAAACATAATCATTACTACTAGAAATAAACTATTATGTATATCTAAAAATGACTATATCAAAAAGATAAGTCAGAAATACCCATCTCAAAAGATGATCGTGTCAAGAAATCCTCCGTCGAGACGACCGTCTCGAATCAAGGTCCTGTAACGCATGATATACAAATTTAGCTAATTACATAAATTAATTAGCTAAAACAAATCCCCAACTAAATCTAATCCATTGATCAACTAGGGTTAACTTCGTTAAACCCTAGTTGTTCCATTAATCAATTAGATTAAAATATATACATAAACAACCTAACCTTAAGTCAAATTTAGAACAATTCATTCTCCAACTTAACTACCAGTTAACCTAACTACACATGAACAACCAACTATATAATGAATCAAACCTATCCAAACAAACTCACCCAAATTCGATCGCGTTATTGCTGACCCGCGATCGGAGAAGTTTGACGCTGGAAATTGGTGGCCGGAGCTTACAATGAAGTTGCTGCCAGAACAAACGCGGAGCTGCTGTTGAAAACCAATTGCTGTTGGAACCCAGAAACCCTAATCAGCAATTTCCCTGTCAAACCAAGTACCCCAAACTAACCCTCCCACAATCACTCACCTAAATCAGTGGTTAGGGTTGAGGATTACCTCCGATTTTGGCAGCTAAGAAGGAATTTGCAACCGGACAATCTGTCCAGCAACTCCCACAGAGGCGGCGGTGGAAGTCTAGGGCACAGACACAAGGGGGAAGGAAGAAGAAGATCGGAGAAGCAACCCTCGGTGGCGCTCGTCCGCTGGCGTCGGCCGTGACGACCGAGAAGCGGGTGCTCGGCGCAAGATAGAGCAGATCTAGGGCTCGACTGGCGATGGGTGCTCGGTGTCCGCAGCCAGAAGAGGGTCGGTGGTGATCAGCTCGGGAGAAGAAAGCCGGCGGCGGCGCACAGGGAGATCGGAAGAGGGACAGTGGCCAGATCCGCGGCGGTGACGAAGAGGAGGGGAAAGAAAGTGGCGGCGTCGGGGAAGGAAGCAGAGATCGGCGAGGGAGGAGAAATCACGGCGTCGCGAGATGAAGAGAAGAGGAGGAAGGTTCGGCGGGGAAGAAATAGGGCTCGGGTAGAGAAATAAGGAAAAAGAAAGAAAAAAAAAGGAAAGAAATAAAAAGGAAACTTTAATCAAATTAGAAAATTTAGGTTTAATTTTATTAAAGTTTTAGTAATTTCCTTATCAACTCTTACCCTTCCATATTTCTAAACAGTTTTTTCCCATGTCTATTAATTTATCTCCACAAATTACCTCATACAAACTTCAAAAAAAATTTAGAAAATTTTTAAAAATTTCTAAAAATTCCGTTAACACTATATGCATATAAAATCTTATTATTTAATTATTATTTGGTTACGTATTTTACATTCTTTCTCACTAATAAAATTTGGTCCCCAAATTTTTGTTATCTACCATCAGCAAGTACTAGCAAAAGCTAAACAGTATAAATGTTGAACGAAAACTAACCCTCATACCTTAAGTAAATAGATGGGGGTATCGTGCTCGGGTCGTATCCTCGAGCTCCCAGATAACCTTCTAGTCAGAATGATACTATCACCCAACTTTAACAAGTCGGATAGTCTTGTTCCGCAACTGACACTCTTTGTGGTCCAGAATCCGTACCGAAACTTCCTCGTATGTAACGTCAGGCTGAATGAGAACTGATATATCTAACAGAACATGTGCTGGGTCGGCTACGTATCTCCTCAGCATAGACACATAGAATACATCGTGAACGTCTGCTAGAGACGGTGGTAGGGCCAGACGGTACGCTACCGCTCCAATCCTCTCCAAGATTTGGAAAGGTAATGTATTGCGGAGCCAGCTTACCTCGGAGGTCAAATCTCTTCACCCCTTTCGTGGGTGAAACTCTCAGAAATACATGGTCGCCAGTAGAGAACTCCAGGGGTCTCCGTCTCCGATCAGCATAACTTTTCTGGCGGTCCTACGCCTCTAACATTCTCCGTCTGATAGTACGGACCAACTCTGCCTCCTGTTAAGCTCTCTCGGTCCTAGTAGCTGGGCCTCCCCAACCTCCTCCCAAAGGGTGGGTGTCCGACAAGATCTACTATACAACGCTTCAAACGGTGCCATCTGGATAGTCGAATGATAGTCGTTGTTGTAGTCGAACTCTACTTATTGTAGGTGGTCCTCCCAGCTGCCTCCGAAATCAACAACGCAAGACCTCAGCAAGTCCGCTAGAGTCTGGATGATCCGCTCTGACTGTCCATCTGTCTGTGAATGGAAAGCTGTACTGAAATGGAGTTGTGTGCTCAAGGCCTGCTGCAGGCTCTGCCAGAACTGAGACATGAACCATGGGTCTCTATCCGATATAATGCTCAAAGGAACACCATGCAATCTGATGACCTCTTGGCAATACAGCTCTGCCAATCGATCAAGAGTCGGTCTTCCGAATCGCCAGGAAATGTGCGGATTTGGTTAATCGATCAACAATTACCCAAATCGCGGCATGGCCTCGTCGTGTCCTAGGCAATTCTATCACAAAGTCCATAGTGATGTGCTCCCATTTCTACTCTAAAATAGAAATCCTTTGAAGTAATCCAGCAGGTCTCTGGTGCTCAGCCTTCACTTGCTGACAGACTAGACATCTAGCTACAAATTCCGCGATGTCTTTCTTCATGTCATTCTACCAATAGGAACGCCTCAAATCACGATACATGCGGGTTTCGCCTAGGTGGATCGTAAATCGAGAGCGATGAGCCTCCTAAAGTAATTCCTCCAAGACCAGGTGAGATTGAGATACGCATAATCTACCTCGGAGAAAAAAATAATGTCCTCGTCATCTCGAGTGAACTCGATCTACTGCCAGGAAGCTATCTGGCTGCCAATTGACTGAAAGCGCTGATCACCGGCTTGGGCCTCTCGGATCCTCGTCCTGATCGACGACTGAGCAACTATGGTAACAAGAATACCCTGCTCTTTCTGTCCCTGCTCCTCAAGGCCCAACTCGGAGAAAATCTGAATCAAGTCCGTGACTAAAACTCGGTGACAAGCCAAAGTCCCTCTGGACTTCCGGCTAAGTGCATCAGTAACCACATTAGCTTTCCCCAGGTGGTAGCTAATGGTACAGTCGTAATCCTTCAGGAACTCCATCCATCTCCTCTGTCGAAGATTAAGTTCCTTCTCGGTGAAAAGATATTTGAGACTCTTATGATTAGTGAGAATCTCAAATGTTATACTATACAGATGATGCTGCTAAATCTTCAAAGCAAATATAATAGCGGCCAACTCCAAATCATAAACTGGGTAGTTCTTCTCATGCTCCTTCAACTAACGAGAAACATAAGAGACTACCCTGTCGTGCTGCATCAAAACAGCGCTCAAACCCTGTAAAGAAGCGTCGGTGTAGAGTACGAATCTATCCTCTCCAGAAGGCAAAATCATAACTGGTGCCGACACTAATCTCCGCTTCAGCTCCTGAAAGTTGGTCTCGCAGGCTTTTGACCACGTGAACTTTACACTCTTCCTGGTCAGGCATGTCAGCGGCATAGCAATGCGAGAGAAACTCTCGACGAATCGTCTGTAGTATCCGGCCAAGCCCAAAAACTGCGGATCTCTTGAACTAATTTCGGATGTTCCTAGTTGGTGATAGCCTCGATCTTCTGAGGGTCTACGAAAATACCTTGGCTAGAAACCATGTGTCCCAGAAAATCGACCGAAGATAGCCAAAAAGCACATTTGCTGAACTTCGCATATAGTTGATGTTGTCGAAGAGTCTCCAAGACTATGAGAAGATGCTGTGCATAATCCTCCTTGGAACGCGAGTAGATCAAAATGCCATCGATGAAAATGATAACAAACTGATCTAGGTACTCCAGAAAGACACGGTTCATCAAATTCATAAATACCGTTGGAGCATTGGTAAGCCCAAATGGCATTACCAAAATCTCATAATGTCTGTATCTGGTACGGAATGCTGTCTTCTGAATATCAGAATCTTTAACTCTCAGCTGATGATATTCGGACCACAGATCAATCTTAGAATACACGGATGTACCCCTGAGCTGATCAAACAAATCCTCGATCCATGATAGGGGGTACTTATTTCTGACGGTTACTGCATTCAGTTGTCTGTAATCGATGCACAACCTCACAGTACCATCCTACCGGAGAACCTCACGAAGACACACTAGGACGTATGAATCCCCTATCCAATAACTCCTGGAGTTGGACCTTTAGCTCGTCCAACTCTTTCGGTGTCATATGGTAGGGAGCCTTCAATGTCGGTGCGGTCCCCGAAATCAGCTTAATAGCAAACTCCACTTGCCTTCAAGGAGGCAGGCATGGTAGCTCATCTGGAAATACATCCGGATACTCTCGGACCACAGGAGCGTCTGAGAGTTGAGAACTCACTACAAGAAAACAGGGCTTTAGAGACGAAAAAATCTGTCTCTGAAAATCATTTTTCCGTCTCTAAAGAAAGTTTGAGACGGAATATTCCGTCTCAAAAATCCGTTAGTGAAAGCCCCGTAGCTAATTTTGAAACAGAAATATTCCGTCTCTAATTTTTGAAACGGATGAAAAAACTGTTTATAAATCTATTTCAAGTTAACAAAATAAAATTAATTTCAAATGTAAATTCTGTCTCTAATTTTGTTTTAAATCTGTTATTAATCCTGTTTATAAATCTGTTTACAATTCTATTTATAAATCCGTATATAATTTTATTTTTAAATTTATCACTAAATATTATTATATTACATTTTTATATTTTTCATCAATATATTTAAATAATTCTTCATTTCAAATAAATTAAAATTATTAAAAAGAAATAACTTCTAATTCCAAATGTATTATAGGATGTTATAGTGAAATTGAATTTTCAGATGATGAATGTGATGTGGTAGATCAACTTAAGAATGCAAATGAAGTTAGCGATCCTCCTATAGTTGATTCTCCCACTGAGGATATAGATGTTGGTTTATTTTTTGATGCTTGTGTTAATGATGATGATATAGAAGGATGTATAGGGAGCTGTGTTGTGGAAGCAACATCTCAAAAATCACCTCCTTTATCCACAAAATCTTTAGAGATTATGAGAGTTGCAAAAATTGAACATGTTGTGGATCAATGTGTAGGGACTTATGCAGAGTTGGCAGAGTCTTAAGAATTACCACCTTTGGTAAGACCAACACCTGAGTCAGAACCATCATTTGATTTAGAGGAAGTCACATACACATGTTTAGAACTTTCAGGCATCTCTCAGCAAAGTAAGGTTAGTACTTCTTGTGATCTTTTAGAAAATTTTATAGAGGTACCTATATTTGACTTTGTTGGATGTGATTCAATTTTTATTTCTTATTCTGCTTATCTTAATATGGTTTTGGTTCTATCTTATTTAACATGTATATGGGAGATTTGTATTTCTTTTAAGTGTGCAGATTTTCATGAGGTCGGTATTTGGAAGCTCAATCTGAACCGTCTTCGACCACCTGAAAGAACTTCAAAGAAGACGAAGATAGAGAGAGTTATACTTTACTTTTCAACTCCTTTGATGAAAGCTCTCTCCATAATAAGAACCCTGGTAGGAGGGTTCTAAAATATCTTACCCCTCCAAGAGCGAGATTTAGATAAATCTAATGAGGTGGTCGAGCTAATGACCTTAAACAAGCGCTTCTTGGGAGGCAACCCAAGTTCAATCTTACTTTCATTTTTTTTGGTTTCTTTTTAGTTTCATTTCTTTCTTTATAATAAACTTGTATCCTCTACTTAATTTTTCTTGTCTATCTTATTTTTGTAGATTTCAAAGTTTTGGAGGAATGTGAGCATTGGATAGAGGAGTATCTTTAAAAACATGAATACCAACTATTTGGAGCTCATCACTTGGTAACTTCTCTAAACTTCATAAATCTCCTCCATATATCATTTCTAGTTGTCATTGGGATAATGAAAAGTTTAAGTCTGGGGGGATGCATTAGATGCATTTGGTTTAGTTTAGTTTTTATTTTTGTTTTCTTCTTTTTGTATAATAAAATTTTTGCTAGTTGCATCTTACATCACATCATGATTGTTTGTTCCTTATTGCAAAATACTAGCACGTTTATTCTAGATTCCATGTGGTTTATTGGTTACTTATGGTGCTATTATGTTTAGTTATCTATCTTCTTCTATCTATGATAGCATGAAGTGAGCAATATTTTTACTATAAGAGTTTAATTATTGACCTTGTTGTAGGACTTCTATACACTTTGCCTAGTTTTAATGGTTGAAAACTTTGAAAATAGTCATGATTCATAAAACTTGATTAGTACTAATGTTTTATTGGTGATTTCTCAAACTACATTTTGGTTACTAGATGATGCTCGAATCATGTCAACTCATTTGGAAAAATCAAAATATCCCAACATTTGCACTTATATACATTTGTGTTCAAGTGTTGCATCTTGAAATCACTTAAAAATAATGATGAAAAAAGGAAAAAAAATTAATAAGGGATATAAAAAATAGTTGTTGTGAGTGGAAACTAGCAAGTTACCCCTTTGAGACCGAGTTAGGTTACTAGGGAAATAACTGCTATGCTTCTCTTGATATCGAGCACGCCTTTGAGACCTTGAGTAGATTGAGAAGGATGAACCAAGCGTGTGGCAGGTAAGTGTCTATCGCTGAGAGCATAAGGAATACGGTTCTATGATGACTTGACTAGGCTTACGGATTGAAACTTGATAAACATAGGCCACTATTGTACTGAGCACGGAGGACTACTACTTAGGTCATACTCAAACTACTTTTGTATCTTGCTCACCAATGGAATCATTTGATAGGATTAGATTGATTTGCTAGATATTATGATGCACTATTTAACCACATGAATCTAGATTACGGGTTTTGCTTGAGGACAGGCAAAGGTTTAAGTCTAAGGTGTGATGTGCGTAGATTATATACATTTTGATGCATGCACTCAATGCTTCCGGACTTTACACCATCAAGATAGGGTTTTATCTAGTTTCCGGACTTTACACCATCGAGCCAGAATGACTATATTTCATTGCAATGTCTTTTACACCATCAAGATAGGGTTTTATCTAGTTTAAGTCTTCATCAAAGTTGTAGATCTTGAAGTTATCTACAAATCGGTATAAAGAACAGCCCAAAATTCCAACCGAGCATAAAGTTATGACTATTTTACTTTTAGTCTATAGTGCTGAAAATTCTACACGGCCTTCACACGGCCATGTGACATTCACACGGCCTCAACACGGCCGTGTGGCATTCACACAGCCTCAACACGCCCCCCACATGGCCTCCACATGGCCATGTGGTCTCCACACGGCCAGAACCTGCAAGAACTTAGTTTTCACATGCCCGTGACACTCTGGAAGCTCTAGACTTCATTTAAGCTCCGTTTTTGCTCCAAATCACGTCCTGTCAATCAAAACAAGCAAAGAGCAGATCTCCGAACAAAATATAATGGAAGTATGACATTATAAAGAAATAGGGTGCAATAAACATAGATTATGCCAATGAAATACAAGTAGATGTGCATCCAAATGTATATAATCCTGCGCTCGATGCTTCCGGACTTTCTGCTGGACTCCCGCTTCCTGGCTCGTCCAGTCTTCCACCTGGTTTGCGACATCAGGACTTTCCACCTAGGGTTACCACCTCCTAGGACTTTTTCCTGAAGCCCTCGACCCGCCAAGACTTTCCGCATAGGGTTACCGCCCCCTATGACCTAGGGTTACCACCCCCTACAGTTTTCCACCTGCCTAACCGCAGCTAGGACTTTTGCCTAAGTACAACTTAGGACTTTCCTGCAAGCTCCATGAACCTTGTTAGATAACAACATAACCTTAACTTTGAATTCCTTTGCCATTATCAAAACAACGGTTCGATCGTCGGATGCTTCCTGCACCAACAATCTCCCCCTTTTTGATTATGGCAACTGAAATTCAAGGTTAAGTAAAATAGATGTATAAATATTTTTCAAAGTTTAAGCCAGTTAAAAAAAATTAAATGCAAGCATAGTTAAGCTAAAACTAACTTAAACTTTGTAAGGCTCCCCCTTAATAAAGGCTCTCTTTATAAATTTTACTTTTGAATTTTCCTACTTTTGAATTTCCCTACTCTCCCCCTTTGCCATTTATTAAAAATAAGCAAGTTTGAATAATTCTAACTTTTCAAACAGATTTTATAGTTAAAAAAATAGAAAATTAAATAAACATTAGGCTTTAAAGAGGGAAAAAGATACTTAGATAACACTTAGCTTTTTGAAATTGATTGTAGAATTCTTAGCTAAGTGAAATAAGGGTCTAAAGAGATATTTTTCTTTCAACTGAGTTTAAAGAGCTAATAAAACGTTTGACTTTGAAAGATAATGTTAGCCAATTTTTGAAACTTAGTTGAACTCTTTGAAAAATATGTTGTAAAATTTGAAAAACATATTAAAGCATACTTCAGGTAAGTTGAAATACTTTGAAAGTCTTAGCTAAAATTTTAAAAGTCTGTTAGAAAAATACTTAGTTAAATTTTGAAAATTTGTTAGAAAAATACTTAGCTAAATTTTCAAAAACTATTGAAAGACTTAAATAAATTCGAATGGTTTTGTTGGTAAGTATTTTCTTAATTTTGAAAAAGCATTTTGAACAATAATTTGGAAAGAAAGAAAATTAAGAAGGGCTAAGGCCAATTTAAACAATTGCAAATATTTAACAATCTTAAAGGGAAAATATTTAACCGAATAAAGAATTTTAAGATACTTAAAGGCAAAGGAGGATTAACAAGCCTAAAACCTTAATGTCCAAGCATGAGCTGAGTTAAAGAGATTACAGATTAATTAACTTCTTTTAGTAAGGTATCAGAGCCCTCATGAGTAAGAAAAAATTAAGCACTTAAGTTCTTGCCCATATGTCTGACCATCTAGCTACTAGCTGATTGCCTAGAGGACAACAGCATTCACTTGGTTAGTAAAGTTAAGTCAATAGATCCAGTTAGATTTGACTAGGGCTGGATGATTTAACTTGATTAATGTAAAGTTAGTTTTTAACGCTCAAACTCACTATGATGCACAGAAATAAGCATTCTGGAGTCCAGGCTGAACCCTATGCATCTCACACCGTTCTAAGTTTTACAAACACAAACAAGTTATGCCTAGTGTGCTTGTGAGATGCTCTGGCTGAAACTAGGGGAACATGATTTCTAGGAGAAAGTTCCTAGTCCAAATTTTGAAAGACTAATAAAATTGGGATTTTGAAAAAAAAATTGTCCTAGAAATCTTAAAATTAGATTTAGGAAATTTATTTGAAAATTAAGATCTATTCTACCACACATATCAAGCAAAATAGAAGACCATAAAGGACTGGTAAGTAGAAATATGCAGAGTAGCATAAGTACAACTAGACGAAGAAATGACAGTGTCTGTGTCCACAATCCATGGTACAATGCATAAGATGTGAGCGTCAAAGAGTAGGGTCATCAGCTGGAGGGTCGTCAACTAAAGGTGGTACAAGGGGCTTCTCGGGTGCAGGTTGTCCCTGGCGACGTATCTCACCTCGGAGAGAAGCGAATCCGTCAGCTATCTCGGATCGTAGGGATCGGAGGAAGCGATGGCTATCTAGAACAGCCCGTCGCGTCTGAATGGACTGAACCTCGAGCCGAGCAAGTCTGTCCTTGATGGAAAGTGGTGCCGAAGTCGAAGGTCCGACTGATGTGGAGGGTCGGGCAGAGGTGGAAGGTAATGGATCTGCGAAAAACTCCTCGGCTAAGAAGTCGGGCCACTCCTCTCCCTCGCTCGGTGCATCCTCGGCCTCTGGAGCTATAGGAGCAGCGACTGGCTGTGGCCGACCCTTCCAGGCTAGAATCTCCTCAGCGGTGACCTCTATACTGGCTAACCAAAGACTGCGCTGTCCTAACTCGTCGTATAGTGTAAGGGGGATAAGTGTCCCGACAGCCGTGTCTATCCTATGGGAGGAAAAGATCTGAGTCAAGATATGGCAGTAGGGCATGTGGACTACTCCTAATGTGACTGTACTCGATGCATGTATAATGTTATAGAACATATGCAGTGCTATGTCTAAACGCTGACTCAGGGCGTACAGAAAGAATGAATGAGAGGATCACATCTTCGTGACGTCCCGAGATGTGATCGGTAAGATGCATGTTGTCAGGACTCTGTACATAACGTAGTCCTGAACCCTAAGAAGAGTTGACCTGAACTCAGTCAAGCCAAATGGTCTCTCCTCCCCGAAAAAATGCATATAGATGGTGTCTAGTGTGATATGGGAATAGGGATCACCGAATGGTAGATCCCTACCCGGGTAGCATAGGAATCTACATGTAGACTCCCTAAGCTCTAAACTAGTACGAATCAGGGAGGGAGTAAACTGGAGGTCTGTTCCACCAACTCTGGTGGAATATGTACTATCATCAACCTTCTCGAGGTTGTAATAGAACTGTGCACACATGTAACGACCCGACCCATTTGGCGGCCCATTTGGCGACCCTTGGATCGTCGACCATCGACCGTCGGCCGTGCCGTTACTCACTAGAACTTTCCACCCCTGGAAGTGGATTTTTGCCTTCCCCAGGATTCGAACTCTAGACCTCCAGGCTAAGTACTATAGTTTATGAATCTTGGTAGCCAAGTGAGCGCCACGATCTAAGGGTCGCCAAATGGGCCGCCAAATGGGTCGGGTCGTTACAATAAAAATGCGCCTTTTTATTGTAACGACAAGCCCTTTGGCCTCTTTGGGCGGCCCTTGCGGCAGCCCACTGGCGGCCCTTACGTCGTCGTCCCATTTGGCGACCTCTAATGTCGTCGACCGACGACTCTTTGCCCGTGCCGTTACTCACTAGGAATTTCCACCCCTGGAAGTGGATTTTTGCCTTCCCCAGGATTCGAACTCTAGACCTCCAGGCTAAGTACTATAGTTTATGAATCCTGGTAGCCAAGTAAGCCTTTTATTGTAACGACCCGACCCATTTGGTTGCCCATTTGGCGATGCTCACTTGGCTACCAGGATTCATAAACTATAGTACTTAGCCTGGAGGTCTAGAATTCGAATCCTGGGGAAGGCAAAAATCTACTTCCAGGGGTGGAAAGTTCTAGTGAGTAACGGCACGGCCGACGGTCGACGGTCGACGATCCAAGGGTCGCCAAATGGGCCGCCAAATGGGTCGGGTCGTTACAATAAAAAGGCACCTTTTTATTGTAACGACCCGACCCATTTGGCGGCCCATTTGGCGACCCTTGGATCGTCGACCGTCGGCCGTGCCGTTACTCACTAGAACTTTCCACCCCTGGAAGTGGATTTTTGCCTTCCCCGGGATTCGAACTCTAGGCCTCCAGGCTAAGTACTATAGTTTATAAATCCTGGTAGCCAAGTGAGTCCTGGTTTACTGTATTGTTGCAATAAACCAGTTTCCCTAACTGATAGTAGTCTATCATCTAGACTGCGGGGTGACAGAACTGGGCAAAAAATATCCTACCTACATACCTAGGTTTAATAGATTCAAATGTAAATCTAGCAAAGTCTACCCTATGCCGCTCTGAGGGGAATCTAGGATCCGTAGATGGAGTCCTAGCCGGTGTAGGATCAGCATGTCGGCGTTTTTTTATTTATGCAACATATAACAACAAATGCATAAAAATAACATAGAAGGACAATAGGATGGTTGAAAATATACCTAGGAGGCATTGTAGGAGGATTGGATGGGTTTAAGGCGCCTTAGAGGAAAGATATCACCGGATTTGAGAGAAAAATCGAGTGGAATATGAGCCGTGAACGAACAGAAAGTGTTCTGTTCGTTTCTGAAATTCGGGATTTAAGGCGCCTTAGACGATGCTTAAGGCGCCTTGAGTAGGCTGTTGGAGGCACCTTGGAGAGCATTCGAGGCGCCTTTAGTTAAGGCGGCGGGAAATTTCCCGCCTCTGTTTAGGGTGCCTCCCTTGTGTGGGGAGGCGCCTCCGAGAGACGCTACGTGTATTATTTTTATTATTATTTTATTTTTAAATAAATAATTAGGTAAAATTCATTAGATTTTGAAAGAATATTGAATTTTGAAAATATTAAGTTTAAATTAATTTTTGAAAATATTAAGTTTAATTTTTTTAAAAAAAAATATTAAGTTAATTAAAGTTTTGAAAAATGTTTAAGTTAATTAAAGTTTTGAAAATATTAAGTTCAAATTAATTTTTGAAAAAGTATTAAGTTAATTAAATTAAGTTAATTAAATTTGAAAGATATTAAGGTTAAGTAAATTAAGTTAATTAAATTTGAAAAGTGTTTAAGTTAATTAAATTTTGATTTAATTTAATCTTAATTTTAATTTAGTTTTAATTTTAATTTATAATTTAATTTTGATTTAATTTAATTTAATTTTAATTTAGTTTTAATTTTAATTTTTAATTTAATTTAATTTTAATTTAATTTAATTTAATTTAATTTTGATTTAATTTAATTTAATTTTAATTTAGTTTTGATTTAATTAATTTAATTTTAATTTAGTCTTGATTTAATTTAATTTAATTTTAATTTAGTTTTAATTTTAATTTTAATTTAAATTTTAACTTATATTTTAATTTTTATTTAATTTAATGTAATTTTGATTTAATTAAATTTAATTTTGATTTAAGTTAATTTAATTTTAATTTAGTTTTAATTTTAACTTATAATTTAATTTTGATTTAATTTAATTTAATTTAATTTAATTTAATTTTGATTTAATTTAATTTTGATTTAATTTAATTTTAATTTAGTTTTGATTTAATTTAATTTAATTTTAATTTAGTTTTAATTTTAATTTAGTTTTAATTTTAATTTATAATTTAATTTTGATTTAATTTAATTTTGATTTATCCTTAGTCATCTCACCCAATCTAAGTTTTCATTCAGGGAATCCTATAATTATTGTGAGATGAATTATGTTCAATTTTAAGGTTTGGTTTAACTTTGTGTTAGATTCAGGTTTAGCTTTGTGTTCAACATATAAGCATTCTTTGGATAAACTTCTGGGCTATGGTGAGTCACTCAGACATCATTAAAGTAACCATGTCTTCGAGGTTTTCCAAGTAGTCTTACCCATTGAACTTAGTACAAAACCTTGGTCTAACTGGTTAGGATCCATAACGGGTAGCTTCGGTCAGTTCCACTTAGCCAAATGCACCAGGTCGAAGCCATATCTTCCTAGACATGCGATGACTAAGCTTCCCCAACGTACTATCATCCAATACTTCACCATTACCGTGAGTCAAGTTAAACCTAGCCCTTTTTATTCTAACCTTAATTACCCTGTCGGGTAGTCTACTCTTGGTTACCCTTGTCGGGTAGATTAAGTTTTGGAGGTGTCAGCTATTCTGGAGCCTTCCCTTGGATTTTTAAGATTTTGTAAGAATTTAATTTAATTTAAATTTAGAATTAATCTAAAATTTTAGTTTGAATTTAATTTGATTTACCTTGAATTTTAAATTTAATTTGATTTTTGATTTAATTATATTCTTTTTATTAAGATAGTTTTTCTACTGGCTCCCCCTGGATCATAGCCTCGATATGGTCTATCGAGGTAATGTATTTGATCCTTGGGGATCCAATATTGACCAAGTCCAGTTTGATTAATCAGGTTGGACTTGGGTACCCATGCTTGGACTGATTTACTATTTGGTATGGTTACTAAGGATAGATAAGATCTATATTTCTTTTTGGTTTTATATCCTAGCCCAGTTCTATTGTAAATCACTCTTTGTGTTCCAAGAATTAAGTCAAGGTTCTTGGAGCCCAAAGAGAACCGTTCTAATGTTTTCTCCAACTCCTTGACCTGAGTTTTCAGACTAGAATTTTCTTCCTCAAGTTTTTGGACTTGAGTTGAACTTCCAGTCTGAACTGGGTCAGGCAAAGTTTTGGAGTTAGTCACTTCTTTAAGGACTGTTGCTTCCTTTAGAAGTGACTTGATCCTAATATTCGATTTTGCTAATTTGTGTAATAAATAATTAACTAAATTATTTAGTCGAGGAATACTTACAGCGGGGGCTGGCCCTTCGGAAATGGATACGGATCTGTGGCTTCTTTTCGATTCTGCTTCCGACTCGCTTTCACTCTAGGACACATTGATCTGGTCCCGAGCCATCAGTGCGAGGAGACTCGTCTGATCGAGTTCATCGTCGGTATCTTCTGAGGACGATTCATCCCATGTCACCTTCAGGGCCTTCTTCCTTCGCTTCTTTGCATCCTTCTGATTAGGGCAGTTGGCCTTGATGTGCCCCTTCTGGTTGCACCCGTAGCAGATCACCTCGAACTTGACTATTGAACTGGGTTGAATCTCCTTGGATTGTACTGCCTTCTTTAGGTCTCTCTTGTTGAAGCCCTTCTTCTTCTTGTAGAGCTTTTTCACGAGGTTCATGAGCTCGGTTGTCAGTTCGTCATCTTCATCGTCTGAGTCGGGTTCTTCTTCCGACTCTGGTTCAGTTCTTCGTCGTGATCTTGGTTCGCGAGTTCTACTAGTACCTGCAAGTAGAGCAACACCTTTCTCGATTGGCTGTGCATTAGTCTGCTCATGTAGTTCAAACTCAAAAAATAATTCATCTAATTTTATACAAGATAAGTCCTTGGAGACTTTGTAAGCATCTACCATTGATGCCCACAATGTACTCATTGGAAAAGCATTGAGAGCATACCTTATGATATCCCTATTTTCGACCTTTTGCCCGATTCCGTGGAGGGAGTTGAGGATGTCTTGAATACATGCGTGGAGTGAACTCGCCGTCTCACCTTCCTGCATCTTTAGATTATATAGTTTATTAAGTAATAAATCACGTTTACTTACTTTGGTGTCAGAGGTGCCCTCATGCAGTTCTATCAGTTTATCCCACAGCTCCTTTGCGGTTGAAAACGAACCAACTCTGTTGAGCTCCTCTTTGGTCAGGCCACATTGGAGGGTGCAGGTCGCTCTGGCATCGACTTCCACCTTCTTGATTAGGGTGGGTTCCCACTTTTCGCAAGGTGTAGGCTTGCCGTCTTCGTCGGTTGGTAGTTGTAATCCAGTCTTGACGATCATCCACGTCTCGAACTGGATTTTGAGGAAAGTTTCCATTCGTCCCTTCCAATATCCGAAATCTTCTCCGGTGAAGAGCAGGGGACGAACGGTGCTGAAACCTTCTTGTTGGGCCATTGATAATATGCAAAAAAAATAGAAGAGATGTCCCAAGACTAGGTCTTGGATTAGTAGTGCGGGAAAAAAGTTAAGATCATGAGCTCGAGTGGTGTTGCACCAACTTCGAGCAAAAACCGATTCGTAAAAAGAATTAGAATGTAGCTATTGTTGGTGCGGTTAGCACTAACGGTCTAACTCAGGTTTTGATGAATGACAAATCAGGTTAAGTTAGGTTTGTTGTTGTCTGACACTTTTATCAAGTGTGCAGAAAAAGTCCAGCTAGGTCGACGGGCTGACCGGATAGCTGGCGAGAAGTCCAAGCGGGTCGACGGGCTGACCGGACGCTTGGCGAGAAGTCCAGACGGGTCAACGGGCTGACCGGACGTCTGGCAGGTAAGTGAGGTAAGTCACTGGAGGGGAGTGACTGCGAGGACGCGTTCCCGGGTAGGGAACATTAGGCGTCGATCCGGCTTAGATCCATTTCGGATATCTGAGTCGAGATCGTGACTAGATTCCGGTCTCGGAAAGACGGAATCTAAGTCATACTTTGCTCATCTATAAAACTGTGCTAACATTCTTTGCTGCAGGGTACATTTGCCTCGGACTAACCTTTTCTTGCAGGAGAAGGACTTTCTGGAGAAGAGGGGTCCGGGCGCCCGGAAGGCAAACCAGGGGTCCGGGCGCCCGGAAGGCAAATTCATCCAGCCGAGTCGTCGCCACGTGGAGCATCATGGTTTGTGCAGCTACGTCACGTTCCAGGCGCCCGGAAGGGATCCAGGCGCCCGGGACAGCATATAAAAGAAGCCCCAGGCAGGAGCTTCAAAACCAATCATTACTGAGAACTCTTCGACTGCTGGTCCTGCTGCTCCACGTTCCTGCGACGCTAACAAAGCTCCGACAAAGTGCTTCTTCGTCTTTTTGGTTAACTTCCTTGTCGGTATTACTTTGTTTCATTAGCATTCCTTGTACTCATTTTGTAATTATATTCGAATTGCTAGTGATTGCCCAACGAAAGTGGTCAAGGACCACGGGCCTTCGAGTAGGAGTCGTCACAGGCTCCGAACGAAGTAAAAACAACTGTGTCTACTTTTCTTTTCCGCTGCGCTTATACTCGAAATTTTCAAATCGATATTCACCCCCCCCCCCCCCCTCTATCGAACCTATCGGTCTTACAAGTGGTATCAGAGCAGGTACCGCTCTGATTTGGTGCAACCACCAATCAGGCAAAGGGGGGACTTTTTGAAAGAAAAATTAAATATCGTTTGTCTTTAAAATAAATCGCCATCTCTTCACCATTGCTTAGTATTGACAAAATATTACATTTTCAAAATTTTGAAATAATATTTTTTTTCAAATATTTTATTAATATTTTATTAATATTTTAATAATATTTTATTATTTTTTTTTCTGAAAATAGTGAAATATTATTTTGTTCCGCACTGTTATTCCAAGACCAAGTCTTGGGATTTTTTTCTGTTTCTCTGTGTGCAAGAAAAATGACTCTTCAAGAAGGACGGAACCCCCACGAACCACCACCATACGATCAAGATTTCAACTATTGGAAGCGATTAATGGAATGCTTCTTAGGAAGCGTAAACTTTGATTATTGGCTGATATTGAGAAAACCTTCTCAGAACTCAGAACTAAACACAAATGTAAGTAAAATCATTTGTAATGTTTTACCTAACAATGTTTTATGCAGACTAGAAAAGTACAAAGATGCACATGAGCTTTGGACCCAATTGATCAAACTTCACGAGGAGCCGATGGAGCTCGAGGATCAAGTAAAAATCGAATCCGAACTCGGGTTAGATCTAATCGAAAAGCCTACTGAATTAGGGGTTGCGCTCAAGGTTAGTGATATTTACCAAAATACCCCTGCTAATAGTAGTTTAAAAAATATGAGCATTGATCTGGTTATTTCTGAAAATATATGTGAAAATAATGTAGTTGACAATAATTACAAAAATACCCCTAGGATATTATCTGATAAAACAAATCCAATTAATTTAAAAAATTCAAACTTAAACCTAAACAAATCTGAAAACTCAAATGATAGAGATGACAAGGTCAATATTGATCTAGATAAAATTAATAAATTATTTAATAATCTAGACAATATTAATCAAGAAAATCCTATCCAAACCCAAGATAATTTAATTAATAAAAAATTAAGTTTTAACGATAAGAATAATCTAATAAATTCCACTAATTATATCAACTTAAAAAATAAAGAAAATATAAGAATAAAATCAAACACTTTGATAAAATCAAAACTAAATTTAACAAAATTAAAATTAAATGTTAAAAATAACATATTAAATAAAGATAATCCGAAAAATTCAAAATTAACAATTAATAAAAGGTTAAAAGGGAAACATAATTCAAACAATTTAATTAATTCAAAGTTAAAAATGAATAAAAACTTAAATTTTAAAAATAAGTTATTAAAGAAAGATAATTCAATTAACCTAATAAAAGTGAAATTAAAAGAAAATTTAAATATTAAATACATTCTCTTAAAGAAAGATAATTTGACTAATTTAATTAATTCAAAATTAAAAACTTGAATCTAAATTACAAATTAAACATTAGATTTTAACCAAAACTTAACTATAATAAACCCAGAACTAAAAACTAAATTAATGGCCAATAATTCAGGGGGAGATTCCAGAATAGCTGGCACCTCCAAAACTAACCTACCCGACAGGGTAACCCTAACCAACCTACCCGAAAAGGGTAATCCCAACCAACCTACCCGACAGGGTAATTAGGACTAGTTAAAGAGGGTTCAAGTTTAACTTGAATCATGGTACTGGTGAAGTTTTTTGATGATAGTACGTTGGGGAAGCTTGGGCATCGCATGTCTAGAAAGATATGACTTCAATCTGGTGCATTTGGTCAAGTGGAACCGACCGAAGCTACCTTTAAATGGATCCTAACTAGTTAGACCAAGGTTTAGTACTAAGCTCCGTGGATAGGACTATTCGGAAAATCTCGAAAGGTTGGTTACTTCTAATGACGTCCATGTGACTCACCAAGCTTAGAAGTTTATCCGAAGAATGCCTATTTGTTGAGACCAAAGCTAAACCTGAATCTAACACAAGCTAAACCAAACTCTGTAATAAAATCTAATTCATCTCACAAAATTATAGGATTCCCTGATTGATAATCTAGATCGGGTGAGATGAATAAGGATCAAATTAATTTTCAAATTAAATTAAAATTAATTAAAATTCAAATTCAAATTTTAAATCGAATTTCAAATTAAATTTAAATTTCAAATTTCAAATTTAATTTCAAATTAAAATTAAATTTTGAATTTCAAATTAAATTAAAATTAAATTTCAAATTTCAAATTAAATTAAAATTAAATTTTGAATTGCAAATTAAAATTAAATTTCGAATTAATTAAGATTTAAATTTCGAATTAAAACAAAATTAAGTTTAAAAAAGAAAATTCTTTTAAAAATTATTTTAAAACATTTTTAAAAAATTATTTTAAAAACTCTTTTAAAAATCAATTTCAAAATTTTAAAAATTCTTTTAAAAATTATTTTAAAACATTTTAAAAATTATTTTAAAAACTCTTTTAAAAATCAATTTCAAAATTTTAAAAATTCTTTTAAAAATTATTTTAAAACATTTTAAAAATTATTTTAAAAACTCTTTTAAAAATCATTTTAAAAACTTTAAAAAATTCTTTTAAAATTATTTTAAAAACTCTTTTAAAAATCAATTTCAAAATTTTAAAAATTCTTTTAAAAATTATTTTAAAAACACTTTTAAAAATCATTTAAAAAAAAAACTTTAAAAAATTCTTTTAAAACATTTTAAAAATTATTTTAAAAACTCTTTTAAAAATCATTTTAAAAACTTTTAAAAATTCTTTTAAAACATTTTTAAAAATTATTTTAAAAACTCTTTTAAAAATCATTTTAAAAACTTTAAAAAATTCTTTTAAAATTATTTTAAAAACTCTTTTAAAAATCAATTTCAAAATTTTAAAAATTCTTTTAAAAATTATTTTAATACATTTTAAAAATTATTTTAAAAACTCTTTTTAAAATAATTTTAAAAAAACTTTAAAAAATTCTTTTAAAAATTCTTTTAAAACATTTTTAAAAATTATTGTTATTTTAAAAATTATTTTAACTTAAAAATTATTTTAACTTAAAAATTATTTTAAAAAACTTTTAAAAATCCTTTAAAAAATATTTTAAAAATTATTTTAAAACTATTTTAAAAATTATGTATCATTTTAAAAAATTCTTCTTATTTTTTCACTATGATAAAATTCTTTTAACTTAAAAAAATAGTAATAATAATAAATTATTTCTATAGACTATTTTCACTTTAAAAATTATTATTTTGACTTTAACTCATTTTCAATCTTAAACATCATTTTAACCTTAAAATTATTTTTTAATTTAACTTAACTGAAAATTAGATCTTAAATTAAAACTCATTAGAACTTAATTTAAACATTACTTTTCAACTTAATTTAACCTAACTGAAAATTAAAACTTAAATTAAAACTTAAAAATTTAACTTAAACTTAAAACTTAAACCTAAATTAATCACTGATATTAATTTTAATCTAAAATCAAAATTGGATTGAACGTATATTAATTGTCATTAAATAATTATAAAAATCATTTTAAAATCCTGTTAGAAATCCCTTAAAAATAATAATAATTATAATTCTTTTAAATTCATTTAAAACTTAGACACCTAACTTAAATTCCATTAACTTTAACTTTAAACTTAATTATGTAATTAATAAGTAGAACTTAACTATTTAAGTTTTACTTTATTTGAGAACTAAGCTTGATTTGATTAGAACCTAGGTTTAACCTTAGTAAAAATATTAAAATTACTCTAAGTCATTTCTTTTCTTTTTTTTAACCTTTAAAATATTAATTATTTTTATTAAAACATAATTAAATTTTGACTTAAATTGAACCTTACTTAACCTTGTTTAATAACGAGTTTAACTTCAAACTACTACCAACTTTAACCTAAGTTAATCCAACTTAAAAGGAAGTAAATGAAAAGTTAAATTATAACTAACACCTTCATCAATTAATACAAAATTGAGATTATATTAAATTATTGAATCAAGCAAAATTTAATCAATAAATTATTATTATTGATTAATTATTGAATTAATAACAACTTATCTTACTTAACATTACACTAAAGGTTAACTCATTTCAACTGAATCTAACGTTAATTACGTTTAGTCAAATTTAAATGAACAATTTTATAAAGATAATTATACAATCGCCTAAAACACTTAGGTACGAAAATATGTTACGGTTGTAAAATTTTATATTAAGGGGGAGTAATAAATAAGGAGGATTAATAAATTAAAGGAGTATCAAATTCAGGGGAGGTTTTTAATTATCTCCTTAAGTGTTATTTTTTAATCTTCTCTTTAAAATCTCTCTATAAAATTCTACCTCAATTTTTTTTCTACTTTGAATATATTTAGCAAATATTTTCAAAATTTTATGTCAGGTTCAGGGGGAGAAATAAAACTAATTCAGTTTTTCAAATCGAATTTTAAACTTAAATTTGAAAATCAAAGTTTAAAAATCAATTTTCAAAATCAACCTGTTTAAAATTGTGAAAAATTTCTTAAATCAACTCACAATTGTTTGTTTTAAATCACAAACTTTTTATCCTTTTTACCTATTCTTTGAAAACTGAACTTTTCAAGTAAAGATTTAAACTTAATCTTACTTAAAAAATTGTCCTGAGTCTATTTCTTAAAAATTTGATTTTACTTAATTTTGACAATTTAATTTGAAAGATAAATTTTACAAAGTTTAGTTTACAAACTAAGCTTCTCAAAATTATTTTCCTTGATTTTGAAAATTGAATCTTGTACACTTAGTGTTGAAAAATAAATTTCAATTAGTTTTGAAAACTAGACTTTTCAAACTTAGTTTTGGAATTTTGGTTTTGAAAACTTATGTTTAAGTAGCATTTCAAAGTTGAAACTTGTTTTGGACCTTATAGACGTATGTTTGAAAATTAACCTATCTAAACTTAGCATTTTTTTAAAAAAACTAAAAGCTAACGCTTTAAACAAAATTTCAAAACTTTATACTCCCCCAAGTCAATTTGATCTTCTCTTGGATTTAAAAACACAGTTATTGTTCAAGGTATTATTGTTTTCGGTATTTCTCACTGTGTATCTTTACCCTTGTTTTTTGATGAATGCCAAAGGGGGAGGGTTAGGTTGGTTAAGTTAGAGCAACTTAATGCAAACTTGAAAAACTAACTTAAACCTTAAAAATCATGCTTGATTCTTGCATATTTTTTATCACTAACTTAACCAGGTTGTCATTCCATCAAAAAGGGGGAGATTGTTGGTGCGGTTAGCACTAACGGTCTAACTCAGGTTTTGATGAATGACAAATCAGGTTAAGTTAGGTTTGTTGTTGTCTGACACTTTTATCAAGTGTGCAGAAAAAGTCCAGCTAGGTTGACGGGCTGACCGGATAGCTGGCGAGAAGTCCAAGCGGGTCGACGGGCTGACCGGATAGCTGGCGAGAAGTCCAGCTAGGTCGACGGGCTGACCGGATAGCTGGCGAGAAGTCCAAGCGGGTCGACGGGCTGACCGGACGCTTGGCGAGAAGTCCAGACGGGTCGACGGGCTGACCGGACGTCTGGCAGGTAAGTGAGGTAAGTCACTGGAGGGGAGTGACTGCGAGGACGCGTTCCCGGGTAGGGAACATTAGGCGTCGATCCGGCTTAGATCCATTTCGGATATCTAAGTCGAGATCGTGACTAGATTCCGGTCTCGGAAAGACGGAATCTAAGTCATACTTTGCTCATCTATAAAACTGTGCTAACATTCTTTGCTGCAGGGTACATTTGCCTCGGACTAACCTTTTCTTGCAGGAGAAGGACTTTCTGGAGAAGAGGGGTCCGGGCGCCCGGAGGGGATCCGGGCGCCCAGAAGGCAAATTTCATCCAGCCGAGTCGTCGCCACATGGAGCATCATGGTTTGTGCAGCTACGTCACGTTCCAGGCGCCCGGAAGGGATCCAGGCGCCCGGGACAGCATATAAAAGAAGCCCCAGGCAGGAGCTTCAAAACCAATCATTACTGAGAACTCTTCGACTGCTGGTCCTGCTGCTCCACGTTCCTGCGACGCTAACAAAGCTCCGACAAAGTGCTTCTTCGTCTTTTTGGTTAACTTCCTTGTCGGTATTACTTTGTTTCATTAGCATTCCTTGTACTCATTTTGTAATTATATTCGAATTGCTAGTGATTGCCCAACGAAAGTGGTCAAGGACCACGGGCCTTCGAGTAGGAGTCGTCACAGGCTCCGAACGAAGTAAAAACAACTGTGTCTACTTTTCTTTTCCGCTGCGCTTATACTCGAAATTTTCGAATCGATATTCACCCCCCCCCCCCTCAATCGAACCTATCGGTCTTACAGCTATTACGCTAGATTCTAATTGACTCCGTAAAATCGAAAACACCACGAAAAAAAAATTTGCATGATTGGTGGTTGCACCAGATCAACGCGACCCCGCTTTGATACCAATTGTTGGATCGAGAAGCGCTCGAGGGGGGTGAATAGCGCTCGTGGCTATTTCGCGTTTTAGAATCGACTTCGTAAAACTCGACGAGTAATAAGAGTAATAAAGCAGCGGAAATAAAAGGCACACAATGAGAACACAGGTCGTTTACTTGGTTCGAAGCCTGTGACGACTCCTACTCCAAGGGCCGCGGTCGTTGACCGCTTTCGGTGGGCAACAACTATAGAATTGATAAAGTTTACAAGTATAACAATTACAGCTCAAATTAAAATAGTGATCTTATACCGACAACAAGAGATAAAGAAACGAAGCTCCGGGTCGTCGGGAGGTTGTCGTAGCACTTTGAGATCGTGTCGTTAGCAGCTTTTCGCAGAAGAATCACTTGGATGAAGATATTTGGAGTGCTGCCTCGAACCCCTCTTTTAAACTGTGTTGGAGGCGCCTCCAAGCCTGTCCAAGGCGCCTCTAGGCCGCCGAGTCGCACGGGTGGATCGCACAAGCCTGGTCGCACCTTATCTAGTTCAAGGCACCTCCAAGCCTCTTCAAGGCGCCTTCAAGCCTTGGTCCAAGGCGCCTTCAGCTTCATCCGAGGCGCCTCCAGCTCCTCTAGACAGCTGGATTCGGCTTGCACCCGAGGCGCCTCCAAGCTCCATGGAGGCGCCTCGGACACTGTTCATCCGAGGCTAAACTCTAGTTTTTGGCCCTGCAAAACATGCTAGTCTACAACTACAAACACATCCTACAAAACCAAGTTAGCACAGATATTAATCATGATAATAAAATATTCTGACAGTCGTCGGACTGTCCGGGTCTGACTTCGGATTTCCAACCGGATGTCCTAAGTCGACCCGACGCCTACTGTTCTCTCTGCAGGGAACGCGCCCTCACCTACTCCACTCAGGAATTTTACCTGTTGCCAGTACGATTCTCCAGACCGACTGGACTTTTGCTCGGCGCTCGATGCTTCTGAACTTTCTGCTGGACTCCCGCTTCCTGGCTCGTCCAGTCTTCCACCTGGTTCGTGACACCAGGACTTTCCACCTAGAGTTACCACCCCCTAGGACTTTTGCCTGAAGCCCTCGACCCGCCAAGACTTTCCACATAGGGTTACCGCACCCTATGACCTAGGGTTACCACCCCCTAGGGTTTTCCACCTGCCTAACCGCAGCTAGGACTTTTGCCTAAGTACCACTTAGGACTTTCCTGCAAGCTCCATGAACCTTGTTAGATAACAACATAACCTTACCTTTGAATTCCTTTGCCATTATCAAAACAACGGTTTGATCGTCGGATGCTTCCCGCACCAACATCTACTCCATAGACGCTGGAGAAAAACTCGAAGACATAATGTAATTAAGCATGCAATTCTCAAACAAGAAGAGAGAAAGAGAAAGGATGCTTATCCAACGATGATGAGTGATCTTCGGATCCAATCCTTGTCTTCTGGAGTTGATGTGGTGATGAAGGATCGCTGGACGGAGGTCCGGGACGGCGTGGAACGGCATCAAGGCAATTCTCCCTTTGACGGCTTGCCTCCTCCTTTTGACGGCTCGCTTCCTCCTTTTGACGGCTCCCTTTTTTTTGACGGCTCACCTCTTGGGACACGGCCGTGCAAGATTGCACGGTCGTGAATGGCTTGGCTGTTGGTCATGGGGAGTACGGTCGTGTAGGTTTGCACGGCCATGCATGGATCCATCTCTGTTTGGTCGCACGGTCGTGCAAGAGTTACACGGTTTTGCACTGTTCCTCCTCTGTTTGGCCACATGGTCGTGTGAGGTTATAGGGCCATGTTCTCTGCCTTGTTCCAGTACGTCGACAATCGCTGTTTTTGCTTTAAAAGCTTTCCCTATCAACACAAAATCAAAAAAAGAGTAGATCTCCGAACAAAAGAGTATTTATGATGAGTATATGATAAAAGAGATGATCATGCAAAGAATATATACACATAAAGCAAGTGAATGTGCATTAAAACATACATAAACGATCATAATATTTATGCACATCAGAGCCACACGACCGTGCAGGATTTTCATAATTGAAGCAGAACATGGTCGTGTGAGCCACACGGCCGTGTCACTAGTCTAGAGGCAGAGAAGGCCACGGCCGTGTGAATCCACACGGTCGTGTGATTTTGGAAGAGGAGAAGAAGGCCACGGTCGTGTGAATCCACACGATCGTGTAACCTTGATAGAGCAGAAGAAGCACACGACCGTGTGAGCCACACGGCTGTGTAGGCCATCCAGTGTTGAAGCAGCACACAGCCGTGTGAATCTACACGGCCGTGTCACCTTGGCCGAGAGGAAGATTCACACGGTCGTGTGAAGGCCACACGACCATGTCACAGGCCGTGTGGAGGTCACGCCCTGCTCTATAAAAGGGGGTTTTCTCCCCTTTTCAAATCATCTTGAGTTTGGGACTTCGTCCCTCTCCTTGGGGAAGGGTTCTCCTCTTAGGAGGAAACCCTAGAGCTTCATTATCCTTCATTCCTCCATGATCTGTCCATCTCCGAAGCAAGGAGGCATCCCCAAGACATCGGAATCATCGGCAAGTATCTCTTCTTCCCCTTCTTCTCACATCTAGGGTTGTAAGTATGCTTTATTTTATGTTTTGGGTTTGTTCTTCCTTTGCAATGGAGTAGATCTCTAGATCTAGGATGTAGGGAGTATTTTTGATGTGATGGATGATGTAAAACTATATAGATTTGTCATGATTTTATTCAATGACTTGTTAATGCCTTGTTCATGTTTGATGATGTGTGTGTGAATGCTTATATATATCTTTTGCATATTTTATCAAATGGTTGTGTAGATTTGTTAATCCCGTAGGGGAAATACCCTAGATCGTATGACTAAGGGGTGTCATGACAGGGCTACCCCGCTAACGGACTTCTAGGGTATCACCTTGAAAGGAGAAACAAATCTCCACAAGGAAGTAGGGGATCGGGCGTAATCTCTATTTCTATTTCTATGTTATTGTGTGTTAGTGTGTTTCTATGTTGTATGATCGAGGGCCGTCATGACAGGGATGCCCCGCTAACAGACTTCATAGGAATCACTTTAATTTAGTAGCATAGGACATGGAGTAGTAGATCATGCCGGCTTATTTACTGCAAGGGAGAGTCGGTAATGAATCTAACTTCCTACAAGAGCATGAACATAGAGGATAGAAATTAAGCAATCTATGTAATATCACCTAGCATTACAAGGAAACCGAAATCCTAGAATCTATCATCCACCATCCTCTTGCTCAACCCCTCTCAAGATCTATTCTCTCTCTTTCCTCTTTCTTTCTCTTACTTTCTTTCTAATCAATCTTGTGTTTGTCTAGATAATTCGCCGTACGAAGTTAACTAGTGCTTAATCAATAGTCCCTGTGGATACGATAGCTTTTATTATTACTGACGACGTAATCGTACACTTACGGTGATGTAACAGTCCCCCTTATTATCATATCAGAGATGTTGGCAGATGATGAAAATCTAAGTGGGTCAGTGTTGATCGAACACTTGGTGTTGGAAGTCCTAGTGAGTGAAGCCAAGCGATGAAAGTCCCGGAGAGTGAAGCCAGGTAGATAAAAATCCTAGTGAGTGAAGTCAGGTGAAAATCCTAGTGAGTGAAGTTAGGTGAAAGCCCTGGTGAGTGAAGCCAGTCAGAGTGAAAGTCCTAGTGAGTGAAGCCAGACAGTGGAAAAATTCTGGTGAGTGAAGCAATGTGAAAGCCCTAGTGAGTGAAGCTAGGCAGAAGGAAAGTCCTAGTGAGTGAAGCTAGGTAGAAGGAAAAGCCTGGTGAGTGAAACCAGGCACGTGGAAATGCAAGTGGGTCAAGCTTGACCAGACACCTGGTGTTAGGAAGTCCAAGTAAGTCAAAGGAGTGACCAGATACTTGGCATAAGGAAATCCAGATGGGTCACGGGTGATCGAACATTTGGAAGAAGGAAGTCCAAGTGGGTCATGAAGGACCGGACACTTGGCAAGAGAAAGAAAATACATGTGGGTCAAAAGATTGACAAGACACTTGGCAAAGAAGTCCTAGATGGTCAAGGTCGACCAGATGTCAGGCAAGGAGGAGTCCCAATAGGTCATGGTTGACCAAATGTTGGGTAAAGGAACCCTAGACTTCGGTTGGGAAGTTAGGGTTTGGTGATCAACTATGGTAGTCGATTACCATATCTTAAGCGACTAAGGTAATCGCTTAAGCTTAAAATCATGAGAAAGGTTGTCTAATCGATTAGTGTAATCTATTAAGACATGGTAAGCAATTAGAGTAATCATTTATGGTGCTTTTTGCTTCGAATAGAATAGTTCTATTCGAAGCTTAAGCGATCGGGATGATCGCTTAAGCCTTTCTTTGCAAAAGGCAAAGAAGATTTGGTAAGCTATTAAGTAGGAAGGCTTAATCACTTACAGCTTGTTCTCGCGTGAACAGAAAACTTCCTAATCGATTAGAAAGGCTTAATCGACTAGGCTAGTCGATTAAGCTTGAAAATATAGCCATTGTGAGCCCAATAAAAAGGGTTCATGTGCACTATTCCAGATATCGCTCACAGATTTCTTCTCCACCGAGCTCACCAATACACACCAGATCTTGGAGGCTTAGAGAGGAGTGTTGTTGCACTTCCAAGCAAGTCAAGAAGTGTATTCAAGCAAGAAGAAAGCAAGCTAGGGTTTCTTCATTGTAAATCTTGTAAGATTTGATATTGTATTAGCTTGTATTTCTTTCTTCTTGTGTATCTTTGTGTGTGAGCTTATACGAGGCTTCTCCGCCTCTGGTAGTTACCGAGAAGGAGTTATTTCATAGTGGATGAGTGAGGA
Source organism: Zingiber officinale (assembly GCF_018446385.1). Classification (NCBI taxonomy): domain Eukaryota; kingdom Viridiplantae; phylum Streptophyta; class Magnoliopsida; order Zingiberales; family Zingiberaceae; genus Zingiber; species Zingiber officinale. The sequence continues at coordinate 101,991,188 of NC_056002.1, read as the reverse complement.
CCGGATCCTTAGATTAGTCACCTTTTCTTGAGGTGGATACCAAGTCAATCTTGGCATTAGCATTGGAGCTTGCTTCGAGACTATTTCCACTGCAAAAGATCAACAACAACGAAGCGAACGAGCTATTAACCCCCCCCCCCCCCCTCTTGTTAAATAGACCATAAAAAAAATGACGTCCCAAATTATGTAGATTCTACCACGGTATCTGCTAGCTTCTACATGTTATAAAAATTAACCAGTATAATAGTTGTTATATGCTTAGAAGCTATATGCTTGCTTATACAATGTATAGAAACTACATCCTAGCTTATACAACGTATAGAAACTAGCAAGTAGCTATTATACATTATAGAAGTTATATGCTAGTTTCTACACATTCGATTATGATTAAAGTATGTTCATTTAAAATGTAATAAATGTCATAAATCTCCATCATTTCTTTGCTTGTTGAAATATTATTTTAATTAAGTTATCACTCAGAAAAGTAAAATCAAAATGATATAAAATTACCATTGTAGAAGTTGGTTATACATTATAGAAGCCAGCAACTAGCTTTTGAACATTGTGGAAGATACATGCTAGCTTTACACCATTGATTATGATCAAATAATGTTCATTTAAAATATAATAAGTGTCATGAAGTTCAATCATTTATTTTACTAGTTAAAATGTCACGCCCCAGAGGAGTCCCAGCCAGAGGAAAAATCTGGCAGCATCTCCCCTGTACACGTGACAATCTGAATCATTTATACAACCATAAGTATACATCAGCCACACACGACTGGAAAATATAGACAACCACACAGTTATATACTCAGCCCACTCGGCTGGATCAAAATATCATAACCACACAGTTATATATATATATATTAAATAGCCCACTCGGTTGTACTAAAAACAAGAACACAGCGGAAAATGATAGAAACCATCACAGACTAAAAACAAGACTGCTAGCTGGCTAGGCTTACACCACACAATAAACAACACAAAATATCACATAACAACACTCCAGAAATAAAACCAGAATAAACAATGCTAAGTATACTTAATACATAAAACAAATAAAACACAAATGAAAACGGTAACAGTCTTCTGATGTGACGTGTGAACTAGCAGACAGGATACTCCAAGCGACTCCACATACCTCTACCTGATATTTGAAATAAAAATATATCAACGGTGTGAGTCTAACAACTCAGCAGATACCGGATAGACATGCATAATAAATTATAACTAATAGTAATAATCATACGGTACAGTTTCCTGAACAAAAGTAGGAAATACAGACTGAAAAGAGCTGAAGAAACTGTACTCACCAGAACCTCCTATCCGGGAATAAGGGTCATCAGACTAGATACAAAATGTCACCTGTATGCATGTCAATCATATGCAACCACCAAAATGCAACATACATAATGCAGCAAGCACAAACAATAAATGTAATCCATGTATATGATGCAAAAATGACATGTGTCACCCCTGACGCCAATCAGCCATCTCACACACGATGGTGAGACCGAGTGGGTAGGGCTATGACAACTGTGCACTCTGCCATCACTACTCCTAAGTGACCGAGTAGACAGGATGTTGTCGGAGTACACCTATCCTCCTACCCCAAACAGAGTGGGGGAGCTCAATGTTCTCATCTCCCTGAGACAGTCCAGAGGAGGGATCCCTGCCTACTACCACGCTGCAATCACACAACCCATGAACAGACTAGCGGAGTCTGACAGAGCAAACTGCACACACCCTACCTGATACACCACTAACCCATGAGTGGTTGTGTATGCAGATCATGTAACTCGCGATGTGCTCAACAATAATGGAGTCGACAATCGCTCAGCGTGCAATCATGCAAGATGGTGCATGACACTAAACATGTAGGTACTGACAGTATAAACCTCCATATAATATGTACCAAAAAGAAAATAAATCCATACAATGATCTAGGTAACAATGAACTAGGTACACAAATCAGATATGTTAAATAACTAGACTATTACGCAGTAGGCCAATGTATGTCACTATTTCTATGAACAGGAGTAAACATGGCAACAATCAAGAAGAGAATATAAGTATAAATGCATAACGGACAATAATATAGGCAAACTACAAAAATCAAATAGTGACATACTGAAGCAAATGCAAACATAATAATTACTACTAGCTATAAACTATTATGCATATCTAAAGTGACTATATCAACAAGATAAGTTAGAAGCACCCGTCTCAAAAGAAGATCGTGACCAGAAATCCTACATCGAGACGCCCGTCTCGAATCAGAGTCCTGCATCAATCAATATATATACCTTTTATTTAGCTAAAATCATATGAGATAAATAGCTAAATAAAATCCCCTAATCGGATTAAGAAAAACCCTAATCGATATAATTACTAACCCAATCTATCGGTTAACCCACTAATTAAAATTCATAGGTAAACTAGGGTTAGCTCTATTAACCCTAACCGTTCCACTATTCAATTAGATTAAAATCTATACATAATCAATCTAATATAAACTATCCAACTTGTACAATCCATTTCCACTAATATAATCCAACGTAAAAATGGAATCACCTCTAAAACTCACCTAAATTTGGATGTATACTATTGATCCAAAGTCGAAGATGTTGGCTGCCGAGAACTGGTAGCTGGTGCAAGGTGAGGTGGCTAATCTCCCAAACAAAATTTCTGAAAACATTTCACCTTGATTCAGACTAAGTTAAACATGAATCAATTCAACAACTCACCCCACCTTTGCCCTCTCTGTTGAATCACAACCGAAGATACGTGCTATTGGTTAATCGGATGTGGCGTCGACTTCAGTTGCTCGGAAACAGAAAGGGTTTCCGACCAGGGCAGTGGCCTCGGCAGGCTGTCGGCTGACCAAGGAGAGGTCAACGGCACTAGCTAGGTAAAACAATGGAGGCTGCTCGGAAGAAGGAGAGGAGTGATGGCGGCTCTCACGCGGCTAGCTTGGCTAGGGCAAAGGGTCCGTCGTCACATGGAAGAAAGGAAGAAGGCACCGGTAATGAAATCAGGAGAGAGGAAGAGGGGAGTCGGGTGGAAGCTAGGGCACAGCACAGGTCTGAAATAGACGCCGGCAATGAGTTAGGGAAGAGGACGGCGCTCGGGCAGAGAGGTGGGAAGAAGGAGGAGATCTGGCGGCGTCGCGAGATGAAGAGAAGAAGATCAGCGTCGGGTTGGGAAGGAGAGGAAGGGTTCGGTGGGGAAAAGAAGAAATAGGCACGGAAAAATAAGAAAAAAGAAAAAAAAATATTTAAGGAAATAAAACATTTCCTCGTTTAAATATGGTAGCTTAAGCAGGCTTTCCCCTAGCCCAATAATTTATCCCTTTAACGTGCGTCATACGAGTTTCGAAAATTTCCCAAAAAATTTCTAAAAATTCCTAAAAATTCTATTAAGATTATTTCTCACAATAACCCTATTATTTAATTATTATTTTATTGTCGTATTTTGCACTCTCCCCCTCTAATAAAAATTTGATCCTCAAATTTCATTATTTACCATCAACAAGTATTAGCTATAGTTAAACAGTATAAATGCTGAATGAAAACCTAACCCACATACCTCAAGTGAATAGATAGGGGCATCCAGCTCGGATCGTATCCTCGAGCTCCCAAGTAGCCTCCTCGTTAGTATGATACTGCCATCCGACTTTATAGAAACTACATCCTAGCTTATACAATGTATAGAAACTAGCAAGTAGCTATTATACATTATAGAAGTTATATGCTAGTTTCTACACATTCGATTATGATTAAATTATGTTCATTTAAAATGTAATAAACGTCATAAAATCTCTATCATTTGTTTGCTTGTTGAAATATTATTTTAATTAAGTTATCACTTAGAAAAATAAAATCAAAATGATATAAAATTACCATCGTAGAAGTTGGTTATACATTATAGAAGCCAGCAACTGGCTTTTGAACATTGTGGAAGATACATGCTAGCTTTTACACCGTTGATCATGATCAAATAATGTTCATTTAAAATATAATAAGTGCCATGAAGTTCAATCATTTATTTTACTAGTTAAAATGTTGTTTTAATCAAGTTATTACTCAAATAAACAAGATCAAAATAATTTAAAGTCATTCTATAATATATAAAAGCTAGTATCTATAATTGTAGCCTCCGGGGTAGGATTGATTGGCTAGTGCGGAACAAAATTGCTATCATAGGGCAAGAGTTTAAATCTCAACAATCCCAAGAAAAAAAAGTTCTCCCCATACTAGTCAACTCAAACTTTCCAATTTACCTCCTTATATATAGTCATGGGGTCGACTATCTGGGGCTGCTAAGGTGGCAGATTTCACCTTCGTACCATAGTGTTTATAATTATAAATGCTAATTGCTAACCTCTACACAACCAAATAATCAGATAATGCATTATAAAAGCTAGTTGCTATGTTCTACACATTGTAAAACTAGATGTTAACTTCGACTATTTTAAAAGCTAGTTACTAATTGATACAGGACTAAATGATCCGATGATGAAAGGATATTTTAGGCAAGTCACTTTAAATTAAACACTCATTTAACTTTAATAGAAATGGGACGTCCATCTAATTAAAACATAAATGATCGGTGCTCATTTGATTTTTGTCCAAATAAATATATTTTCAAGAAGAAAAAAATAAGACCCTTTCAATCTTTTTTTAGCTAAAAATTAAAAGAGCGCTCCAAATTAATAGAAACATCAAATTAATACCCTTTTTTCTAAAAAAAAGTCAAATAAGCATCTTTTAAATGAGCATCCCTTTGTGTCTCTCTCATGATTTGATCCCAGAAATACTCTTTAATTCAATGTTGTTGTAGAAGCTAACGGCTAGCTTTTACAATACGTAGAAGCTACCGACTAGTTTCTACAATGTATAAAAGCTAACAAATAACTGCTATAACTCTCAGCCAGTCATTCTTCTCCTCCTCCACTTCCTAGAGAGAGAAGCTCTCCCTTCTCTCTAGGAAGGGAGTGGTTGTCCACTACCAAAGAGAGATTCTACCTCAAGCAACAAGGGGCAATCCCCTCCCCCACTGGCGGTGGATCACCACCCACCGGTGTTGGCGAGAGCTCCGGCGAGGTTCTCCGGCCACTCAAGAAGGAGAGCTAGAGGAGACTTGAAGATCACTGCCAAAGGCTCTTCACCGGTGCAAGGAGGGGGAGGTTCTTGTGTCCGGCCTCCTCCGGTCGTGCAAGGATACTACCGCCCACACCACCACCAACTGGAGTCATTTGGAGCATGATCGGAGGCTTCGTCTTGACGTCGAGGCAAGCTACAAAACTGTTTTCAGCAGCTGGAAATCAGAGAACGGGCAGTGAACTCAGCAAAGGGACGTGTGCTCCTTCCTCATGGATCAACGGGAGTGCTACAAAGGTTGTGCTGTAGATCGCAGGTGGCAGTTTTCGGCGGAATGTATTCACAGCTCCTGCTGACCATTTCCACATTAGAGAGAGTGGTGAGGGGCAGTGGTCAGTCCGCCATGGTGCTCATGGTCGGTAGGAATCATAAAATCTCCAGCGGCAGCAGCTATCTCCGGTGACCAGCAGGCCTTGGAGTTCTCCGGTGAAGTCCTTGGGAAGAAGAGTACTGTTTCGAACCAGTGGACAACAAGGTACGTGGAGGGCAGATTCAAATTTGAAATTTGAATTTCAAAATCACAGCAATTCAAAATTGGAGAGGAGTTCAAATTGGGTACGTCACCGCCGAAAGCCGAAATCAGCGTGCAGCCAAATTCGAATTGCTTTCAAATGCAGCAAGGCACTTCATTCAAATCTGTCACAGCTGGCAAAATTTTAAAATCGAGTTCAGAGTGGATACGGCACTTCAAATTCAAACTCATCCACATCCACATGCAGTAGCTATCGGCATTTCAAAATTTGAATTCAAACTCCAAATTTGAGAAGACACGTGCCTTTCAAGTTGAATTCATATTCGAATTCAATGCTGACATGGCAACCAAATTTTGAATCCAAATTCGAACAGAGTTGACACAATAACCCAAAACTTGACTTCAATTTGACAATGGTATTGTAGTTCAGTTTCAGCATTCCGTTTAGATACTTCTGCCTGTTTTCTCAGATTTCATTCTCCACTGCTCAGAGACTTGGCTTGACATGGAGGCATGTAATATCAGCTGATGATCTGGGAGCTGGGGACCAAGGTGACAAGCAGCGATAAGGTGAACAACGAGGAGTGCTCTTCGTTACAAATCAACCGGCGGTAGCAAGGATTGTGCCGACGATCTTAAGGGACTGATTCTTGGTGAACATCAAGGAGGGCGCCTGCCAGCCAGTTCACCGGAGGTCCTGCTGTGGTTGCAGAGAACGGGCATGAAGGGCAATGGTTTGGTGCTGCCATGGTGCTCATTGGTCGACAGGAGGGCATGTTTTCACAAGGTTCTGCCAACAACAGTGTCTTCCGGTGACCAGAAGATTCTTGAAGCTTCCGGCGACATTAGTGAGGAAGGGGCTGAGGGCACATTGGATTCGATGGCAACAAAGGGAGGGGAGGGATTGATTACCTCTGCATCACGGAGTTGTCATTTGAGGAGCTGCTGGGTTAGTTTTGTGTCTCGGGCATGGAGGTTGGCTGGCATTAGATTGCGGAGATGGAGAGCCACAGAGGACACAGTGGAGGCTATGCTAATACAGTCATTAGTGAGAGTATTGCTTGTTTGTATGGTTGTCTGGTTGGACTTGTGCCCAAGATCTTGTATACTTGTGATGACGGTTGGTGTCTGCGTACGCCAACCTACTATTGCGATACTAATGCCTAGCCTTGTGCGGCATTGTATCTTTAGGCGGCCTTATGGATTTCTCATTCCGATCTGGCATTGGTCCGGACATGACGTTCGGGGACCTTTGAGCCATAGGTTGTTGTATATTTCTTTCGCTCCATATATGATAATTTACCTTTCATCAAAAAAAAATAACAAATAACTGCTACACGTTGTAGAGGTCACACGTAAACTTTACACGCTTGATTATGATTACATTATGTTCATTTGAAATATAATGAGTGTCATTGAATCCCTATTGTTTAGTTCACTTATTAAAATATTATTTTAATCGTGTTATCACTCCAAAAAGTAAAATCAAAATGATATAAGATCATCATTATAAAAACTAGCAACTAGCATCTGCATACTATAGAAATTAGCAATTAGCTTTTGCAGGTTATAAAAGTTAAATACTAACTTCTACATGGTCAAATAATATTATTTTAAATGTAATAAGTGTCATGAAGTCTTAGTTGTTTATTTCACTCGTTTAAATATTATTTTAATTAAATTATCATTCAAATAAATAAAATTAAAATAATATTATTGTACAAGCTAACAACTATCTTTTATAATACTTAAAGCTAATTGTTAACTTCTTACATATTGTAAAAACTAGCATCTTACTTCTACTTGTTATTAATTTCTACACGACCAAATAATCAAATAATATATTATAAAAACTAATTGTTAACTTTTACACGTCATAGAAATTAGATGTTAGTTTCTACAAATCAAATAATCAACTAATGCAAGGATATTTTAGATATATCACTTTAAAAGAAGTACAAAGTGCTCATTCGATTTAAATTAAAAATAGAAAATGATAGAGGCTCATTTGATTTTTATCCATCTTTTTGAAAAATAGAGATATATATTAAAAAATACCTTTTAATTTTTACCAAAAGAATATTCAAAGGAAAGTTTTTTAAAAGGCAGCATTAAAAAGTTAAAAGGAAGCATGTAACAATAATAAACCCATCATTCCTCTTCTCATATCCTTTCTATAGATAGACTCAGTAAGTATCTAAACCCAACAGAGAAATCATATGATCTCGTCCGGAAATTGAGTCAGATGGAGGCATCGTCGTTAGTGTTGACGGAAGATGACAGAGACCACAAGTACTTGGAGGGCGAGTTCGCACGGGCCGCTGACGAGGGACGATGAGGCAGGAATCCCCTGCACACACTCAGAAAAACCCCCCTCACGTTAGGGACCAAGAACCAAGCAAAAAGTCCCTGGAGCAGGCCCTCCGACGCTCAAGACAGGTCTTTTTCCCCCAGAAGAATAGTAAAAAATGTAGAAAGTAGAAGACAGATGTGAAAAGATGAGTGAGTGTACCTATGCCAGGGAGAGGACACCCCTTTTTATATTGCCGTGTGTACTTAGAGCTTCTGGCAAGTGTCAGGGAATGTCGGGTGTCAGACCCTGTCTGGCGGTGGGTGACACCTGGCATCCCCCTATAGGGCGGAGGAAGGTTCTGCTATCAACTAGTCACAAACCGTTAGAATATACCCTGACACACAGCAGATATTCTTTGACAGGTGGTTATGATTCTCTGACTCTGTTGTCGTTTTCATTGATCTAGCGTGAGCAAGAGAACTTCTGACAACCAGCGATTGCCCAGCCTGACCGGGATGCATCTGAGTAGTCTGTCATATCCCGACCAGGTGCATCGAGTTGGTGCATATGAGTCTGATGTGAGAAAACTCGACCGGTAGAGATGGTTCCTTCTCCTCCTTCCTTGTTCCGGGCATTACTAATCTGACCTCTTGACCTGGGCCTCTAGACCAGTTCACCTATCCGAATTCCCGACCCGGGCCTCTCGCCCGAGTAACCTATCTACATTCCCGACCTGGGCATCCCGACCGGTCAACCTGTCTGAATTCCTAACCTGGGCCTCTAGCCCGGGTACCCTGTCTGAATTCCTGACCTGGGCCTCTTGCCTGAGTAACCCATCTGAATTCCCGACCTGGGCCTCCCGACCGAGTAACCCATCTAAATTCCTGACCTGGGCCTTTCGACCGAGTAACCCATCTAAATTCCCGACCTGGGCCTTTCGACCGAGTAACTCATCTAAATTCCTAACCTAACCCTTTTGCCTGAGTAACCTGTCTCGGACTGCCATTCTCCTTGACCTCTGGCTACCACGTCCCCTTGACTCCTGACTGTCACGTCCCCTTGATTTCTGACCGCCACATCCTCTTGACTCCTGACTGTCACGTCCCCTTGACTTCTTACTGTCACGTTTCCTTAACTTCTTACTGCCACGTCCCCCCTGACCAGACCCTACCATTATACATTGTATCACAAGCCTCCCCCTCAAGTCTAGTCAAAGGAGGCTCAGAACCGACTGACTAGACCAGCATCTGGTTTCCCTTGACCCTTTTACCGAGACATTAACCACTTCTCCATTTCCCCTGGTCCTTAGGAATATATCACGCTATTCAGGTGCTACACGATTTCCCGGATGTTTGGGCTACTACATCCATCTCCCAAATCTGGGAATATGTATCGTGTCCTTAAATGCTACACCATTTCCCAGAGGTCGTTACATGCTCCAAGGAACCTGTTTTATTTTCCTCTCTTTAAGAAGAGCTAATCCCCATCCTACTCTTATACTTCCCTTGTGCTCCTTCACACCATGGAACCTGTAATGGGGGCTGATGAAATATCCTCTTTGCGTCGTCAACTTATGCATCTAACTCAGTTACTTGCGCAGAAAGATGAGGCTTTGTTGGAGATGACCCAAAGTAGGGACCTTCAGTCTTCTCTTCTTCGAGAGATGGAGGAACTTTGGTTGGCTGCTAAGTCCCGAACCTGGGCTGAATCAGCTTTAAAGTATAAGGCTTATGCAGATTTGGAGAGCCAGACCCACATTATCACGTATATGAAGATAAAACATGAGGATTCTCTGACCTTTCTTCAAGAAGAAAATCGTATAAGAGACGAAACTATTGCCCAATAACGCCGCTCCCTTCAGCATATCAAGGCGGAACTAGTTCAGGTAAGAGCTCAGTTGGAGCAAGCAAGCCGGACCAATAACTTCAGCCATCAATGCCCACCTGATCCTGCCATCTGAAAGAGAATTCGGCATGGTTGACCCTCCTAATATGATAATATGTATTTCAAATAATGTCTCCTGATCTTTATCAAATGAATGCTAATCAGGCTATGTTGTGCGCCTTTGTTCATGCTTTTTCTCGTGTATCTTCCTCCCTTCTGTGGTATTTCTACTTTAGCATGACCTATACCTTGCACTGGGGCGAGCGTCTGCAGGCGTGAGAGAATGCTCACTTATAACTCGCCCTGGAGTGAGAGTCTGGGACCCGACTGAGAGGTCGTTGGGTGCGAGAGCAGGCTCACTTATAACTCGCATTGGGGCGAGAGTCTGGGACCTGATTGAGAGGTCGTTGGTCGTGAGTCGCACTGGGGCAAGAGTCTGGGACCCGATCAAGAGGTCGTTGGGCGTGAGAGCATGCTCACTTATAACTCGCACTAGGGTGAGAGTCTGGGACCCGACCGAGAGGTCGTTGAGCATGAGAGCATGCTCACTTATAACTCACACTGGGGCGAGAGTCTGGGACCCGATCGAGAGGTCGTTAGGCGTGAGAGCAAGCTCACTTATAACTCGCACTGGGGTGAGAGTCTAGGACCTGACCGAGAGGTCGTTCAGAAACTTCTTGAAACTGGTCTGGAGATCCGATTGACGTCTGAAGGTTGGCCCAGGAATTAGTCTAGGAACTCCTGCTTTGGTGTTGCACTTAGAGGTCGAGCCATGTATGCGTAACTGGCGATGTCCCTTGCAATCTCAAAATACCTTACGCAAGCTTTAATTAAATAAGTCATCTTTAAATCTTACTCTGCTATTGGGGTAGAAAAATAAAATGAGGGCGCTGAATTCAAATCGACGCTTCCTTTTGTCTTCCTTCCCATTTCCCGAGGTAACTGCATGACCATCTGGGTGCCTGACGCATGGTCTTTCTTTCCCTTTCCCAAGGTAACTGCATGGTCGTCCCACCGCCTGACGTATGGTCTCCCTGTGTTGAGGTGCTACCGTACACAGATCTCCTTCCATGATTTCCTTATCACATCCATCATTAATACCTTTCATCGAAGCGTGACACGTGCCTCACGAACCTCTCCCATTTCTGTGATTGATCAACGCCTTTTGGCACACGACCCTAGATACCTTTCGCCTTCTGATCTGACGGCTCGAGTTATCATACCCCCCCCCCTTTCGATGCTTCCTAAGGGCCTTACTTTATAAACCCTAAAGGTTGTCTACCGTCGCCTTCTCCTTACTTCAACTGCTTTCGATCTTTCGCCTTCTTCCTGCTTCAACTGCCTTAGCTCTCCCATCTTCCTTTTGCTTTCCCCTATTAAGCATTCCTCTGTTGGTGCGGGAAGCATCAAACGATCGAACCCAAATTTTGATAATGGCAAAGGGTTCAAAGTTAAGTCATCTTGTGATCTAACAAGTTCATGGAGCTTGCAGGTAAGTCCTAAGTGGTACTTAGGCAAAAGTCCTAGCTGCGGTTAGGCAGGTGGAAAACCCTAAGAGGTGGTAACCCTAGGTCATAGGGGGTGGTAACCCTATGCGGAAAGTCTTGGCGGGTCGAGAGCTTCAGGCAAAAGTCCTAGGGGGGTTACCCTAGGTGGAAAGTCCTGGTGTCGCGAACCAGGTGGAAGACTGGACGGGCTGGGAAACGGAAGTCCAGCAGAAAGTCCGGAAGCTTCTAACGCTGAGCAAAAGTCCAGTCGATCCGGAGGATCGCACTGGCATCAGGTAAATCTCCTGAGTGGAGTAGGTGAGGACGCGTTCCCCGTAGAGGGAACAGTAGGCGTCGGGTCGACCTAGGGTTTCCGGTTGGAAATTCGAAGTCAGACCCGGACAGGCCGATGACTGTCGATTATATCACTTATAATATGTCTGTGCTAACTTTGTTTTGCAGGGTTTGTGTTTGGGACTAATGTTAGCTAGAGCCCTAGAGCCAATCATTTGATGATTGTATTATGGACTTGTTGTATCATATTCTATATAAATAAAAGCATTTGGTTTTTGGTTATTATACTTACTTGTATTGGTGCCAAATAAACTAAGTATAATAACCTCCCTGAGTAGAATGTTCTTACCTATATCAATCGATTGGTTGAATCGATAGTGAGATGATATAGGGAACACTACTCTTAATCATTCCTAGTCGAGTATTAACGTTCAGGGACAATGTTAATGCAATAAGACTAGCATGTAGGTCAACTCGATGATTTGATCTCACAAGTCATGGATACAGAGATATCAAGTTGACACATGGGTATGCATTAGAGAATATATACTGAATGACCCGCCATGAGAAAGTATCATGGATCGTTATATGAGTGTCATATACTTTCTCATGTGGCTATTAGTATGACTATTAGTCCTTAGACCTGAAGTCACCATGGTTCCCTACATAAAGAGTTATGTACTTTGGTTTCGTCAAACGTCACTCGTAACTGGGTGGACTATAAAGGCGATTACTGGGTATGTAATAAATTATGCGGAGGGATATGAGTGATGTAGATGAGATCTATCCCTCCTATATGACGGGAGTGACATCGATATTCTTGATAGAGTGAGACCACGAAGTGCATGGCCATGCCCAAATGAGTCAATATGAGATATTGAGCTCATTTGATTGAGTGAGTCTACTTGGAGTTCAAGATTTAGATTGGTCAGAGGATGACACGGTCTATGCCTCACATTGATCAATCTAGATGTCTAAGATAGAAGGACACTTGTCATATATTGTGAGGAGTCACAATTAGTAGTCACAAGGTGATGTTGGATCTCAACATTCTTGTAACTTGTGTAGTAATGATGTATTGCTAAATACCGCTCATTACTTATGCTTCTAAATGAGTTTAGGGGCATTGCCAACGTTACAAGAACCTATTTGGTCACACACAAAGAACAAGTGGATGGAGATTAGGTTCGTATGATGAACCAAGAGGATTAGATTCATGTGATGAATCAAATTGGATTAAGAGTAATCCTAATTGGGCTAATTGAGTTGGACTCAAGTTGATTCATGTGTTCAATGAGTCTAATTTAGATTATGACTCATTGAATCAATTTAATTAAATGAATTAGATTCATTATATTAAATTGGCTTGAATTAAATGGTTGGATTAGATCAACCATGAAAGAGATTAAGTCAAGTTTGACTTAACTTGAGAGGAAGAGGAAGAGTCAAGTTTGACTTGACTTTATGCCACATCATTTGTGACTTGGCATTAGGAGAACTAATGATGATGTGCCACATCATCACATGTGCCACCTCATGGAGGTTACAACTATTCTCTTTAATGGCCTCCACATTAATTATGATTAATGTGAAGGGGGTTACACCACTTGATGGAAAAGAGAAGTTTTCTTTTGGTGAATAACTCTCATTCAAGTGATCTTCCTCCTCCTAAGCTCTCTTCTTGCTCCTTCTCTTCTCTTGGTCGTGGGTTTCAAGAAAGAGAGAAGAAAGGAGAGTGAATCTAATCCAAGAAGAAAGGTTAGTGAAAGTCACATAGAGTTTTTAGAGGAGTGTGTTCTCTTCTTTTCCTTTCTTCATCTTCCAATCCTATCCGAGAGCATCAAGAAGTGCTAGCACACTTGTGGTGTTCTCTTCTCCATCCTTGAGTGTTAGAGAACACATCTTGTTCGTGTGGATACTTCTAGAGGATTGCCTACGTTGACAATCTTGAGATCCGGCGTACCTTGGACTGAAGGGCTTCGCTTCAAAGGTATAACCTTTTTCCCTTGTAGATCTAAGTGTAGATCTAGGTAAACTCGTACTCGTAGTTTTTCAAAAAAAATTTCTTTGCACGGATCCGTTGGCTAGGGAGTTTCGGGGTTTCCGCGACGCGAAAAAGCGGTTTTCGCGGCCCGAAAACCCCAACAGTGGTATCATAGCCATGTGCGAAGGCGTGTGCAAGTTTATTTTGGTTTTTATGAAAAATAAACATTCTGTGAATTTCTGTAATTTCATGATTTTTATAGTTTTAAAGGGTATTTTTCTCGTAGAAGCGAAGCACAAGTGTTTAGACACTTGTAGGCTTCGACTACCGAGAAGATTTTTCCGTTACGGCAATGTTTCGACCCAAAAATTTTTGGGACAGCAGGCTAAGGCGCTGTAGGATCGCTTAGGAGCAACTCGCGATGGTTAGATCGCGGGTAGGGGTATTTCCCCTAACCCCGCAAGGGGATTTGCTCCGCGATTGCGCTCGAAATCGCTAATCGGGACCGCCGGGAAAAATTTTACTCATAAAAATTGTAAAAATTATGAAAAATTACAGAAAATTATGAAAAATTACAGAAAATTATGAAAATATATAATTTTGAATTATATATTATTTTTGTGATAGTCATGGCCCAAAAAGACCCAATATGATTGGATTTGTGTTGTAATTTATAATACGACCTGTGTGCCGTCATGTGTTTGTGTGTGCTGTATTTGATACGCGACCTGCGCGTCGTGCCTCCCTATTTATATTCTGGTTGTAAATTAGATTTAGATTCGAATGTAACTCGAGTTTCAAAATGTAATGTAAATTTTGAAGCGGTGGAAGGTCCACTCAATACGGAGTCACGATGAAGGCGCGAGCAACACAAGGTGGTCAAAAGGAAGGCGCTTGAGAAGCTGTTGACCTTAGGTTGACCATCCGATCTTCTCATTGGCTTGAGAAGATCGTAGTAGGGCCATGACATAATCACAAAATTTAGTTAATTACTTGTGTATGTGATGCATGTTTAATTAAGTAATTAATTAGTGCCTAACGATTAAGATTAGATCTAAATCGTGCACAAGATGCACCCTTACGATTAGATTAGATCTACATCGTGTACAAGATGCACCCTATCGATTAGATTAGATCTATATCGAGTATATGATACAACATCGACGTTTAGATTAGATCTAAATCACGTCAACTCTAATGCCTACCATGCCGTGATACCTACCACTACCTCGATCGCATGTTGTTGTTGAATCTGCCAAAGCAGAGCAACACATACTATCTTGGTAGGGTACGGAGGGACAATCTTGGTCCCGCCTATCAACGCATGGGTGAGTACAACTCAATTAGATTGAGTAACTAGTTAACTCGGTTGGATCGAGTACAACTATAGGCATTCTTCCAACGGTTGGAAAGATAGGACATAAATCACATTTATATTAATTCTTAGGCATATTAGCCAAAGCGAACTCAAGTTTTAATATAACTGCGGATAATGATCCTATAAACAAGAGTTGCATAGAGATGTAATTGGTAATCGTTATCTACCGATCATACTAAATCTTGGGCGTATTAGCCAAAGCTAACTCAAGGGTTAGTATGATGTGGGTCTTGTCCCACATGAATTATTGAATTCTGTGGGAGCATCATTTAGTTGAAGGCCTAATTAAATGATTTAAAAGAATATGATATTTATTTCTGCATTTATTTCTGTTGTAGAATTTCCAGGACGTCAAACACGAACAACTTCTCTCTGCGTTCTGTCCTTAAGAAGGACAAGCTCAACGGAGCAAATTTCCTGGACTGGTACAGGAACCTGAGAATAGTTCTCACCCAAGAACGTAAACTGTACGTTCTGGAGCAGCTCATGCCACTGCCACGCGAGCAGACCAAGATGCTTACAAGAAGCATCAAGATGACGCATTAGATGTGTCCTGTCTTATGCTCGCGACCATGAACTCTGAGCTTCAGAAGCAACATGAGTTGATGGGCGCTTACGATATGGTTGAACATCTTTGTCACCTATATCAAGGACAAGCAAGGCACTGGAAGAGGAACTCCAAAGAATACCTGGAAGATCTTAAGAAGAAGAGAAATAAGATTTCTACTTCAGGTATACATGTTATAGAAGTCAACCTCTCTATTTCTTCATCGTGGGTATTAGATACCGGATGTGCTTTGCATATTTGTACTAATGTACAAGCGTTGAGAAATAGCAGGGCATTGACGAAGGGTGAGGTAGACCTACGAGTAGGCAATGGAGCACGGGTTGTTGCTGTTGCTGTAGGAACTTACTATCTATCTCTGTCCTCTGGGTTTGTACTAGAATTAGATGATTGTTGTTATGTGCCTGCATTAACTAAGAACATAATTTCAGTTTCTTGTTTGGACAAGAAAGGATTTTCGTTTACAATAAAGAACAAATGTTGTTCCGTCTATTTAAACGATATGTTCTATTGTAGTGCACCTCTGATGAACGGACTCTGTATTCTAGACCTTGAGAGCCCTATCTATAACATAAATACCAAGAGGTTCAAGTCAAATGACATGAACCAAACCTACCTCTGGCACTGTCGCTTAGGTCATATAAATGACAAGCGCTTATCCCAGCTCCATAAGGATGGTTTGCTGGACTCATTTGATTTTGAATCATATGAGATATGCGAGTCATGCCTACGAAGCAAGATGGCCAAGACTCCCTTTAGTGGGCACAGCGAGAGAGCGACTAATTTGTTAGGACTTATACATAGTGATGTATGTGGCCCTTTCAATGTCGCTTCTAGAGGAGGTTATAGGTACTTCATCACATTTACTGATGACTTCAGTAGATATGGTTGTGTGTACTTGATGACACATAAGTCTGAATCCTTTGAAAGGTTCAAAGAATTCAAGAATGAAGTACAGAACCAGCTTGGCAAGAGTATTAAGATACTTCGATCAGATCGAGGTGGAGAATACCTTAGCCATGAGTTTCGTGACTATCTAGCTGAGTGTGGGATTCTATCCCAACTCACTCCTCCTGGAACACCACAGTGGAATGGTGTATCCGAAAGGAGGAATCGTACCTAGTAGATATGGTACGGTCTATGATGAGTCACACAGATCTTCCGACATTCCTTTGGGGCTATTCTCTAGACACGGTAGCTTTTATACTCAACCGAGTTCCATCCAAGGCTGTGATAAAGATACCATATAGGATATGGACTGGGAGAGATGCCCAAGTGTCTTTCATGAGGATTTGGGGATGTCAGGCCTACGTTAGACGTCAAGTCTCAGATAAATTAGGACCCAAATCGCTACTTTATAGGATATCCCAAGGAAACTAAGGGATATTACTTCTACATTTCCAATCAGCACAAGATAGTTGTGGCAAAGACTGGAGTCTTTCTAGAAAGGGACTTTGTTTCTAGAAAGATTAGTGGGAGTACATTAGATCTTGAAGAAGTTCAAGATGCGGATCCTAGCACTGAAGCCTCGATGGAAGTTGAACTGGAACCACAAACTGTTGTGGATGATGTTGTTCCACAAAGAGTTGAGGAACAACAACCAGTTCAAGTAGACATACCTCTTCGCAGGTCTGATAGGGTACGTCGTCAGCCTGAGAGATACTCATTTCTCTTGTTTGACCATGATGACGTTGTGCTCATAGAGGATGAGCCTACCACCTATCAGGAAGCTGTGATGAGACTAGATTCTGAGAAATGGCTAGAAGCCATGAGATCCGAAATGGAATCCATGTACACCAACCAAGTATGGACTTTGGTTGATCCACCTGAAGGGGTAAAACCCATAGGGTGTAAGTGGGTCTTTAAGAGAAAGACTGACATGGATGGACTTATCTATAAGGGTCGCTTGGTAGCTAAAGGTTTCAAGCAGATTCATGGTATTGACTATGATGAAACCTTTTCTCCAGTAGCGATGTTTAAGTCCATTCGGATCATGCTTGCTATTGCAGCTTACCACAATTACGAGATCTGGCAGATGGATGTCAAAACCGTGTTTCTGAATGGAAACCTACTCGAGGATGTGTACATGACACAACCTGAGGGTTTTGTAGATCCAAAGCATACTAGCAGAGTATGCAAGCTGCATAGGTCCATTTATAGACTAAAGCAAGCTTCTCGGAGCTGGAATCTTCGATTCAATGATGCAATCAAACAGTTTGGTTTCATCAAGAACGAACATGAACCTTGTGTCTACAAGAAGGTTGTAGGGGATATAGTTGTCTTCCTCATATTGTATGTGGATGACATACTACTCATTGGGAAGGACATCGCTTTGCTTCAGTCTGTCAAGACTTGACTAGGGAGTTGTTTCTCAATGAAGGACTTAGGTGAAGCATCTCGCATTCTCGGTATACAGATCTATAGAGATAGATCTAAGAGATTGCTCGGCCTAAGTCAGAGTACATATATTGACAAGGTACTCCTTCGGTTTGCCATGCAGAACTCCAAGAAGGGGTTTCTGTCGATGTCACATGGCGTGAGTCTTTCGAAGACTCAAGGTCCCTCTTCTAGAGAGGAGAGAGACCGCATGGATCAGATCCCTTATGCCTCAGCCATAGGATCTATCATGTACGCCATGCTATGTACTTGTCCTGATGTCTCGTATGCTTTGAGCATGACGAGCAGATACCAGTCAGATCCAGGTGAAAGTCACTGGATAGCGGTCAAGAATATTCTTAAGTACTTGAGAAGGACTAAAGAATATTTCTTGATATATGGAGGCGATGACGAGCTAGCTGTAAAGGGTTATAGTGATGCCAGCTTCCAGACCGACCAGGATGATTATCGATCGCAGTCAGGGTTCGTGTTTTGCATAAATGGTGGTGCTGTGAGCTGGAAGAGTTCGAAGCAGGACACAATCGCTGATTCTACAACAGATGCCGAGTATATTGCTGCATCAGAAGAAGCAAAGGAGGCAGTTTGGATCCGCAAGTTCATTACTGAGCTTGGAGTGGTTCCTAGCATCGCTAATCCCATAGAGCTTTATTGTGACAATAATGGAGCAATAGCACAGGCTAAGGAACCTCACTCACACCAGCGGACCAAACACATACTACGGCGCTTCTATCTCATTCGAGAGATCATTGATAGAGGAGATGTGAAGATTTGCAGAGTATCCACTGAGGCTAACATCGTAGATCCCTTGACCAAGGCTTTGGCACAGAGAAAGCATGATGGTCACACTAGGTCATTGGGCCTTAGAGCCTATACTGATTGGCACTAGTGCTAGTGGGAGATTGTTAGCTAGAGCCCTAGAGCTAATCATTTGATGATTGTATTATGGACTTGTTGTATCATATTCTATATAAATAAAGGCATTTGGTTTTTGGTTATTATACTTACTTGTATTGGTGCCAAATAAACTAAGTATAATAACGTCCCTGAGTAGAAGGTTCTTACCTATATCAATCGATTGGTTGAATCGATAGTGAGATGATATAGGGAACACTACTCTTAATCATTCCTAGTCGAGTATTAACGATCAGGGACAATGTTAATGCAATAAGACTAGCATGTAGGTCAACTCGATGACTTGATCTCACAAGTCATGGATATAGAGATATCAAGTTGACACATGGGTATGCATTAGAGAATGTATACTGAATGACCCGCCATGAGAAAGTATCATGGATCGTTATATGAGTGTCATATACTTTCTCATGTGGCTATTAGTATGACTATTAGTCCTTAGACTTGAAGTCACCATGGTTCCCTACATAAGGAGTTATGTACTTTGGTTTCGTCAAACGTCACCCGTAACTGGGTGGACTATAAAGGCGATTACTGGGTATGTAATAAATTATGCGGAGGGATGTGAGTGATGTAGATGGGATCTATCCCTCCTATATGACGGGAGTGACATCGATATTCTTGATAGAGTGAGACCACGAAGTGCATGGCCATGCCCAAATGAGTCAATATGAGATATTGAGCTCATTTGATTGAGTGAGTCTACTTGGAGTTCAAGATTTAGATTGGTCAGAGGATGACACGGTCTATGCCTCACATTGATCAATCTAGATGTCTAGGATAGAAGGACACTTGTCATATATTGTGAGGAGTCACAATTAGTAGTCACAAGGTGATGTTGGATCTCCACATTCTTGTAACTTGTGTAGTAATGATGTATTGCTAAATACCGCTCATTACTTATGCTTCTAAATGAGTTTAGGGGCATTGCCAACGTTACAAGAACCTATTTGGTCACACACAAAGAACAAGTGGATGGAGATTAGGTTCGTATGATGAACCAAGAGGATTAGATTCATGTGATGAATCAAATTGGATTAAGAGTAATCCTAATTGGGCTAATTGAGTTGGACTCAAGTTGATTCATGTGTTCAATGAGTCTAATTTAGATTATGACTCATTGAATCAATTTAATTAAATGAATTAGATTCATTATATTAAATTGGCTTGAATTAAATGGTTGGATTAGATCAACCATGAAAGAGATTAAGTCAAGTTTGACTTGACTTGAGAGGAAGAGTCAAGTTTGACTTGACTTTATGCCACATCATTTGTGACTTGGCATTAGGAGAACTAATGATGATGTGCCACATCATCACATGTGCCACCTTATGGAGGTTACAACTATTCTCTTTAATGGCCTCCACATTAATTGTGATTAATGTGAAGGGGGTTACACCACTTGATGGAAAAGAGAAGTTTTCTTTTGGTGAATAACTCTCATTCAAGTGATCTTCCTCCTCCTAAGCTCTCTTCTTGCTCCTTCTCTTCTCTTGGTCGTGGGTTTCAAGCAAGGGAGAAGAAAGGAGAGTGTATCTAATCCAAGAAGAAAGGTTAGTGAAAGTCACATAGAGTTTTTAGAGGAGTGTGTTCTCTTCTTTTCCTTTCTTCATCTTCCAATCCTATCTGAGAGCATCAAGAAGTGCTAGCACACTTGTGGTGTTCTCTTCTCCATCCTTGAGTGTTAGAGAATACATCTTGTTCGTGTGGATACTTCTAGAGGATTGTCTACGTTGACAATCTTGAGATCCGGCGTACCTTGGACTTGCGGGATTGCGAAGGGCTTCACTTCAAAGGTATAACCTTTTTCCCTTGTAGATTTAAGTGTAGATCTAGGTAAACTCATACTCGTAGTTTTTCGAAAAATATTTCTTTGTACGGATCCATTGGCTAGGGAGTTTCGGGGTTTCCGCGACGCGAAAAAGCGGTTTTCGCGGCCCGAAAAATCCAACAACTAACACATTTTGCAGGAACAAAGGAGCACATTTGACCTCGGATGATCAGTGTCCGAGGCGCCTCCATGTGTAACACCCCAAATTTCAATTGTTTGGAGTTCTAAAAGTACTTATAAATATTTAGAAATGCTTTATGAATATTCTAGAGATTTTTAGAAATTTTTAGAGTATTTTTATGAAATTTTCGGTGTTCGTTTGGTATTTTTACCAAAAGAAAGAAGTTGCAAAAAATAAAGTGGTTCGGCCGAGGTTCGAACCCGTGACCTCCGACCCGATCCAAGACTTAAGCGAAGCGCGATAGCCAAGCGCTCAATCAGGTGTTTCGTGATCAAAGTGATGGCGAAATAAATTTAAGTAATAACTGAAACCGAGAATACCCATTGGTATAAAAAGGAATTGAGTTATTTCCTCACGACCAAAACCCTCTCATCCTCTCCTCTCTCGCGTGTGACGGTGCTGCTCGGGCGAAAACGAAGCCGAAGCTAGAGCTTCGTCTCCGGCGGTCGGCCAAGGGGTAATTCCGTGAGCTCTTCACAGATTCGAGACCCTCTCGTCGAGGAGAACCCGTAGGCACGAAGAAGAGGCCGAGATTTCAAGCCCTCTGAAACCCTAGAAGCTTCTCTTCTCGGCTGTAAGTTCAAGAACACATAGGTATGTGCTCTCGCCTGCAGTAGGAGTAGTTTTCGGATCTTTGTTTCCTTCTTTAGTTTGAGTTTTTCAACAGACAATTAATAGAAGTCTAATTCCAGCAAGTTTAGATTTTCTTTTGCTATTTATAGGGTACGAACAACCCCTTACCCTTAGCACGTTAGTTGAGTTTTCTTGCTTCTTGATTGTGCATGTTAGTATTTCAGTTTTTAGTTTTGTTACTGATTTAGGGAGCATGAATAGCTTGTGTTTTAAGTATACCATGTTGGTTTGCTCTGTTACTGCAATGAATAAGAACAGCTTTATTTGAACCATGTCGTTTAGACCTTCTCTTCTTTCCAATTAGCACGGACAGCCTTACCTACGCTCCAGCATGCAGTTTTAGATGTTCCTTTAGCATCCCAGTTTGCTTGTTTTTAGTTCGTGTTGAGTTATTGAGCATGAACAGATCACATATTTGAGTAGTTATAAGTAAGAAAAGACCAAGGATTTAATTTAATCCTAAATTCCAGAATTTGAGATCAAACATACACCAAGTGTTTGAAGAAATGCCGAGGCACTTCATTTTAGGAGTATTTAAAGATAATATGTATTTTATTTGAAAAGGCTAGTACCCGACATCCGAGGTTGTCGTTAAATAAATCCAGGTGACCAATTCCGAGGTCTTGGCCCTGGTAAGACCAAGGTCTTTACCCTCATAGGACTGGTGGCTCGCTACCTCAGTTTCTATTAGGGAGCGCGCAATGGTACTAAGCCTGGGCCCAAGAGATTATTATTTTGAAGTATAAGAGTATAAGTTTGGGAATAAATGAAATAAGCTTCACATAGGTTTAAAAACCAGCAAGTTTAGCTCTTTTATTCTAGCATGTTGTTTGGACTTTCTTACTGCTATTTGCAAGCATGAGCAGCCTTACATGTTTAGCATTTCAGTCTGTTTTGATTCCTCTGTTAGCTTGACAGGTATGACCAGCCAGTCATTTAGCTTTGCAGTATTGATTTCTTTGATTTCGGTTCCTTTGCTATTAGATGAGCATGAGCAGCTTTTCTTTTAAAGCATTCAGTTTCTAGATTCCTTTTTGTACACATCCATATCCGAGTTTTGCGAGTTAGATAGCGCTTACTAAGCATCCGCTTATAGTTTCATTTCCTCTTACTGCAGATAAAGGAAAAGGAAAGCTACAGTGAAGGAAGGCGACAAGGAGGTGTGGGATGGATGTGTGATGTCTGGACTATGGAAGCCTTGGGACCTTGCTAAAGAATTTATTAAGATTAATTCCTCATTTAAGTTGATAAGAAACTTTTGGAATCGGATTTTCTATTTCGTGCTCCTAGGGGATTCATTGATGGGTTAACTATTTTCCTTATTGTTAGCTAAGGTTGCCTGGAAATTTTAATACAATACAGTCATTACACTTGAATTGCATGCATTAGTTGCTGTAAGTTACATGTTCTGTCCTTATTTTCCGGATCAGTTAAAGTGGGTTAAGTGTTACTATGTTTAGAGTAAGCAATATCAGCTAAGTAGAATGAGTAGTTAAGTAGCGTCCACCCTTAGAGAGTAGTAGTAAGGAGGGCGGTCAGTACACCATGGGGCTTGGAGGCGCCTCGGGCGCAAGCCGAAGCCAGCTGTCCAAAGGAGCAGGAGGTGCCTCGGAGGAAGCTGAAGGCGCCTTGGACCAGGTGTTGGAGGCGCCTTGGAGCAGCTTGGAGGCGCCTTCAATGGGATAAGGCGCGACCAGATCGGAGCTGATCCACGTGTGCGACTCGGCGGCCTGGAGGTGCCTCGGACAGGCTTGGAGGCACCTCCAGCACTGTTTAAAAGAGGGACTCGAGCAGCAGCTTAATACAACAACTTCCAAGCAATCTTTCTGCTACAAACTGCTACCGAGACGATCCCGAAGTGCTGCAACGAGATCCCGACGACCTGAAGCTTCGAAATTACACATTCTTGTTGTCGGTATACTTTTCCATTTCAAGTAGATTGTAATAACTCTGTAATCATTATTCGAGCTTATAGTTGTTGCCCACCGGAAGTGATCAACGATCGCGGGCCTTGGAGTAGGAGTCGCCACAGGCTCCGAACCAAGTAACTCCTCGTGTCTCTCTGTGTTGCCTTAATTTCTTTTCGTTATTCCGCTGCATTTAATTACTCGTATTTTATGATTCCGAATTGAACGAATAAGCCACAAGCGCTATTCACCCCCCCTCTAGCGCTTTCGATCCAACAATTGGTATCAGAGCGGGGTCGCGTTGATCTGGTGCAACCACCAATCGCGCAATTTTTTTCGTGGTATTTTCAATTTTAACGGAGTCAATTAGAATCTAGCTTAATAGCTACATTCTAATTATTTTTTTTCGAATCGGTTTTAGATCGAAGTTGGTGCAACACCACTCGAGCTCGTAATCTTGATTTTATTTCCCGCACTGCTAATCCAAGACCTAGTCTTGGGACATTTCTATTTTGTCTTTTGCATATTATCAATGGCCCAACAAGAGGGATTCAGCATCGTTCGCCCCCCTCTCTTCACCGGAGAAGATTTCAGATATTGGAAGGGGCTAATGGAAACCTTCCTAAAGATACAGTTCGACACGTGGATGATCATCAAGACGGGATTGCAACTACCAACCGACGAAGATGGCAAGCCTACACCTTGCGAAAAATGGGAACCATCACTAATCAAGAAAGTGGAAGCCGATGTCAGAGCTACCTACACCCTCCAGTGTGGACTGACCAAGGAAGAGCTCAACAGAGTTGGACCATTCTCCAGCGCAAAAGAGCTTTGGGAGAAGCTGATCGAACTCCACGAGGGCACCTCCGACCCCAAGGTGAGTAAAAGAGACCTTTTGTTCAATAAATTATATAATTTGAAAATACAGGACGGAGAGACAGCAAGTCAACTCCACTCTCGCATACAAGACATTCTCAACTCCCTCCATGCGATCGGGCAAAGAGTCGAGAATTGGGACATCATAAGGTACGCTCTAAATGATGTTCCAAGGAGTACATTGTGGGCATCAATAGTAGATGCCTACAAAGTCTCCAAGGACTTATCTTCCATTAGATTAGATGAATTGTTTTCAGAATTCGAACTGCATGAACAAACTAATACACTGCCAACCGAGAAGGGTATTGCTTTGGTTGCAGGTACCAGTCGAACACGCGAACCAAGATCACGGCGAAGAACTGAACCGGAGGAGGAAGACGAACCCGACTCAGACGATGAAGACGACGAATTAACCTCCGAGCTCGTGAACCTAGTGAAGAAGCTTTACAAGAAAAAGAAAGGCTTCAACAAGAGAGATCTAAAGAAGGCAGTACAATCCAAGGAGGTTTAATCCAGTTCAAAAGTCAAGCTCGAAGTGATCTGCTACGGATGCAACCAGAAAGGGCACATCAAGGCCAACTGCCCTAATCAGAAGGATGCAAAGAAGCAGAGGAAAAAGAAGGTGCTAAAGGCCACATGGGACGAATCTTCCTCAAAAGACGACGACGACGAACTAGATCGGACGAGTCTACTTGAACTAATGGCCCGGGACCAGATCAATCTGTCCGAGAGCGAGAGCGAGTCGGAAGCCGAGTTCGAGCGAAGCCACGGATCCGTATCCGTTTTAGAAGGGCCTGACACCGCTGTAAGTGCACCTCGGTTAAACAATTTAGTTAATTACTTATTACGTAAATTAGCTAAATCAAACCTTAAGGTCAAGTCACTTCTAAAGGAAGTAGCAGTCCTTAAAGAAGTGACTAACTCCAAAACCTTGTCTGACCCAGTTCAGACTGGAAATTCAACTCAAGTTCAAAAACATGAGGAAGAAAATTCCAGTCTGAAAACTCAGGTCAAGGATTTGAAAAATACATTAGAACGATTCTCTTTGGGCTCCAAGAAATTTGACCTAATTCTTGGAACACAAAGAGCTGTTTACAACAAAACTGGGCTAGGGTATAAAACTAAAAGAAAATATAGA
The DNA here is from genome assembly GCF_018446385.1 of Zingiber officinale. NCBI lineage: Eukaryota > Viridiplantae > Streptophyta > Magnoliopsida > Zingiberales > Zingiberaceae > Zingiber > Zingiber officinale. Next base: position 101,965,791 of record NC_056002.1, on the reverse strand, counting down.
TCTTATCTGTCCTTAGTAAATAGACAAAATAATAAATCAGTCCAAGCATGGGTACCCAAGTCCAACCTGGTTAATCAAGTTGGACTTGGTCAATATTAGGTCCCTAAGGATCAAATACATTACCTCGATAGACCATGCCGATGTTATGATCTAGGGGGAGCTAGAAGAAAAACAATTAAAATTAAATTAAATTAAAACTCAAATTAAATAAAATTAAAATCAAATTCAATTGAAATTCAAATCAAAATTCAATCTGAAAATCAAATTAAATCAAAATTCAATCTGAAAATCAAATTAAATCAAAAATCAAATTAAAATCAAATTTATGAAATTAAGCTTTTACAAAAATCTTAAAAATCCAAAGGAAGGCTCCAGAATAGTTGGAACCTCCAAATCTAATCCACCCGACAAGGGTAACCAAGAGTAGACTACCCAGCAGGGTAATTAAGGTTAGATTAAAATGGGCTAGGTTTAACTTGATTCACGGTATTGGTGAAGTATTGGATGATAGTACGTTGGAGAAGCTTAGTCATCGCATGTCTAGGAAGATATGGCTTCGACCTAGTGCATTTGGCTAAGTGGAACTGACCGAAGCTACCCTTTATGGATCCTAACCAGTTAGACTAAGGTTTTGTACTAAGTTCAATGGGTAGGACTATTTGGAAAACCTCGAAGGCATGGTTACTTTAATGATGTCCTTGTGACTCACCATAGCCCAGAAGTTTATCCAAAGAATGCCTACTTGTTGAACCCAAAGCTAAACTTGAATCTAACATAAAATTAAACCAAACCCTAAAATTGAATCTAATTCATCTCACAAGAATTATAGGATTACCTGATTGAAAATTTAGATCGGGTGAGATGACTAAGAAAGAAAAATTCAATCTGAAAATAAAAATTTGAATTAAAATTCGTAATTAAAATCAAACTTATTCAAATTAAAATTCTAAATTAAAATTCGAAATTCGTAATTAAAATCAAATTAATTCAAACTAAAATTCTAAATTAAAATTCGAAATTCGTAATCAAAATTCGTAATTAAAATTAAATTGAAATTCAAATTTGAAATTAATTAGTTTAAATATTTGTCAAAAATTTAATTAACTTCAAATATTTTCAAAAATTTAATTAACTTAAATATTTTTTAAAATTTAATTAAATTAAAATATTTTTCAAAAATTTAATTAACTTAAATATTTTTTAAATTTAATGAACTTAAAATATTTCTCAAAAACTTAATTAACTTAAAATATTTTTCAAACATTTAATTAACTTAAATATTTTTTTTAAATTTAATGAACTTAAAATATTTCTCAAAAACTTAATTAACTTAAAATATTTTTCAAATTTAATTAACTTAAAATATTTTTCAAAAATTAAATTAACTTAAATATTTTTTAAAATTTAATTAACTTAAAATATTTCTTAAAAACTTAATTAACTTAAAATATTTTTCAAAAATTTAATTAACATAAAATATTTTTCAAAAATTTAATTAACTTAAATATTTTTTAAATTTAATTAACTTAAAATATTTCTCAAAAACTTAATTAACTTAAAATATTTTTCAAATTTTTAATTAACTTAAAAAAATTTTCAAAAATTTAATTAACTTAAATATTTTTTAAATTTAATGAACTTAAAAATATTTCTCAAAAACTTAATTAACTTAAAATATTTTTCAAAAATTTAATTAACTTAAAATATTTCTCAAAAATTTAATTAACTTAAAATATTTGTTAAAAATTTAATTAACTTCAAATATTTTCAAAATTTTAATTAACTTCAAATACTTTCAAAAATTTAATTAAATTAAAATATTTTTCAAAAATTTAATTAACTTAAAATATTTTTCAAAAACTTAAGTAACTTATTTTTTAAAAATTTAATTAACTTAAAATATTTTTCAAAAACTTAAAAACTTAATTATAAAAACTATTTAAATTTTTAAAATTAACCTAACCTTTTTTTAAACCTAAAAAAAAAAAAAATTCAATTTTCGTACTTAAGAAAATCCCTTTTAAAAAGACTTTTAAAAGTTTAATGAAAAATCTTTAAAAGCTTAAGCTTTCAAAATTTTTGCTAAACATAGTTGTTTTTGCACTTAAACTAATTTTACTTAGCCAAATTTCACTAAGTTTTTCCTACAAAGTTTTAAAAGTCAGGTATTTTAAATGTTTTCTTTTGGGCTTCAACATTTTTTTACTAAGTTTTTGATATATGGAAAAGGGGGAGAGTAGGACAAAATTTCAAAATTCAAATTAGGGATAAGAGTTAAAAATTCAAACTAAGGAAAAGCGTTCTCTTATTAAGGGGGAGCCTTGTCACGCCCCCTGGGGAGTCCCTACCGAAAAATTTCGACAGCATCTCCCCTGTACCGGTGACAATATGAAGCACAAATACATACAAAATATACATCAGCCACATGCGGCTGGAATATGTACACAGCCACGTAGTTATAATCACAGCCCACTCGGCTGGAATGAAACAATCACAACCACACAGTTATATACAAAGCAGCCCACACGGCTGTACTAAAAACACAGCGAAAAAATGAAGGAAAGCCCACACAAACCATATAAATACAATGCATGCCGGCACGGCTTAAACACAAATATAACTCCAAAACAATAAGACAGCCACATGGCTACATACAAATACAATGCCAAAAATAATAAAAGGATATACAAAAAGAAAACAAACACTAGGTGAAACCGTCTTCGGATGTGACGTAGGACCCGGCAGACAGGATACTCCAAGCGACACACCAACCATCTACAAGCTACCTGAAAACATAAATGTATACATGCGGTGGTGAGTATAGGTAACTCAGTGGGAAATAGAAAAGACAGTGTACGGTCTACAAATAAAACATGGAGATCAAAAGTATACAGTCTCAGTAGGGAATAAAAAACATGATCATACTATTATAATCAATGCACCTAAACATATCTGACATAATAACTTGACATATAAATTGTACAAACCACAACTAACATAATGATGGATACATACCCAATCTGGAATCGACCCAAGGTACAAAGATCAGTAAACTCACTGGATCTGCAACAGACATACCCGTGACACCTATGCAATATAGATACGACTGCATATACATGTAAAATAAATGACATGTATGCAGCATGACAACCATATGCAACAATCACAGCTCAATCAAATGCAACAAATCACAATCACATGCAACTAGTATCTACTAGGCATGTATGCAGATATATCCCCCCAGATGCACCGCGCATCATATGCAAAAGTGCATGCATGCTCCATGGTCACCCCCGCCACCTCTCCAGACACCACGACCCCTGTATGGCCGAGAGGCTTGGGTCTGTGACGACTGTACTACCCTCCATCCCACTATATAGTGGTCGAGGCGGACAGTCCACTAGTAGCTATCTAGCTACATAGCATCAGGGTCCCAGACTGCTCACAACGCCGGATCTCACAAAACCTCGTGACCGGGTGGCACGACAGGACTAGCGGCAACTACTCCAGCTACCACTACCCATGAGTGGCCGACTGTGCGGCGCTATTCCCAAATCAACTGATGACTCTCTCAACCACAAGGGAGACAATGGTCATCAAATGCAATGAATGATGAACATGATATATATATATATATATATATATATATATATATATATATATATATATATATATATAATCATCATCTATGCAACAACCCCAAACCTCATAAATACCTCCAATATGAGTATAATCGTCATGATACCTCCACGTATCCCACCAAACATATGTACACACTACACATGTATAATCAACCAAAAATCTCCAATAATCCCACCAGACACATGTACACAAAATATAAGTACAATCAACATGTATCCTCCGTAAAATCACAACAGACATGTGTATATACCCCGAACATACAATCAACACAACTCCTCCAAAAGTACATGACAAATACATATGTACACACCACATGTAAATGCACGGTCAACAAGATGACTCCTATAACACATACCCACCTATGTACAGTCCACATCATATACCCAATCAGCATGGTAATACCCACAACCCGATAATCCCTACAAGACATACTCTACATGTGTAATCACAACAGAGTAGATATCAAGAGTGGAGACTGTATATGAATTAAATAGATCATCACAAGGGTCAAGCATAAGTATCATGCAGGAAAAACAGCAACCGATCATGATATAAGATAAAGCAGCCTAATTCATCCAATAATAACCATGCACTAAGTTTCAAAGAAACTATAAAGAGGCCAAGGAAGAAATACCCGCCTTAATACATAGATCGTGTCCGCAAATCTCACGTCGAGACGCTCGTCCCGAATCCAAGTCCTGCGATCACATAGTGTATTTAGCTAATTTCATAGGTAGCAAATAGCTAAATAAACTCCCCAATCTAATTAGGGAAAATCCTAATCGAAATAATTAACCTAATCCCTTAATCCAATTAGGTTTAACTAAATCCACAATCTTTCACTTCAATCCAAACAACCACAGATCACAGTCTCCAATATAATATGATATAAATCTTTATTCACTCATCTATCACATAAATGCAACCAAAACTCTATACTTAGCTTACGTCGATCCAAAACAGATTCACACCCTTTAATGAAGAAATCCAAAGTTTGCTGTGGAGAAAGATGGAGTTTCCCCACCCATCTGCAGCTGGTCCGGCACAAACAGAGGGGACAAGAAACCTAAGACATTTCATCAAACACTTGTTAAGTATAAGAAATGTCACTGCCCTAATCATTACTACCTAATTAAATTAGGGTTTACAATCATGACTTACCCCAAACAAACTCACCCAAATCAAATTCACGGTGACCACTGGTGGAACATGACCGGAGGGATCCACAGTCGAAACAAGATCACCGGAATTGTGGATCACCGACGAACGGTATTGATCAAGTCATCGGTAGCCGATCCAAATTGGCTAGGAAAAGGAACCGAAATCTGGTGAAGAGGAGAAAGTGATGAACTCCCTGATGGCAACCCCTCTGCTCTGCTCCGATCCACTAGTGAGAGGGAGAGTGTGCCCTAGCCCACCCCCCCTCGGTCGAGTCGCTGCCGCGCGCGCAAGCCCAGCCGAAGAGAGGATCGCTCCGTCGAAGATGGTCGGAACCGTCAAGATCCGGCGACACCTTCCCTCCGATGACGCGTGATGACGAGATCGCAGTGAAAGAAGCCTCTCCGTCGCCGTCGGGTCGTCTGCTCGCGAGAGAGAAATGGGAGAAGTTAGGTCAGGTGTGCGCGGAGAGAAGAAAGCCCCCATGCCACGAAAGAAAAAGGGAGGAGGAAGGTTCGGCCGACATCGGCGTTGATGCCCGGCGATCGGCGATGAAACAAGATCGCGAGGGAGAAGAGTCGGAGAAGGAAAGGATTGGGCGAAAGGGGAGTTCGGGAGAAAGAATGGGGAAGGAATTATAAACCTAGGTTATTTAAAAACTTAGATTAGTTTAATTAAATGCTAAGTTAATTCCTCAATCAACTCCCAACTTATTTTGGGTATCCTAAACAGGCTTTATCCGCGCCCGCCGATCGATCCCCTCAAAACCCTCCGTACGAGCTCCGAAAAATTCCAGAAAATTTCTAAAAATTTCGGAAAAATTCTATAAGACTATTTCCCAAATAACATTATTAATGTAATTTTTCAATATCTTACATTCTCCCCCACTAATAAAAATTTTGTCCTCAAATTTACTAGTCAACTCGGGGATCCTCATCCAAGGGTAACAACCAAGTAACATACCCATACGCCACTCCATCCAAGTATAATAAACATATCTCCGACCAGAGTGGATAACTCAGTGGATTATGAGCTCACCCTACTTCCGCTCAACAATCTCCAAAATTCACAACACACACTATCAACAGATCCCCTAACATATATATAGTACACTCAGACTATCCATCAGTCTGAGGGTGAAAATCTGTACTAAAGCAAAGCTCCTAACCCAAAGTCTGCTATAACCTCAGTCAAAACATGATGTGAAATCGCTGATCTCCATCCAATACAACCCTCAGAGATATACCATAAGGTCCGGTAATTTCTCCACAGTATAATCCTAATACTCAATCCAAAAGAATCCGTCCCACAAATTGATGGCTAGAGAGTAAAGTCATCATCTAACAATGATTACCCAAACCATCATATCATCTCCATATTCAGGATAATCCCACAATAAAATCCGTCATAACATGCTCCCAACTTCACTCCAATATCCAAATCAATAGAGACAATCCTACTAGTCTCTGATATTCAGCCTCCACGTGCTGACACACTAGACATCAAGCTACAAAATCCATAATGTCTTCCTTCATATCTTTCCACCAATAAAAATACTTTAAATCTCTATACATCAGGTGTCACCCGAATGTATTGCAAATCCAGATCAATGTGTTTCCTACAGTAACTCCTCCCGGATAAGAAGTGACTCGGGAACACACATGATCCAACGAAAATAAAGAATCTCATTCTCATTACACGAGAATTCTCACTACTAGCACGAGACTACTCCGCTCATGCTATATCGGAACTGCACCGACCCCCAGATACGATACATCTGTGTAGAGTACAAATCCGTGTACACTAGAAAGTACAACTAAGACAGTGCAGTTAACAACTTCTCGTTTCAACTCTTGAAACTGATCTCGTAAGCATCTATCCAGGAAAATTCCATACTCATCCTGAACATTCCAGTCAACGGCATAAATGCTGGAGAAAACCCTCAACTAATCTCCGATAATATCCAGCCAGACCACGAAAGGAACAGTGAACCTCCGGTATAGACTACGCCTACTCCCAACTGATAACAGCCTCTATCTCCTGTGGATCCACCGATATCCCTCTACCAGAGACAATGTGTCCCAAAAATCCCACACAAGACAATCAAAATGCGCACCACTGAACTTCACATATAGATGTTCCCGTCGAAACATCTCTAGAACTATGCGAAGCTAGTGTACGTGATCCACCTCGGATCGAAAATAGATTACAACATCGTCAATGAAGACAATAAAAAATGGTCCAACAGCCTAAGAATACCAAATACATCGAGTCCATAAAAACATCTAGGGCACCGTATGCCTAAATGGTAACACCAAAGACTCATAATATCCATACAACAAGCACACCCAACCGTAAGATCCCCGACAAATCTGTGATCTGATCACGCACTACAAATCAACAAATCCATATATATCACAAACATACTACACTCCATGTCACTATCAACCTCAAGCACCAAATAGTATATCATCAAATCAAATATTCACCAATAGATCATCAACAAATAACATATCACCACACCTGATCTCCCAATATCCATCAATCAAGATCATCCTCAACATCAATCAATCATACCAGATAGTCTCCTAAATAAAGATACAGTAAAATGAAAGCATCCAACCCTCAACACCTACTGCCAACAAACGAAACGTATCCAAAAGGTCTACCAAATCTCATCATCTCATCCTTTTTGATAATCCAATATCCACAGTAAAGGAATGTCAATCCAAAGTCAATGGGTCACATAATCTCTTGACTAAGAGTCTACCCATCAAGAAGATATCTCCACAACTCTTATAATCATCCTATAAATGCCCCTCGACAAATATCGATAAAAGGTCGAACCCTCTAATCTGAGATATAGCCTACAAGACATGGTAAAATGATCATGTGGTCAAGGTCTTGAGTTACTTGATAGAGACAATGTTAGCTGAGTCGTGTCTAACCATTGTCTTGTACCCCATCTTACTATGATTGCTCCATTTGAGGTTCAGTAACCTCCAGTACGAGCAATGAACACACAGGTAAAGGAGTACTCTCACCAAATAACTAGTCAAAATATCTATCAATCGACGCCCTACCCCTCGAAGATCATCATATGAAATTATACCTAGTTACTATCGTACCTCCTAGGTATTACTCAACTAACATCATTTCCTCCACACCATTGCAGACTATATATCACTAAGTACATCAAGGATATCTAACTATATCCGATCAGTCCATGAGTCAGGGTCTCCCATGGAACAACGTTAGATGAGTCGACTGATCATCGTGGTACCGGGTCATGTAAAGGTTAAGCAGCTAACTTCGACTCTCTCACATCAGTACGAATCATATATCCAAATGTACTCTCCAACTCGTACACCCTAGTAACGATTATATCTCATAAGTGTTAAGCAAGTAGCTTTACACTGTTCCACATCAGTGGAGGTATCCTATCCAAATGTACCTTCTAAGTCAATCAACCAAGTACAGACAATCCATGGTCAAAGTCCCCATAGAATATGATACATCAATCCTCTATAGACTGACTAAGCCAATAATGGTATACAGCTAATTCAGTCCTTTCTACACCGGTACAAGTCAAAATATCTAACCAAGTATGAAACATCCCAAAGATAGGAATCTCTAAAAATAGAGTAAGTCAATCCCCTACTGGTCGGATCAACATCAATAAATCGATCAACTACTATATGATCCAACAAAAGTACATCAATCCTCCACTAATCAAACTAAGGTAATGTTGGATCGAGACCGAGCTAGAGGGGGGGGTGAATAGCGCTCGTGGCTATTTTGTACGTTTATCGGAATCGTAAAGATGTAAGAGTTAAAGCAGCAGAATAAAGAAACACAAACACACAGAAAGACGCAGAGGATTTTACTTCGTTCGGAGCCTGTGACGACTCCTACTCGAAGGCCCGCGATCCTTGATCACTTTCGGTGGGCAACAACTATAAGCACGATTATTACAAGTTAAGTATTACAATAAATGCGTTAAATAAATCTATACCGACGACTTAAGAAAGAAGAAGATTGCAGCTCCGGGTTGTCGGAATGTCGCAGCAGCACTTCGGAATGACTTTGTTAGCAGCACGTTGAAGAAGGAAAGCCTAGAACTTGATATCTTGAAGTGCTGGTCGAAACCCCCTTATAAAGGGTGTTCAAGGCACCTTGAAGGCTGTTCAAGGTGCTTCCATGCTGCCGAGTCTTCCGCGTGGATCAAATCTGATCTGGTCGAACTTCATCCCTTTAAGGCGCCTTATGCCCTGCTCAAGGCGCCTTCCAAGGCGCCTTATACCCACACCAAGGCGCCTCCATTGAAGCTTCACAGCACCCGAGGCGCCGCCAAGCTCCATGGAGGCGCCTCGGACACTGTTCATCCGAGGTTAATCTTTGCACTTTGGTCCCTGCAAGATACATTAATCCCAAATATACCCTGCAGCACAAAGTTAGCACATAAAGCATAATAGAAGTGATAATGATAGTCTCCGGACTATCCGAGCCTGACTTCGGGTTTCCGTCCGGAAACCCTAGGTCGACCCGATGCCTACTGTTCCCTCTACGGGGAACGCGTCCTCACCTACTCCACTCAGGAGATTTACCTGCTGCCAGTGCGATCCTCCAGATCGACTGGACTTTTGCTCAGCACTCGACGCTTCCGGACTTTCTGCTGGACATCCGCTTCCCGGCTAGTCCAGTCTTTCACCTGGTTCGCGACACCAGGACTTTCCACCTAGGGTTACCACCCTCTAGGACTTTTGCCTGAAGCCATCGACCTGCCAAGACTTTCCGCATAGGGTTACCACCCCCTATAACCTAGGGTTACCGCCCCCTAGGGTTTTCCCTTTGCCTAACCGCAGCTAGGACTTTTCTCCACCTAGGGTTATCGCCCCCTAGGACCTAGGGTTACCACCCCCTAGGGTTTTCACCTGCCTAACCGCAGTTAGGACTTTCCTGAAACACTAATTCAATATGTTAGATAACAACAAGACTTAACTTTGAACCCTTTGCCATTATCAAAACTTGGGTTCGATCATCGGATGCTTCCCGCACCAACAGGTAAATGATACGCAACTACCCAAGTCAACAAGGGTGATAAGTCAAATCGAAACTACACAAGTCGACCAAGTTAATTGTGAGTCTCCTATATATCAAACTGCCAAAATAAATTGGTCATCATCTAACTAATCTACCAAAATCAACAAAGGTAAATCGACCGCTCTATAGACTGAACTAACAGGAGTATAAAACCAACTAAGATAAGTCAAACCCACTGCACTAGTCAAACAGGTACCCCAATCCTAAATAGGAGTAAATCAGTACTCTACTAACTGAGTCAACATGAGTATACAGACATCATCCACTACCCAGCTAATAATAACAGAGACTGGTATGTGACTCTAACTCTCAACCAACTAATAGTAACAGACACGAAGACTACTAGTAGTATGATATGACGATTCCCCTGAGACTGTAATCCTTGATCTCTAGTAGGTCAACCGTGATCAGTGATTGACCCAACACATGCAACGCATGCTACAAACAAATAGGCAGGTACTAACAAGAGAGTACTAACACATGTCATAACTATCAGAATAACCATGCATGTACTAACAGGAATGTAAGATAATAATATGCAAACATACCTCCTATAGCTTGGAGATGTCCTACTGTTGCCTGGTCCCAAAGCCCGAAAGTCACATCAAGAAAATTGAAACACGAAATCCAAAAAAATGAATAACAGGCATCGTAAACCTGCTCTGATACCAAAAATTTGTATCAGATAAATCTCGAAAATCCAGAACACATAGCAAGCATCGTATACCTGCTCTGATACCAAAAATTGGTATCAGATTAACTCAAAAATAGAACACAAAACAAAACAGGCATCGTACCCGCTCTGATACCAAAAATTGTCACGCCCCCTGGGGAGTCCCTACCGAAAAATTTCGACAACATCTCCCCTGTACCGGTGACAATATGAAGCACAAATACATACAAAATATACATCATCCACATGCGGTTGGAATATGTACACAGCCACGCAGTTATAATTACAGCCCACTCGGCTGGAATGAAACAATCACAACCACGCAGTTATATACAAAGCAGCCCACACGACTGTACTAAAAACACAGCGGAAAAATGAAGGAAAGCCCACACCAACCAAATAAATACAATGCATGTCGGCACGGCTTAAACACAAATACAACACCAAAACCATAAGATAGCCACATGGCTACATACAAATACAATGCCAAAAATAATAAAAGGATATACAAAAAGAAAACAAACACTAGGTGAAACCGTCTTCGGATGTGACGTAGGACCCGGCAGACAAGATACTTCAAGCGACACACCAACCATCTACAAGCTACCTGAAAACATAAATGTATACATGCGGTGATGAGTATAGGTAACTCAGTAGGAAATAGAAAAGACAGTGCACGGTCTACAAATAAAACATGGAGATCAAAAGTATACAGTCTCAGTAGGGAATAAAGAACATGATCATACTATCATAATCAATGCACCTAAACATATCTGACATAATAACTTGACATATAAACTGTACAAACCACAACTAACATAATGATGGATACATACCCAATCTGGAATCGACCCAAGGTACAAAGATCAGTAAACTCACTGGATCTGCAACAGACATACCCGTGACACCTATGCAATATAGATACGACTGCATATACATGTAAAATAAATGACATGTATGCAGCATGACAACCATATGCAACAATCACAGCTCAATCAAATGCAACAAATCACAATCACATGCAACTAGTATCTACTAGGCATGTATGCTGATATATCCCCCCAGATGCACCGCGCATCATATGCAAAAGTGCATGCATGCTCTATGGTCACCCCCGCTACCTCTCCAGACACCACGACCCCTGTATGGCCGAGAGGCTTGGGTCTGTGACGACTGTACCACCCTCCAGCCCACTATATAGTGGTCGAGGCGGACAGTCCACTAGTAGCTATCTAGCTACATAGCATCAGGGTCCCTGACTGCTCACAACGCTGGATCTCACAAAAACTCGTGACCGGGTGGCACGACAGGACTAGCGGCAACTACTCCAGCTACCACTACCCATGAGTGGCCGAGTGTGCGGCGCTATCCCCAAACCAACTGATGACTCTCTCAACCACAAGTGAGACAATGTTCATCAAGCCTTAACCTTGAGAATGTTTAATTTACCTTAACTTTTTACAAAGTGTAAAGTGTCTTTAGCTTATACTTAACATATTACTTAAGTATGCTTACGTGTGTACTTTAACTCCTTATTCAAAAGCATGCTTATGTTTATTTATGCTTTTTGTTTTACTTAACTTTGAAGTTGAGTTGCTATAATCAAAAAGGGGGAGATTGTTGGTGCGGGAAGCATCAAACGATCGAACCTAAGTTTTGATAATGGCAAAGTATTCAAAGTTAAGTCATCTTGTGATCTAACAAGTTCATGGAGCTTGCAGGTAAGTCCTAAGTGGTACTTAGGCAAAAGTCCTAGCTGCGGTTAGGAAGGTGGAAAACCCTAAGGGGTGGTAACCCTAGGTCATAGGGGGTGGTAATCCTATGCAGAAAGTCTTGGTGGGTCGAGAGCTTCAGACAAAAGTCCTAGGGGGGCAACCCTAGGTGGAAAGTCCTGGAGTCGCGAACCAGGTGGAAGACTGGATGGGTCAGGAAACGGAAGTCCAGCAAAAAGTCCGGAAGCTTCTAACGCTGAGCAAAAGTCCAGTCGATCCGGAGGATCGCACTGGCATCAGGTAAATCTCCTGAGTGGAGTAGGTGAGGACGCGTTACCCGTAGAGGGAATAGTAGGCGTCGGATCGACCTAGGGTTTCCGGTTGAAAATTCGAAGTCAGACCCGGACAGTCCGATGACTGTCGATTATATCACTTATAATATATCTGTGCTAACTTTGTTTTGCAGGGTTTGTGTTGGGACTAACACATTTTGCAGGAACAAAGGAGCACATTTGACTTCGGATGAATAGTGTCCGAGGCACCTCCATGGGGCTTGGAGGCCTCCCCATGGAGGCGCCTCGGGCGCAAGGCGAAGCCAGCTGTCTAAAGGAGCTGGAGGTGCCTCGGAGGAAGCTGGAGGCGCCTCGGAGAAAGCTGAAGGCGCCTTGGACCAGGCGTTGGAGGCGCCTTGGAGCAGCTTGGAGGCGCCTTCAATGGGATAAGGCGCGACCAGATCAGAGCTGATCCACGCGTGTGACTCGGCGGCCTGGAGGCGCCGATGACAGGCTTGGAGGTGCCTCCAACACTGTTTAAAAGAGGGACTCGAGCAGCAGCTTAATACAACAACTTCCAAGCGATCTTTCTGCTACAAACTACTACCGAGATGATCCCGAAGTGCTGTAACGAGATCCCGACGACCTGAAGCTTCGAAATTACACATTCTTGTTGTCGGTATACTTTTCCATTTCAAGTAGATTGTAATAACTCTATAATCATTATAACAGCTTATATTTGTTGCCCACCGAAAGCGATCAACGATCGCGGGCCTTGGAGTAGGAGTCGCCACTGTTAGGATGTATACTAAAAGCCTAGCTTTTGGTATAAACATTTATCTAGAAATAAGAATCACATTGGTCAAATGTCTACATTTATGATAAATGTAGTTGTTCAATTAATTTATATTGTAGATAACATGGTGTGTGGTGTCACACACAGAAGATCATGTTATCAGTACCTTATAAATTATAAACAGTAGCTCACGACCATGATGGAAAGGAACAAACCATTGGAAGGTCGTAGTGTAATTAGATGTTAGTTTATCTTAACTGTATAATTACACTAGTACACTAAGAGTATATTGAGTAGGACCATTTGAGGTCGTTTCTTTTATACTGACTTTATAAAGGAACAAAGACCTCAGTTATTATGGAAGTGTGTGCTCTTAATCCTAATATAATAACAAGCACATATATTTGATATTTATTTCTTTAATTTGTCAATGGGTGAGATTTAGTTCGATGAATCAATAAGCCCGATAAGTTGGGAAATGATATCACTTATAGTGTGTGTTGTTGATTATAGAAGGAAACTATGTCCTAGAGATATTAGGTTGATAATGTCCCCAAGATGAGCTCATAAAGATTGTCATGTTAAACCCTGCAGGTGGACTTAGTCCGACATGACGATAAGGTTGAGTGGTACTATTCTTAGATGAAGATATTAATTAAATGAGTTGTCAGTAACTCACTTAATTAGTGGACATTTGACATCTTAAACACAGGGAGACTAACACACTCATAATAAGAAGGAGCCCAAAATGTAATTTGGGATTGGTGCGGTAGTTCAATAATAGTTCTCTAGTGGAATGAATTATTATTGATAAAATTAAGTAGTATGTTCGGGGCGAACACGGGATGCTTAATTTTATCAGGAGACCAAAACCAATTCCTCCTCTCGGTCCCTATTGTAGCCTCTTATTTATAGAGTACTATACCCACCTATACCCACCTTCTATACCCACCAATAGGGGGCCGGCCAAGCTAGCTTGGGAACCAAGCTAGGGCCGGCCTAGGGTGGTCGGGCCTAGCTTGAACCCAAGCTAGTGGGGGCCGACCAAATTAAATTAAAAAGGAATTTTAATTTTAATTTTTATTATGTGGAAGAAATAATTTATTAAAGAGAATTAAAATTAAAATATCTCTCTTGTAAAAGATCTACAAAAGATTAAAGAAAGAGATTAGATCTCTTTCCTTATTTGTAGATTAGTGAGATATTTTATTTTCTCTTTAAAATTATCCACATGTTGATAAAATTAAAATTATAGATATTTCCTTTTATCAACCATGAAGAGATTTTTAAAGAGAAATTTTAATTTTAAAATTTCCGGAAACAAATTAGGAAGTTTTAAGTGTTGATTAAAACTTGTCTAATTTATTTTTTTTGATGTGGCCGGCCATTAGAGATTAATTGGGGAAATTTTATTTTATTTTTCTCAATTAAATCATGTTAAGGGAATTAAGGAAATTTTATTGTAATTAAATTTCCTAATTTGCCTAGGCCAAGGAATATAAAAGAAGGGGTGAGGGTGTCTTCATGTGACACAACCTCTATTATTTCTCTCCCTCTTTTATTCCTTGGAGTGACCGGCCATCCTCTTCCTCTCTCCCTCTTTGTGGTGGCCGAAACTCTCAAAGGCTTGGAGCTCTTGTGGCGGCCAGATACTACTTGGAGAAGAAGAAGAAGAAGAAGGAGAGAAAGCTAGCATCTCTTGGAGCTTGGTTGGTGTTTTGTTCTTCATCCTTGGTAAAGCTTTTTGTGGCCGAACCTAGCTAGGAGGAGAAGAAGGTGGTTGGTGGTTTCTCATCTCGGAAGATCGTTGCCCACACAACGTCCGAGGTTAGAAGAGGAATACGGTAGAAGATCAAGAGGTTTTTCTACAAGGTATAACTAGTAATTTTTCTTTCCGCATCATACTAGTTATTTATGGAAATAATACCAAATACAAGAGGCTTACGTTCTAGAATTTCGAATATGTTTTTCGATGTTGTGTTCTTTTGTTTTTTCTTTTCCTTGTGATTTGATTGTTCTTTTCGGTTAATCTAAAGTTATTTTAGGAAATTAAATATTAGATTTCTATAAAAGGTTTTGTCTAGTCGGTGGTGGTTGCTCCCATGTCCAAGAAGGCCGTGTGCCTCGCCACGTCAGTACTGGGAACCAATTATGGAAATTAATATTTAATGGAATTAATAACTTAAGGTGATTTGGGTCGAACGTGTTAAGTTCCGCAGGAGATCCAAGTCAAAACCTAAAAGAACAAATAGATTAAGTTTTGGATCAAACGTGTTAAGTTCCGCAGGCGATTCAAAAATTTAATTTAAAAGAACACATGGTAGCTAGGAAAAGGTTCAGATCTTTGTACAAAATTTTATACAGTGGAACCTCTAGGCTTTCCGAGTAGCAACCAACAATTGGTATCAGAGCTAGGGTTTTGCCTCTGTGTATTTGGTATTAGTTTAATTATGCACATGTCATACATAATTTAGGTAGGTTAATAGTAGAATGTGCTAACTTTGTGGATGCAAGATCCAACTATTATGGCTTATAGTTATTATGTGTGTGATTGGACCCTTGGACATGTCAAGGGCATTTTATTGTGTGTGCATGATTGTATTATAAAATACAGCAGGAGCTGTCTTTAGTTTTATTAGAATTTTATTTTTTGATCTAGTTACATGTACACATTCCTTTTATGGAATATAGGATCGATGGATGTAAATTTTATTTTATGTTCGATCTAGTTTACATGTACATTCCTTCGAGGAATATAGGATCGAAAAATGTAAAATTCTATTTATGTCGCGGATCGAATCTTGCAAGGCGTGGAACCTTTTGAGGACCAGAGGCGCAGTGGAACGAGCAAGATGGATGCGACAACTAGACCCGGTGGCGGTGGCCAAATATGGCAGCAGCTTGGGATGACAACACACGGAGGACAACTAGAGATAAAAGCCATAATAGTTGAAAATTAGATTTTCTATTTATTGCTTTTATATTGTGCTGTGTGTGCATGTTAGTTTACATGTTTAGTAAGCTAGCATAGTTAAAATTCCTCATTTATAAATAACTAAGTGGGAGAGGGATTTTTAAGTAAATCCCATGGTCTTCATTACTGGTTTGTAAGTGATGCAAACAAGCTTGCGCGTTGGCTCTGAGTGCCTTCCTCCATAATGGATGAGCTTGTCTGTGGATCACTAGAACAGACTTCCATTTTTGGATGACTATAGAAAGTTAATTAAGAGCGTGTGATCTTCCCCAACGGAAGGGGCATAATCTTATTAATGGACTTAGTGTCAAGTAATGGTATACACTTAGACACATCTAATAATATCCTCCCCATCGGAGTCACTGCTATTATTTGTGTGACCGAAGAAAACCAACTATTAATTTGTCAAATAAATAGGTTGACAAGATAATAAAATTAAAAACTCCTTTTACAAATGTTTGATTTTGTATACGTCCACACTAACGTGGCATACAAAATTCACGGTGTTTGAGGTAATTTTATTTTGTCATCAAGATTTATTGACAAGATAATAAAATTAATGGGTTAAAACCCTCCTTTTACAAATGTTGAATTTGTATACGTCCACACTAACGTGGCATACAAAATTCACGGTGTTTGAGGTATTGGTGAATTTAAATAATATTGTTTGAGGAATCAATGTTATTTTAAATTCAAAAAGTTTTGACCAAATATTTGATCAAAGACAGATCAACTATTAATTTTATTTGTCATAAAGTAAGTTGACGAGATAATTAAATTAATGGATAAAATCTCCTCTTTGATTTTGTATACGTCCACACTATCGTGGCATACAAAATTCATAGGGATTTTAAAAGAATTGATCTTGACCAAATATTTTTATGATTCTTAGGATTTAAAATGTTTGTCAATCCCCTAGTTGTTATACTATAGAAAAGACTTAGTAGTCCCA
The DNA here is from genome assembly GCF_018446385.1 of Zingiber officinale. Classification (NCBI taxonomy): domain Eukaryota; kingdom Viridiplantae; phylum Streptophyta; class Magnoliopsida; order Zingiberales; family Zingiberaceae; genus Zingiber; species Zingiber officinale. Next base: position 101,948,509 of record NC_056002.1, on the reverse strand, counting down.
ATTGTAATGATTGGAAATAGGACTTGGACATTAAGGTAGACTGTCTTCTTAGAACTAAGAACAATATAGGTGTATTTAATTCATTAGTTGAAACATGTTTAGTGGTGTAATCTACCAGAACCTGGAGTGTAGATACAGATGCCATCAATCATGTCCGCAATTCATTGCAGGGTTCCAGGAAACCCGGCAACTAAATGAAAATTAAAACACCGTCCACATGGGCACTACTGTAAAAATGGTAGCTGTTGCAGTGGGAGATGTTTATCTTTTGATAAGAATAAAACATGAATTTTTGAGTAATTGTCTTTACGCACCAAGTTTAGAAAGAACTAGTTTTCAGTTTCTAAACTATTCAAAGAACTTGATATTCTGCTTCTTTTAATAACAAAGTTGTTATTAAGAAAAAGAGGGAAGTTATCTGTTCTGGTACGTTGGATGGCAATTTATAAATCCAATAACTCTCACGAAACAACAAATGGAAATTCGTAACACATCTTCTAATTTTAAGAGAAAGCAACCTTCGGAAATGAACCATTAATATCTTTGGCATCTAAGGCTAGGTTATATTAACTTGAGTAGGATTCATTGGTAGCTGATGAACTTTTGGGTTCATTAGTAGTGGAAATCTTTCCAACCTGCGAGTCTTACTTGGAAGGAAAAATAACCAAGAAGCTTTTAAGTCTAAGGGGTATGGAGCCAAAGATATATTATTAGTTCATTCTGATTTGTGTGATCCTATGACTATCCAGTCAAGAGGTAGTATCGAATATTTCGTCTATTTTATAGACAACTATCCAAGATACAAATACATTTACTTAATGTGCCGCAAGACTAAGTGCTTTGATTAGTTCAAAGAGTACAAGGCTGATGCGGAGAAACGTTAAAGTAAAAGTATCAAGTCACTATGGTAAGATCGTAGTGACAAGTACCTCTTGGGATGATTTAGGAGTCACTTATCAAAAGTAGGGATTTAATCCCAACTAACTGCACCTGGTACACCCCAAATAGAATGGTGTAGTAGAAAGAAGGTATAAGACTCTTATGGAAATAATTAGATTGATGATGAGTTATTCAGAAAATTACCAAGTTCATTTTAAGGATATACTCTGAAAAGGAAAGTGAACATAGTACCTTCCAAAGTTAGAACTCTCTACTCATATAAAATTGCTGAATAGGTGTATGCCTATTTTGAAGCATATTCAGATTCGGGAAGTCCAGCACATATGCTGAAGAGAGACAATGGTAATTTGGACAGAAATTTACTTGTTTGTGGGTTATCCTAGAGAAATGAATGTAGGTTTATAGTCTTAAAAATCAGAAGGTCATTGTTAGCATCAATGATCAATTTTTAGAAAATGACTATGTAATAAACCAAGTGCCCATAAGTAAATTTGTTCTTATGGAAATAATAAAAGACATGTCTAATCTAGTACCAACTGTACAAGATGAGATACCACAAGGAAACTGCAACACGTATCACAAATGATACACAATTGCAGAAAGTGCCTTGTCTAGTGGGAGAGTTGTTAGGCAACCTAAATAGATTCATGTTTTGGGAGAGTTTTTGGACTCGATCCCTGAAGGACATGAACCTGATCTCCGGACATATGACGAAGCACTCCAAGATAAAGATGCAGCATCTTGGCAAAGAGTAATGAATAATAGAATTAGAATATATGTATTCTAATAAAATCTGGAAGCTTGTAGAATCACCAAAAGGTGTAAAAGCCTTTGGGTGTAAAAAGGTCTATAATAGCAAAAGAGGGATAGACAGGAAGGTAGAAACTTTCAAAGCAAGGCTTGATGAAAAAGGAAACTTTTTCACTGGTAGCCATGCTTAAGTCTATCCGGATTCTTTTATCTATTTGGCAAGTGGATGTCAAGACAGCATTCCTTAATGGAAGTCTTAAAGAAAGGATCCATATAAAGCAACCAGAAGGGTTCATTGCAAAGGGCTAAGAGCATCTTGTGTGCAAGCTCAATCAGTCTATGGACTGAGGCAAAGCTTCAAGGTCTTGGAACATCCGGTTTATCAAAGTAATCCAGACCTATGGATTTATTTAGTAACCGGATAAGTCTTGTGTATACAAAAGGTGTGATGGAAACGTGGTGGTATTTCTTGTACTATACGTAGATAACATTTTTGGTAGTTGGAAACAATATCAAAATGTTGTCAGAAGTAAGGGTATGGTTGTTCAAACAATTCGATATGAAGGACTTGGAAGAATGTATATATTCTTGGGATCAAAGTAATAAGGGATCGCAAGAAAAGAATATTTTACTTATTCCAAGCTTCATATATCGAAAAATCCTTGCTCGTTTTTAGCATGCAAAACTCCTAGAAAGGTTTCTTACCTTTTAATCATGGAGTGTCTTTATCTAAAGAGATGTCTCCGATGACATCAAAGGATATTGAGGACATGTAGGCAGTTCTTTATGCTTTGGCAGTTAGACAACCTAAAGTATGCTATGCACAAGATCAGAAATCTGTTTTGCCAAGGGCATAGTTAGCAGATATCAAAGTAACCCAGGACAAGGACAGTAGACTGCAGTAAAGCATATATTGAAGTACCTTAGAGGCACTAGAGATTATATGTTAGCTTATAAGGCAGTTAATTTGGTCCCTGTGGGTTGCATGGATTTTGACTTCCAATCGGATAGGGACAATAATAAGTCAACCTCGGGGTTTTGTGTTTACTTTAGGAGGTAAAGTCATAACTATGGAAGAGTGATAAGCATAGGTGTTTTTCTGGACTCCACCATAGAAGTTTAGTATATGGCAAGCCTCTAAGGTAGCCATAAAAGTTGAATGACTCAATAACCTCAAGATAGACTTAGATATGATTTCTGGTTTATCCAAAGATTATTACAAATTATTGTAATAACATTGGTGCAGTAACAAACTCGAAGAAACCATAAGTCTATAAGGCAAGTAAACACAATAGAGCGCAAGTACCACCTAATACGAGAAATCGTATAAACGAGGAGAAGTTGTTGCCGCCTAGATTGCATCAGGTGATGACCTATAAATCCTTTCACTAAGGTCCTTAAGGCAAGAGCTTTTGATGGGCATGTTGAAGGGTGGGGAATCAGATGTATTGCAGCAGATATGACAGCTTAGTCTTTTAGTATAAGTGGGAGATTGTTAGGATGTATACTAAAAGCCTAGCTTTTGGTAGAAACATTTATCTAGAAATAAGAATCACATTGGTCAAATGTCTACATTTATGATAAATGTAGTTGTTCAATTAATTTATATTGTAGATAACATGGTGTGTGGTGTCACACACAGAAGATCATGTGATCAGTACCTTATAAATTATAAACAGTAGCTCATGACCATGATGGAAAGGAACAAACCATTGGAAGGTCGTAGTGTAATTAGGTGTTAGTTTATCTTAACTGTATAATTACACTAGTACACTAAGAGTGTATTGAGTAGGACCATTTGAGGTCGTTTCTTTTATACTGACTTTATAAAGGAACAAAGACCTCAGTTATTATGGAAGTGTGCGCTCTTAATCCTAATATAATAACAAGCACATATATTTGATATTTATTTCTTTAATTTGTCAATGGGTGAGATTTAGTTCGATGAATCAATAAGCCCGATAAGTTGAGAAATGATATCACTTATAGTGTGTGTTGTTAATTATAGAAGGAAACTATGTCCTAGAGAAAATAGGTTGATAATGTCCCCAAGATGAGCTCATAAAGATTGTCATGTTAAACCCTGCAGGTGGACTTAGTCCGACATGACGATAAGGTTGAGTGGTACTATTCTTGGATGAAGATATTAATTAAATGAGTTGTCAGTAACTCACTTAATTAGTGGACATTTGACATCTTAAACACAGGGAGACTAACACACTCATAATAAGAAGGAGCCCAAAATGTAATTTGGGATTGGTGCGGTAGTTCAATAATAGTTCTCTAGTGGAATGAATTATTATTGATAAAATTAAGTAGTGTGTTCGGGGCGAACACGGGATGCTTAATTTTATCGGGAGACCAAAACCAATTCCTCCTCTCGGTCCCTATCGTAGCCTCTTATTTATAGAGTACTATACCCACCTATACCCACCTTCTATACCCACCAATAGGGGGCCGGCCAAGCTAGCTTGGGAACCAAGCTAGGGCCGGCCTAGGTATAAATTGGGGTGGCCGGCCCTAGCTTGAACCCAAGCTAGTGGGGGCCGGCCAAATTAAATCAAAAAGGAATTTTAATTTTAATTTTTATTATGTGGAAGAAATAATTTATTAAAGAGAATTAAAATTAAAATATCTCTCTTGTAAAAGATCTACAAAATATTAAAAAAAGAGATTAGATCTCTTTCCTTATTTGTAGATTAGTGAGATATTTTATTTTCTCTTTAAAATTATCCACATGTTGATAAAATTAAAATTATAGAAATTTCCTTTTATCAACCATGAAGAGATTTTTAAAGAGAAATTTTAATTTTAAAATTTCCGGAAACAAATTAGGAAGTTTTAATTGTTGATTAAAACTTGTCTAATTTATTTTTTTTGATGTGGCCGGCCATTAGAAATTAATTGGGGAAATTTTATTTTATTTTTCTCAATTAAATCATGTTAAGAGAATTAAGGAAATTTTATTGTAATTAAATTTCCTAATTTGCCTAGACCAAGGAATATAAAAGAAGGGGTGAGGGTGCATTCATGTGACACAACCTCTATTATTTCTCTCCCTCTTTTATTCCTTGGAGTGGCTGGCCATCCTCTTCCTCTCTCCCTCTTTGTGGTGGCCGAAACTCTCAAAGGCTTGGAGCTCTTGTGGCGGCCAGATACTACTTGGAGAAGAAGAAGAAGAAGAAGGAGAGAAAGCTAGCATCTCTTGGAGCTTGGTTGGTGTTTTGTTCTTCATCCTTGGTAAAGCTTTTTGTGGCCGAACCTAGCTAGGAGGAGAAGAAGGTGGTTGGTGGTTTCTCATCTCGGAAGATCATTGCCCACACAACGTCCGAGGTTAGAAGAGGAATACGGTAGAAGATCAAGAGGTTTTTCTACAAGGTATAACTAGTAATTTTTCTTTCCGCATCATACTAGTTATTTATGGAAATAATACCAAACACAAGAGGCTTATGTTCTAGAATTTCGAATATGTTTTTCGATGTTGTGTTCTTTTGTTTTTTCTTTTCCTTGTGATTTGATTGTTCTTTTCGGTTAACCTAAAGTTATTTTAGGAAATTAAATATTAGATTTCTATAAAAGGTTTTGTCTAGTCGGTGGTGGTTGCTCCCATATCCAAGAAGGCCGTGTGCCTTGCCACGTCAGTACTGGGAACTAATTATGGAAATAAATATTTAATGGAATTAATAACTTAAGGTGATTTGGGTCGAACGTGTTAAGTTCTGCAGGAGATCCAAGTCAAAACCTAAAAGAACAAATAGATTAAGTTTTGGATCAAACGTGTTAAGTTCCGCAGGCGATTCAAAAATTTAATTTAAAAGAACACATGGTAGCTAGGAAAAGGTTCAGATCTTTGTACAAAATTTTATACAGTGGAACCTCTAGGCTTTCCGAGTAGCAACCAACAGCCACAGGCTCCGAACCAAGTAACTCCTCGTGTCTCTCTATGTTGCCTTAATTTCTTTTCGTTATTCCGCTGCATTTAATTACTCGTATTTTACGATTCCGAATCGAACGAATAAGCCACGAACGCTATGCACCCCCCCTCTAGCGCTTTCGATCCAACATCCTCTTCGTATTTGTCCTTTGTAAGTTCTCTCCTCTTTTTCTTCCTCATTTCCATTTCTTTCATGGCTAGGGAGAGGGAGGTACCCTGGTACTCGTATTTTATCTCTGACTTAGATAACAGCGACCTATCAGCAATTCATGCCAGTCTGCACCTTACTGATGATTATCAACTCCGGCCTCCGAGACCGAATGAGCATCCGTCCTCTCTTCCCAAAGGATTTGTAACTTTTTTCAAAGACCAACTCCTCGGAGGCCTTCGTTTTCCTATTCATCCTTTTTTCTCCTCTCTGAGTCAACACTTTGGCATCCCACTTTCTCAGTTTACTCCCAATGCCTTCCATGCCATATGTGGAATGGTGATTCTCTACCGTTTGTATCGAATTTCCTTAACCCCCCCCCCCCAACTATTTCTCCACTTTTACTCTCTCAAGTGATCCGAGCCGGTTGTATTCATGGTGCAATCTCGGGTCGGGTATAAGTTTTTTGAGGATATGCCTTCTTCCAACAAAGGTTAGAATCTCGCTTTTTCTTTGTTCGGCTGCCTGAGTTAGTATCATGGCCGACCACATGGCGTTATACCCTCCCTTCTGCCTCTGAACTACGAGAACACCAACATCAACCTGACAGGCGTACAACTTCAGAGAAACTTAGTGGAGTGCGCCTTTACCTATCTGTGATTATGCGAGAGGGTTTTTTACATTTCTTAGGGCTTAGCCCGATTCCTGCGGCTATAGGAGCCCCTTTTTGTAAGACCGCGCATCTTTTTCTCCCAGTCTTCGCTAACTGAGGTATTTTTCCTCCTGTTTTGCAGAGGCCGCCATGTTTCACGCTTTCTCATCCGACTCTTCTAAGCTACCCAGCAGCATTTTGAAGAACCTAGGGGAATAGATTGCCAAGGGTTTAGCAACCTCTTCTGTGGCCCCTATAAGTGAACCAGCGGGGACCTCGATCCAACTCCCTGCGGAACCTGAAACCTCTAAAGCAAGTTCTATCCCTGTGGAGATGCCCAAGGAAGAGCGGGCCCTTTCTCCTCTCCCAGATAAGCGCCTGCGCCTTCAACGCAAGAGAAAGAGGGTCACTCCCTCCGTCCAATCATCTCCCTCTCTTCTTCCTTCTGGACGAACTTCTTCCAAGGCATCCAAGGCCAAGACAAAGACTCCTTCCCGGTCTCCTTCCCCCAATCCAAAAGTCGCAGCTTCTACTTTAGCCCAGGTTGTGCCTCCCGAGCAGGCAGTCGCGGCTTCTACTCCAACACAGGTTGCGGCTCCTAGGCAGGCTAGACACTCAGCTAGAGACCCGCCTGAGGGTTCTTCGACCCCTACGGTCCCCATTCCTGCGACTACTACAGATCCGGCTCCTTCTCGTACCAAGGAGTGGTCCAAAACTAGATATGCCTTCTCTTCTTCCTTTCACTTACCCTCCATAGCCAGGCTGGACTCTGTACCTGCAGGAGGTTCCCCCTCTCTTTGTGGCCAAGTTTAGCTGCATGGGGCCTTAGCTTCTTCCTGGCAAACAGCTAAGGAGCAATTTTGGGAGGGCTCATTGCTGGAAGTGACAGACCTATTTTCTCAATGCATATTATCGGTGAGCCCTTCTCTCTATCCTTTGGAGATCTGGAGTCATTCTTAACTCATATTTATTCCGTACAGGCCTACTCTGTGGGTTTAAGTCTCTCCCAGGTTGTGGCCGGTTTGCAATGAGAGAACGAGTCCTTGAAGGCTCACCTACGGGAACTGAAGCTACCCATAATCCAGCGGAGTGTGCTTGATCCCGCCACTCCTAGCGATCCTATGCAATCCTACCTTCATGCTGCCGGGGAGTCCACTCAATCAGCTCAGAACTTAGCCCATGCATCTTTCAAAAAAATAAAGACTCTGGAAAAGACCCTAAAAACCAGTAAATCTCAATTGAAATCGGAGGGGCAATGTCGCATCCAGATTTTGGCTGATCTAGAAGAGAAAGAACTGGAGGTGGCCACTCTTTCTGAACAATTGAAGACCCTGCAAGAGTCTTATACCGCCCTAGAAAAAGACCTGGCGACCACCAAGACGAACCTAACCACCAGTGGTGAACGAGAGGCGACCCTCAAAAGCCAATGGGAGGCCAGGAAGCACACCATCCATTCTCTGCAATCATATCTCCTCAAGGCTAAGGAGGAGGCTTCCCACACTGTGCAAGAAACAACGACGGGGTTAAAGCTAAGGGAGAGCAGGCTGACTACAGGGCGGGGGAGATTGGCCGCTTGAAGGCGTAACGAATTGCCTATGTCAAGTCCACCACTTTTGGAAAGAAGATAGGCCACTTGATTGACACGATGTTATGTTATGGCTGCGTGGGCGTGGCACGCCAACTATTTGAACAGGGTCTCCGCTGATCTGCTCCTCCAGACAACTTTCTGAATAGGACCCGTCTTATGGAAGAGCTCCCCGTCGAAGCTTTTCCTTCCTTTGACGACGACGATGACTTTGTATTTACTTCTATAACTTTACCATGAACTAGGCCTGGGTGTAAGCGCCTTATTTTGAACATTTTCCAGTTAATGGATATTTTTTGTTGGTGTCCCCTCTGGCTTGCTTAAAAGATCTATCAGGCGTATGCCTCTTCCTTGAGCGTCCCCCCCTTAATACCACCTAGTTCTCTATGACTACGAGCAAGGTCTGCCTATCCCTCAATCGGGGTCCTGTTTGAACCTCCCTTATATCCCGATCTGGATTTCTGATAGCTTACTCCCCCGAGTATATCTTTCAGTCTTTGTTGTTATAAGACCCAAGAGAGCCATAACTATAGCTGCGCCCCTTCCCGAGGCTACCATACCTCTTTATTATCCTCATATTTCTCACCGCTACTTTTTCTTACACTTTTTCCTTGGCTCCTCTTTTTATGGCGATCCAACGGTCCCTTTGCCCAGACGACTTGAGTTCTCTGTACTACGGGCCGTCAGATGCTTGATGACAATAATGCCCCTGGTGATGTCTATAAATATATCTCCTTCTCCCTTCTTCTGAACTTTTCTCACTTCCTCTTTCTCCTTTCTCTTTGCTCCTGCCGCCTACTGTGCCTAGCTATCCGCTTCCTGCCTTGGTCTTCCACATGGCTTCCCCTGCACCTATCTATGCTCTAGGAGTTTCTACTTTCTCTGGAGTGGATATAGATGACCTTCGCTATAATTATGAGGTTTCTGAGGAAATGCACATCATCATACCCTCCGCGATCCACCAAGCCTCTACCCCTCCCGAGGGGTATGTTACTTTCTTTAAGGAGCAATTTGCTGTCGGTCTTCGCTTCCCCGTCCATCCCCTTTTTTCCGCAGTGAGCCGGTACTTCAGAATTCCTCTAGGTCAGCTATCTCCCAACTCCTGGAGAATCATGTGTGGATTTGTTGTCCTCTGCGAAGTGTGCGATATCTCCTAGTCTCCTCGCTTGTTTCACTACTTCTTCACCCCTCGCAGACAGAGCAAGGGTTTGTTCCATCTTCAAGCCCGTATTCGCACCACTTTCTTTTGTTCCCTTCCTTCCTCCGACGCTGACTGGAAGGATAAATATTTTTTTCTCCATTTCCCCTTTGTTGTGGAATGGCCAACTCGATGGCAATCATCCCTTCTCGCAGCACCTCACTTGGGAGATTTTTAGACCGATCCCCTCTTTATGGAGGCTTTTGCCCGACTATCGTGTTGGTGACTGAATCGGCTCACGCTGCTAGCTGAGGATTTTCTATTCCTGTTCAGGATAAGCCACATTCCCTCTGAACTGCCCCACTCCCTGGGTGAGTCCCACCTGGCCTTAACTTGCTTTTCCCTACTTTTTAATATGTAGTTCTAATTTCAATGTTCCTTCCCCAGCTAATACCTTAAATCGTGCTTCTGAGGCCCATCCTCTTCCCTTAAGCGACCAAGAAATAAACCACCGAGGCCGTCTTATTCTGGCTAGAAGGAGTCTTCCCCACTCTGATCCCTCTTTCCTTGGGACAACCGAGGCCCCCCCTCCCTAATTGGCCCCTCAATCATCCCTCCGGTCAGCTCCTCGCTCAGATCCAAGATCAACTCCTTTACCAGCTTCCCGGTTAACCACCCGCGTGCGCTTCACTTCTGATCCTGCCCGACGAACTATGCTTGAACTTCCTGCTCACCGGTCAAGATCACCTTCTGAGGACTCAGATTCAGACATCCAGCCACTCCGTCATAGGCCCCGACATAGGTCCACAGGACCAGACCTGGCTCCGACGGATCCATGCACTACTCAGACTCCTCCACCTCCTTCTACCGTTGCCTCGGGTTCCCAACTCCCGGGTGCTTTTGCTGCCCAACCAGAGGCCCGAGAGGGAAGTTCTTGAGGGAAGGCTCTGGTTGTTAAAGAAGAAATCTTCACTGAACCTTCTTCCATTCCCATGGGCCCTTTTTCATCACACGTGCCCTGCCCTACTTCTGCAACTTCTCCCCGACCTGCATCCTCACCACCATCTAACTCTGCTCCCTCCGAATCTGAGGACACAGTTGACGGGTCCTCAACTCAACCTACTCACAATGAAACCTAGGCCGGGCCATCCCATTCGTGGTGCTCGACCTATTCTTATTTCAGAGTCGCAGTGCCCTCGGAATGGCATCTACGGGGTCAGTCGGATGCTCCCACTAGTCGCCTTACTTTGAGAGGACAATTATCGACTTGTTGGGAGGAAGGTTTACAGCAGATGCACGCCCTCCCTGTTCCCATCCAACTGGACCTCTTCTCTGAAGGAGTTATCTCTGTAAGTCTCTTCTTATACTTTCCTTCGTTACTTCCCTTTCTCTTTTATGGATATCTATTGTCTGCTCAGGGCTTTGCCGAGTCCTTGGTGATGAGTCAGACACACTCCTTTCTGTATCAAGAAAACAAATCCTTGGAGGATAGAGTGGCTGACCTGGAGACCTAATTAAATGATCCGACTGCAGCCGGCTATCAGTTAAGGGGCAAAATAGCAGCTTTGAAGAGACTGAATGATCTTCACAGGCAATCCTTAAGAGAGGCTGATCAGAAGATAAAGCAACTTCATGAGGAAAAGAGCAAGCTCGAGGCTTTCTATAAATAAGAACTAGATCAAAGAACTCAAGAGCTACGTTCTAAAGAGGTACTTCTAATGAACCAGAGCAGGATTTGGAAACTCAAGCTAAAGAATTACAAACGCTACAGGCTAAATTAGCCCAATCCCGCTCCGTCTCATCAGAAATTGCCTTGACTCTGGCCGTGTATAAGACAAGAGAAAATGAGCACTGCCGGTTAAGCAGGGAGGCGTATTTGCATTCCCCAGAGTTTGGAACTCAAGTGGGCAATCACTTTGTTACTACGATAGCTTATGGGGTAGCAGGGTCGCTCAGGCAGTTATACGAGAAAAGGTATTTCTCATCTGCCCCGCCTGAGGATTTCCTAGACCATCTTCGGATTTTACGAGAAATTCCGGGAGAGGTCTTTGGCGAATTTAAATGATCCTGTATGTGTGTTAAACCTTCCATGTTTGCACCATGTTAGTTTGGGCGGTGATTATTATCGTTCCTGTCTTATATTTTACTATAACAACCTACGTATGCCATTCTTAGTTTGAGTCTCCAATGAGCCCTGGAATTTATGAGCAATAAAAACCAAACCTTCCTGACCATATAAATTTTCCTGACCGGGAAAACTTATCATACCCAACCAACCCTATTTTTATACTAGTCATGTTATACTAGTCATCTTTACAAAAAGATGAGTTAGCTAAGTGTGGTAGGGTTGTAAGTAATTGGCGCTTCAAGGTATGTCTAGCGTCCTACCATGAGCGTCCTGTAAGTAATAGGCCCCTGATGCTAACTTCTTAATGATTTTATAAGGTACATCCCACTGAGGTGCTAGCTTGGTTACTTCCCCTACTGGCTTGGTTTGCTTCCATACCAGGTCTCCCACCACAAAGAATCGAGGGATTACCCTTCTATTATAATTTTGTCGCATTCTTTGTCGATAAGCTTCCAATCTATCCGCTGCCCACTCATGGATTTCACTAATAAGATCCAGCTCTGTCAGTCACCTCTCGGTATTTCCTTCATCATATAGCATTCGTCTAATGGAAGGTACTCCGATTTCTATAGGCACCACTACCTCATTACCATAGATCAAATAAAACTGAGTAAGTCATGTACTTTCTCGAGGGGTCGTACGGTATGCCCACATGATGCTAGGTAATTCTTCCACCCAATTTCCTCCACATGGACCAGCTTAACCTTCAATCCCCGCACTATCTCCCTGTTGATGACTTCTGTTTGGTCATTGCATTGAGGATAGGCCACAGATGTAAAGGCCTGACTGATACCAAATCCTTGACACCAATCTCAGATCTTACGGTCCTGAAATTGCCTCCCATTGTCAGAGACTAATTTGTGCAGTATACCGAATCTGCAAAGGATATTTTTCCATAAGAACGGAATGACCATTCCCTCAGTGATCCTGGTGTTGGTTGCTACTTGGAATACCGTCCTAGTTCCCCTGTACAAAAATTTGTACAAGCATAGAACTATCCTAGCTACCCATGTGCTCTACTGAAGTTAAATTTGGATTACAAACGATGCTTAACATTATTAATCAAAATTTTCATTCAGAAGTTAAACTTGGATTGGAAACGATACTTAATATTTTTACTCCAAGTTTAACCGATGTGATCTGTTGGGATCTAGCGCGCTAAACACGCGAAAGTGCAGCGGAAAAATACTAGATCCTCTTATCCAGCGGATCCATGCGAAGGGAAGAAAACAATATTCATGACAAATAATCTATGCTAAGCTACATGATAGGTTTATACCTTTGTTGCGTGCCCTTCGCAATCCTGACAGCAACCTTTTTCTTTTGATCCAGATCTCAGCGCGTTCAAGTGTCCGTGCCTCTATGGTATCCACACGAACATATCCTTCGTTCATCCCACGAACGAAGCATTCGGAGAAGAACCATCTTCTTGTGCTAGCAAGAAGTATGGTTCGGCCATGGAAGAAAATTCGGCCATGGAAGAAGGAGGAAGAAGGAGGAGGAAGATCAAGAGACACCCATCTCATCTCACATTCTCATCTAATGAAAATAAAGCCAAAAGGCTATTTATATTCATCCCATGAATACCAAGGGTCTTTTGTCTCTTTGTATTCCTCTTAATGGGTTGGATTTATTATATTGGATTAACCCTTAATCCAATAACCCAATAAGTCTAACCCATTGAGTATAACCCATTAATCCAATGTGTCTAATTCGGATTGGACTCAATCCAATGAGTGGGTTCATTTGAGTCTAACTCAATTAGTAACCAAAAGGCATAATCATCTCATGATTGGCTCTTAGGGCTAATTACTAACATGATCTTCCTAAGTTAAACCATATTACAAAAGTTATCAAATATCTATTTCAAAGATCGACTTCCAGGTTAAACATGGCGAGACACTAGGCCTTCTTGGGTATGGGATCATCCACCACTTCTTAGACAAAGCCTTTCAAAGAAATCATATATTTAACTTCTTACAGTAAACTAGGTTTAACTACAGAGACCTCAATAGAAACACATTATCGAAACATGAAATTGAAACACAAAATCGATAACAAAAATGATAGCATAAAACCGATAGCCTCTTGTGTTTGGTTTTTCAAGATCTATACAAAGAACATGAACTAGTTATGATGCGGAAACAAATAACTAGTTATACCTTTCTTTGTAGCTTAAAGACCTCTTGATCTTCTGTTGTATTCCTCTCCTCCTCTTGGACGTCGTGTGGGCGACGATCTACCAAGATGGAATCCACTCAAACCACTTCTTCTCCTCCAAGACTCTCAAGCCACCAAGGGATGCCAAAATAAGAAACTCCTTCTCTTCTTCTTCTCCAAGTAGTCCGGCCACCAAGAGATCTCCAATGCTTGATGCCGCCGGCCCTAATGTTTCCTTTCCTCCAAGCAAGCCGTCGGCCCTCAAGGAAGGAAAACAAGGGGAGAAGGGAAGGGAAGAGGGGTCGGCCACCAAAGGAATAGAAGAGGAAAAAGCCTAGGTTTTCTGTTTATGAAGGCACTCTCTACCTCTCTTTTAGAATCCTTGGTCATGGCAAAAAAGGAAAGTTTTAAACATAATTAAAACTTCCTTATTTATGGCCTCCCTTTAAAAAAGAAAATTTTAATAACAATTAAAATCTCTCTCTTTTTAAATTTCCTATTGTACATGGCAATAAAGGAAAGTTTTAAAATTAATCTCTCTCTTTTAAAATATGTAGACAACTACAAAAAGGAAAGATTAATTAAAACTTTTCCTTTTAAATCATGGTTACAAAAAAGGAAAGTTTTATCAAAAAATAAAATATCTCTTTTAAAACATTATAGATAACTACAAATAAGAAAAGATTAAAATCTCTCTTTAATCTTTTGTAGATAGATATAAAAGGAAAGATTTTAAAATTTTAAAACTCTCTTTTAAAACCATGTGGATGGCTATAAAAGGATAGATTTTAACAAGAATAAAATCTTCCTTTTAATTTCTTTGTGGATGCTAAAAAGGAAAGTTTTAAATAAAATTAAAATCTTTCTTTTAACCATTGTAGATAATTACAAAAAAGGAAAGATTTTAACAAAAATAAAATCTCTCTTTTATCTATTGTAGATAACTACAAATAAGAAAAGATTTTAACAAAATTTTGTTTTAAAACAAAACTTCCTTTTCCTTTACCTATGGTCGGCCCCATGCTTGGTCACCAAGCATGGCTTGGTCGGCCAATACATGAGCTCCAAAATAATGTTTGGTCGGCCCCCTTGCTCCAAGCAAGGATGTGTCCGGCCCATTACTTGGGTAAGAAGTTGACTTTGTGGATACAAGGCTTTATAGAGCCTACAACAGGGACTGAGAGGAGAAATTGATTTTGGTCTCCCGATGAGCTTGAGCTTCCTGTGTTCGCCCCAAACACCCAACTCAAGTTCATCAATAATAACTCATACCACTAAAGAGTTATTATTGAACTACCGCATCAATCCCAAATTACATTATGGGCTCCTTCTTATCATGAGTGCGTTAGTCTCGCTGTGTTTAAGATATCGAATGCCCACTAATTAAATGAGTTACTGACAACTCACTTAATTAATATCTAGCTCTAAGAGTAGTACCACTCAACCTTATTGTCATGTCGGACTAAGTCCACCTACAGGGTTTACATGACAATCCTTATGAGCTCCTCAAGGGGGCATCATCAACCTAGATTACTAGGACATAATTTCATTCTATAATCAACAACACACCATATAAATAATATCATTTCCCAACTTATCGGGCATATTGATTTAACGAACTAAATCACACCCTTTAATAAACTAAAGAAATAAATATTAAGTATACGTGCTTGTTATTATATCATGATTAAGAGTACGCACTTTCATAATAGCAGATGTTTTGTTCTTTTATGTAGTCAGTATAAAAAGAAACTACTTCAAATGGTCCTGCTCAATACACTCATAGTGTACTAGTGTAATTTTATAGTCAAGATAAACTAATATCAAATTTCACTACAACCACTCCAATGGTTTGTCCCATTCCATCTTGGTTGTGAGCTACTATTTATAATTTATAAGGAACTGATAACATGATCTTCTGTGTGTCACCTCACATCATGTTATCTACAATATAAATTAAATGGACAACTACGCTTAGCATAAATGTAAACATTTGACCAATGTGATTCTTATAAATGTTTATACAAAAGTTAGGCTTTTAGTATACATCCTAACACCTGGCCAGGGCTTCTGCCTCTATCCATTTGGAGAAGTAATCCATAGCTACCAATAAGAATCGCTTTTGACCGGGTGCCATGGGGAAGGGGCCAACTATATCCATTCCCCATTGGAGAGGACACCCCTTTTTATATGGTCGTGTGTACTTAGAGCTTCTGGCAAGTGTCAGGGAATATCGGGTGTCAGACCCTGTCTAGCGGTGGGTGACACCTGGCATCCCCCTATAGGGCGGAGGAAGGTTCTGCTATCAACTAGTCACAGACCGTTAGAATATACCCTGACACACAGCAGATATTCTCTGACAGGTGGTTACAATTCTTTGACTCTGTTGTCGTTTTCATTGATCTAGCGTGAGCAAGAGAACTTATGACAACCAGCGATCGCCCAGCCTGACCGGGATGCATCTGAGTAGTCTGTCATATCCCGACCAGGTGCATCGAGTTGGTGCATATGAGTCTGATGTGAGAAAACCCGACCGGTAGAGATGGTTCCTTCTCCTCCTTCCTTGTTCAGGGCATTACTAATCTGACCTCTTGACCTGGGCCTCCCGACCAGTTCACCTATCCGAATTCCTGACCCGGGCCTCTCGCCCGAGTAACCTATCTACATTCCTGACCTGGGCATCCCAACCGGTCAACCTGTCTGAATTCCTAACCTAGGCCTCTAGCCCGGGTACCCTGTCTGAATTCCTGACCTGGGCCTCTCGCCTGAGTAACCCATCTGAATTCCCGACCTGGGCCTCCCGACCGAGTAACCCATCTAAATTCCTGACCTGGGCCTTTCGACCGAGTAACCCATCTAAATTCTCGACCTGGGCCTTTCGACCGAGTAACTCATCTAAATTCCTGACCTAGCCCTTTTGCCTGAGTAACCTGTCTCGGACCGCCATTCTCCTTGACCTCTGACTGCCACGTCCCCTTGACTCCTGACTGTCACGTCCCCTTGATTTCTGACCGCCACATCCCCTTGACTCCTGACTGCCACATCCCCTTGACTTCTGACTATCACGTCCCCTTGACTTCCGACTGCCACGTCCCCCCTGACCAGACCCTACCATTATGCACTGTATCACAAGCCTCCCCCTCAAGTCTAGTCAAAGGAGGCTCAGAACTGACTAACTAGACCAGCATCTGGTTTCCCTTGACCCTTTTACCGAGACATTAACCACTTCTCCATTTCCCCTGGTCCTTAGGAATATATCACGCTATTCAGGTGCTACACGATTTCCCGGATGTTTGGGCTACTGCATCCATCTCCCAAATCTGGGAATATGTATCGTGTCCTTAAATGCTACACCATTTCCCAGAGGTCGTTGCATGCTCCAAGGAACCTGTTTGATTTTCCTCTCTTTAAGAAGAGCTAATCCCCCTCCTACTCTTATACTTCCCTTGAGCTCCTTCACACCATGGAACTTGTAATGGGGT
Organism: Zingiber officinale; assembly: GCF_018446385.1. Lineage (NCBI taxonomy): Eukaryota > Viridiplantae > Streptophyta > Magnoliopsida > Zingiberales > Zingiberaceae > Zingiber > Zingiber officinale. Next base: position 101,931,632 of record NC_056002.1, on the reverse strand, counting down.
CTGATGAAATATCCTCTTTGTGTCGTCAACTTATGCATCTGACTCAGTTACTTGCGCAGAAAGATGAGGCTTTGTTGGAGATGACCCAAAGTAGGGACCTTCAGTCTTCTCTTCTTCGAGAGATGGAGGAACTTTGGTTGGCTGCTAAGTCCCGAACCCGGGCTGAATCAGCTTTAAAGTATAAGGCTTATGCAGATTTGGAGAGCCAGACCCACTTTATCACGTATATGAAGATAAAACATGAGGACTCTATGACCTTTCTTCAAGAAGAAAATCGTATAAGAGACGAAAATATTGCCCAATAACGCCGCTCCCTTCAGCATATCAAGGCAGAACTAGTTCAGGTAAGAGCTCAGTTGGAGCAAGCAAGCCGGACCAATAACTTCAACCATCAATGCCCACCTGATCCTGCCATCTGAAAGAGAATTCGGCATGGTTGACCCTCCTAATATGATAATATGTATTTCAAATAATGTCTCCTGATCTTTATCAAATGAATGTTAATCAGGCTATGTTGTGCGCCTTTGTTCATGCTTTTTCTCGTGTATCTTCCTCCCTTCTGTGGTATTTCTACTTTAGCGTGACCTATACCTTGCACTGGGGTGAGCGTCTGCAGGCGTGAGAGCATGCTCACTTATAACTCGCCCTAGGGTGAGAGTTTGGGACCCGACCGAGAGGTCGTTGGGCGTGAGAGCAGGCTCACTTATAACTTGCACTGGGGCAAGAGTCTGGGACCTGATTGAGAGGTCGTTGGGCGTGAGTCGCACTGGGGCAAGAGTCTGAGACCCGGCTAAGAGGTCGTTGGGCGTGAGAGCATGCTCACTTATAACTCGCACTAGGGCGAGAGTCTGAGACCCGACCGAGAGGTTGTTGAGCGTGAGAGCATGCTTACTTATAACTCACACTGGGGCGAGAGTCTGGGACCCGACCGAGAGGTCGTTGGGCATGAGAGCATGCTCACTTATAACTCGCACTGGGGCGAGAGTCTAGGACCCGACCGAGAGGTCGTTCAAAAACTTCTTGAAACTGGTCTGGAGATCCGATTGACGTCTGAAGGTTGGCCGAGGAATTAGTCTAGGAACTCCTGCTTTGGTGTTGCACTTAGAGGTCAAGCCAAGTATGCATAACTGGCGATGTCCCTTGCAATCTCAAAATACCTTACGCAAGCTTTAATTAAATAAGTCATCTTTAAATCTTACTCTGCTATCAAGGTAGAAAAATAAAATGAGGGCGCTGAATTCAAATCGACGCTTCCTTTTGTCTTCCTCCCCATTTCCCGAGGTAACTGCATGACCATCTGGGTGCCTGACGCATGGTCTTTCTTTCCCTTTCCCAGGTAACTGCATGGTCGTCCCACCGCCTGACGTATGGTCTCCCTGCGTTGAGGTGCTACCGTACACAGATCTCCTTCCATGATTTCCTTGTCACATCCATCATTAATACCTTTTATCGGAGCGTAACACGTGCCTCACGAACCTCTCCCATTACTGTGATTGATCAGCGCCTTTTGGCACACGACCCTAGATACCTTTCACCTTCTGATCTGACGGCTCGAGTTATCATACCCCCCCCCCCCTTTCGATGCTTCATAAGGGACTTACTTTATAAACCCTAAAGGTTGTCTACCGTCGCCTTCTTCTTACTTCAACTGCTTTCGATCTTTCGCCTTCTTCCTGCTTCAACTGCCTTCGCTCTCCAAACTTCCTTTTGCTTTCGCCTATTAAGCATTCCTCTATTGGTGCGGGAAGCATCAAACGATCGAACCCAAGTTTTGATAATGACAAAGGGTTCAAAGTTAAGTCGTCTTGTGATATAACAAGTTCATGGAGCTTGCAGGTAAGTCCTAAGTGGTACTTAGGCAAAATTCCTAGCTGTGGTTAGGCAGGTGGAAAACCCTAGGGGGTGGTAACCCTTGGTCATAGGGGGTGGTAACCTTATGCGGAAAGTCTTGGCAGGTCAAGAGCTTCAAGCAAAAGTCCTAGGGGGTAACCCTAGGTGGAAAGTCCTAGTGTCGCGAACCAGGTGGAAGACTGGACGGGCCGGGAAGTGGAAGTCCAGCAGAAAGTCCAGAAGCTTCGAACGCTGAGCAAAAGTCCAGTCAATCCAGAGGATCGCACTGGCATCAGGAAATCTCCTGAGTGGAGTAGGTGAGGACGTGTTCCCCGTAGAGGGAACAGTAGGCGTCGGGTCGACCTAGGGTTTTCGGTTGGAAATCTAAAGTCAGACCCGGACAGTCCTATGACTGTCGATTATATCACTTATAATATGTCTGTGCTAACTTTGTTTTACAGGGTTTGTGTTTGGGACTAACACATTTTGCAGGAACAAAGGAGCATATTTGACCTCGGATGAACAGTGTTTGAGGCGCCTCCATGGGGCTTGGAGGCGCCTCGGGTTCAAGCAAAAGCCAGCTGTCCAAAGGAGCTGGAGGCGCCTCGGAGGAAGCTGAAGGCGCCTTGGACCAGGCGTTGGAGGCGCCTTGGAGCAGCTTGGAGGCCCCTTCAATGGGATAAGGCGCGACCAGATCAGAGCTGATCTACGCGTGCGACTCGGTGGCCTGGAGGCGCCTCGGATAGGCTTGGAGGTGCCTCCAGCACTATTTAAAAGAGGGACTCGAGCAGCAGCTTAATACAACAACTTCCAAGCGATCTTTCTGCTACAAACTGCTACCGAGACGATCCCGAAGTGCTGCAACGAGATCTCGACGACCTGAAGCTTCAAAATTACACATTCTTGTTGTCGGTATACTTTTCCATTTCAAGTAGATTGTAATAACTCTGTAATCATTATTCGAGCTTATAATTGTTGTCCACCGGAAGCGATCAACGATCGCGGGCCTTGGAGTAGGAGTCGCCACAAGCTCCGAACTAAGTAACTCCTCGTGTCTGTCTGTGTTGCCTTAATTTCTTTTCGTTATTCCGCTGCATTTAATTACTCGTATTTTACGATTCCGAATCGAACAAGTAAGCCACGAGCGCTATTCACCCCCCCCCTCTAGCGCTTTCGATCCAACAATTGGTATCAGAGTGGGGTCGCGTTGATCTAGTGCAACCACCAATCTCGCAATTTTTTTCGTGGTATTTTCAATTTTAACGGAGTCAATTAGAATCTAGCTTAATAGCTACATTCTAATTATTTTTTTTCGAATCGGTTTTAGCTCGAAGTTGGTGCAACACCACTCGAGCTCGTAATCTTGATTTTATTTCCCGCACTGCTAATCCAAGACCTAGTCTTGGGACATTTCTATTTTGTCTTTTGCATATTATCAATGGCCCAACATGAGGGATTCAGCATCGTTCGTCCTCCGCTCTTCACCGGAGAAGACTTCAGATATTGGAAGGGGCAAATGGAAACCTTCCTCAAGATACAGTTCGACACGTGGATGATCATCAAGACGGGATTGCAACTACCAACCGACGAAGATGGCAAGCCTACACCTTGCGAAAAATGGGAACCATCACTAATCAAGAAAGTGGAAGTCGATGCCAGAGCTACCTGCACCCTCCAGTGCGGACTAACCAAGGAAGAGCTCAACAGAGTTGTGTTGGTGCAATATTCCCTAGGTCAAGGTTGACCTGTTTGACTGAGCTTGAATTGAGTCAAGCTCGAGTCTTGATGTTTGGGTTTCGATGTTTGACAATACATAGAGACAAGACATGGAGATTGCAGGTGCAATTGTTCATGTGGGAAGATTGTGAAGAAGAGTCAAGTAGGTCAAAGTTGACTGGATACTTGACTGGAAAATCCTAGTGAGTGAAGCTAGGTGAAAGTTTTAACTGGGAAGTTAGGCAGAAGAGAAGTCCTGGTGAGTGAAGCCAGGTAGTTGAGGAAAGACCTAGTGAGTGAAGCTAGGCAGTAAGGAAATCCTGGTGAGTGAAGCCAGGTGAAAGTCCTAGTGAGTGAAGCTAGGCAGAAGGAAAATCCTGGTGAGTGAAGCCAGGTGAAAGTCCTAGTGAGTGAAGCCAGGTGAAAGTCCTAGTGAGTGAAGCTAGGCAGAAGGAAAATCCTGGTGAGTGAAGCCAGTTGAAAGACCTAGTGAGTGAAGCTAGGCAGAAGGGAAGTCCTGGTGAGTGAAGCCAGGCAGAAGTGAGAAATCCTGGTGAGTGAAGCTAGGTGGAAGTCCTAGTGAGTGAAGCTAGGCAGAAGGAAAATCCTGGTGAGTGAAGCCAGGTGAAAGTCCTGGTGAGTGAAGCCAGGCAAAAGGAAAGTCCTAGTGAGTGAAGCTAGACAGAAGGAAAATCCTAGTGAGTGAAGCCAGGTGAAAGACCTAGTGAGTGAAGCTAGGCAGTATGGAAAGTCCTGGTGAGTGAAGCCAGGCACAGGAAATCCAGATGGATCAAGTTTGATCAGACATCTGGTGTTGGGAAGCCCAAGTAGGTCAAAGGGATTGACCGGATACTTGGCACGGGAAATCCAGGTGGATCAAGGTTGATCGGACACCTGGTGGAGATAAGTCCAAGTGGGTCAAGGATGACCTGACACTTGGCATGAGGAGATAAGTCCAAGTGGGTCAAGGATGACCGGACACTTGGCACGAGGAGAAAAGTCCAAGTGGGTCAAAGGGATTGACCAGACACTTGGTGAGGGAGTTCTAGCAGGTCAAAGGTGATCAGATTCTAGGCATGATGTACCAACAGGTCATGATTGACCGGATTTTGGTTTAGGAGACTTTGGACTTGTTTTTGGGCAAAAATAAGAGCTGGATCAATCAGCCGATCGATTGGCTCATGCCCAATCGATCGGTCGATCGATTGGGAGAGTCCCCACGACAAGCCTTCTCCCAATCGATCAGTGGATCGATTGGGGAGAGGTGTCGCGCGAACAGAAAGCCTCCCAATCGATCAGCCGATCGATTGGGAGCCTCTGATTGATCGGGCGATCGATTGGGAGCCTCCGATTGATCGGGCGATCGATTGGGAGCTGCGATTTTTCGTAATAAGCCCTGGATCGATCAGCCGATCGATCCAGGCAATTCCAAAGAGCATAGAGGCGCTCTGGATCGATCGACCGATCGATCCAAAGCCTCCCCAATCGATTGGGAGTAATCCAATCAATTGGGATCCGACCGTTGGCGCAGGATATAGCCGTTGTCGAGCTCTTCCTTCGCCAAGACTTGCACTGTTCAGCTCCGATCTTCACAGCAGCTTCTCCACAGCGTTCTTCCACTCTCACCGCCAGTTCTTGAAGGATCTTAGAGAGACATCCAAGTCAAGAGGCATGACTACAACAAGAAGAAGAAGCTAGGGTTAGGGTTTTCATTGCATATCTTGTAAGATATTTCTTGTATTTGTCTTCCCTTGCTTTCTTCTTGTATTGAGAGTATTGTAGGGTTTCTCCGCCTTCGGTAGTTACCGAATAGGAGTGTTTACATAGTGGAGGGTGCGTGAGTGTGTGGATCCTTGGATTAGTCACCTCTTGTGCGGTGGATACCAAGTAAATCCTCTTGTTAGCATTGTGTATTTTGTTTCTTTGTATTTTCCGCTGCATATCTTTGAAGAAACAAGCAACGACGAGCGCGAGATCGCGCCGAGATATTCACCCCCCCCCTCTAGCTTCATATTCGGTCCCAACAAGTGGTATCAGAGCAAGGTTGCTCTTCACCGGAATCATCGCCGGAAGGGGCAAAAAGCTAGAGGGTGAAGAAGTTGAAGTAAATTCATTAAAGTCAAAGAACAAAAGGCTCAACTTCAAGATGGAATTCCAAGACGGGCCTGGATTCGATACAAGGGTGCCTCCATCATTTATTTCAACAAGCTTCGATCTTTGGAAATCAAGGATGGAGAATTTCTTGATGATAGAGATAGAGCAATGGTTTGCTCTCATGGAAGGATTTGCAGCTCCAACAAATTCCAAGGGCAAGCCTCTCAAGAAAAGCAAATGGAGTCAAGAGCAAGTTCAAAGGAGCAAGGCAAATGATAAAGTGACCAAGCTTTTGGTCAATTTATTGTCAAGCAATATTTTGGCTCAAGTTGGAGAATTCAAGGATGCCAAGGAGCTTTGGAGCAAGTTGGCAATGATTCATGAGATCCCCTCCACTGTACAAGATCAAGAAAAATCCAAAGAGGGCGACTCATTGGAGCAAGATCAAAAGGAAGAGGATTCCGAAGTTGAGAGATGCTCAACTTCCGAAGAAGAGGTCCAAGAAGCTTCATCTTCAGAGGAATACAATGAAAAGGGCGAAGAGGGAGCATACTCTTTGTTCCATATACAAGATGAAGATGAAGAATCCTCCACCTCTCGGATTGAGGGGGAGCAACCTTTGGTGACGCCGGATCAAGAAGAAGGAGAAGCTTCTACATCCGAGTCAAATGGAGAAGAAGACGATGTATCCTTCAAAAATCAAGAAACATCAAATGGAGGATCATATGTCATCCCTACACATGAAGGTATAACTAATTCAATTAAAAATAAAAATCATATTATATGTTTTGAGTGTAGGGAACATGGGCACTACAAGAGCAAGTGCCCCAACTTGGCCAAGAAGAAGGGCCAAGTGGCATTAAAGGGCAAGGAGAAGCTCAAGGAGACCGCCCCCACAACAAAGAGGAACAAGGAGCACATTGTGTGCTTTTTGTGCAACCAAAAGGGACATTATAGGAGCCAATGTCCCAAGGGGAAGAAAGCGGTCAAGGCTCATGGAGGAAGCACAACTCAAGGGGGAGCCTCCAAGGTAAAACGAAAGGTATCATTTATTGAGCCTATCCCCTTAAATAATGGTAAAAAACATGCTAGTTCTAATTTTTATCATTTTAATGCTATTTACCATAAGAATAGAAAGCATGATAGCTTTAAGGAAAATCATGTAGCTCTTCATGCTAAAACTACCACACCTAGGGTTAGGAAGGTAGATGAAAATCTAGGCAAAAAAACTAAGAGTTTTAGTTATAGGTCCAGAAATAAAAATGCTCATGGATTAAATGAAAAACCAAATGTTGGTGTAATATCCCTCAGGTCAAGGGTGACCTGGTTAACCAAGCTGAGTCTTGGTTAGGGTTTAGATGTTTGACAATAAGATATTGATTGAAGAAGAGTCAAGTAGGTCAAGGGAGTGACTGGATACTTGACTGGAAAGTCCTAGTGAGTGAAGCTAGGCAGAAGGAAATCCTGGTGAGTGAAGCCAGGTGAAAGTCCTAGTGAGTGAAGCTAGGCAGATGGAAAGTCCTAGTGAGTGAAGCTAGGCAGATGGAAAACCCTAGTGAGTGAAGCTAGGTGAAAGTCCTGGTGAGTGAAGCCAGGCAAGGAAGGAAATCCAGATGGATCAAGGATGATCGGACATCTGGTGTTGGGAAGTCCAAGTAGGTCAAAGGATTGACTGGATACTTGGCAAGGAAGGAAATCCAGATGGATCAAGGATGATCGGACATCTGGTGTTGGGAAGTCCAAGTAGGTCAAAGGATTGACTGGATACTTGGCAAGGAAGGAAGTCCAGATGGGTCAAGGTTGACCAGACATCTGGTGGAAGTCCAAGTAGGTCAATGGAGTGACCGGATACTTGGCACGACGAGTAAAAGTCCAAGTGGGTCAAAGGGATTGACCGGACACTTGGTGGGGAGTCTGGCAGGTCAAGGGAGTGACCGATGCGAGGCATGATGTACCAACAGTCAAGGTTGACCGGATGTTGGTTAGGAGGTTTGGGACTTGGTTTGGGCAAAAATTGCGTCGGATCGATCCGTGGATCGATTCGATCTGGATCGATCGGTGGATCGATCCGCATTCCAGTCGATCCGTGGATCGATCCGGATCGATCCAGAGGTCCCGATCGATCGGCCGATCGATCGGGACGATGCTGCTACAGAAGGCGGATCGATCCGTGGATCGATCCAGCGCTTTCGTGCGACAGAGGCGCTCTAGATCGATCCGTGGATCGATCCAGCCCGATCGATCCGGAACATTCGAATCGATCGGGATTTGACCGTTGCGTCGGGTTTAAAGCCGCAGGCGAGCGTGGTCTTCGGCATCTCTTTACGAGCTCTTCTCAGATTCATTCCAGCTCCTCCACAGCTCTCTACAAGCACGTGATCGCCAATTCTTGAAGGATCTTGGAGGCTTTCCAAGTCAAGAGGCGGATCTATTGCAAGAGGAAGAAGTTAGGGTTAGGGTTTTTACTGCACATCTTGTAAGCTTTTGCTTAACTTGTATTTCCCTTTCTTCTTCTTGTATTGAGAGTGTTGTAGGGCTTCTCCGCCTTTGGTAGTTACCATAAAGGAGTGTTATTCATAGTGGAGGGTGTGTGCGTTGGTGTGGATCCTTGGATTAGTCACCTCTTGTGAGGTGGATACCAAGTAAAATCCTAGTGTTAGCGTTTTGTGTTTGTTTCTGTATTTTCCGCTGCACATCCAAGAAGAAACAAGCAACGCCAAGCAACGAAGCGCACCGAGCGAACGCGACAAGCTATTCACCCCCCCCCCCCCCTCTAGCTACTTTTGGTCCTAACACCAAAATCTAAGGATTTAATGATAGAAAATCAAGTCTTGAGGTCAAGACTTGATAAAATGGAAAAGACCCTAAAAAGGATGGAAAATATCCTAAAATGGCAAAATGAGCAAAACCTAGGTCTAGGAGTACAACAAAAGTCATCCAATGACCATAGAGGTTTGGGATACAAACCTAAGGCTAAGAAGGATGTAATTTCTTACCATAGGGTTCCATATTGCTATGGAACCGAGTCTAGGTCTAAAGGTCAAGTCAAAAATACTAGGGAGGTTATCCCTAAGAGTATTTTTGCAACAAATGTGACTAAGCCTTCTAAGAAGTCCAAGAAAGTCACAAGGGAAGAAATCCCTAGAGTTGACTTAGAAAATGTGACCAAGGCCCCCAAGAAGCCTAACAAGGCCACTAGGAAGGTATCTAGGGAAGTTATCCCTAGTGAGTTCCTAGAGCATCCAAGGAGCACCAATAGGTTTTGGATTCCTAGGAGCATTTTCTATACCCCTTAGATGGGTTAGAGAGTGTCAACTCCGATTAGAAGGGTAGTTAACCCAACTTTGATGAAGTTGACACTCGGAGAGAATTTTCAAGGTTATTATAAACCTTTGAAAATGAAGTGGAGTTTTATTTACTCTTGGAAAGAGTAAGATGTGCCATAATGTGAGAAGTTTGATTTTAAAATTAAATTGGCACATTTGGGAAAATCATAAGAACTACCAAGTTGGGATTGTGGTATGTTCTTAGCAAAGTAAAGGCAACTTAAGCCTTAACTTAATGTGTTACTCTTTAAAAGAGTAATTTGTGCCAAAACTTGAGGAATATGCTTAATTTAAATTGGCACAAATTAGGAAAAGTAAAAGAAATGTCAAAATTAGGTTTTGGCATTTTCTTGGGAAATATTGGGCAATTTAGGTTTAAATTTTAAGTTAGCTAAGATTTAAGGATACTTAGATAGTTATTCTAGGTATTTTACTTATGCTAATTTGTCATGCTTTGTTTGCCCATCATATATGTCATGACATCATGTTTATTTTAGCATTCATGCCTTATTATGAAAAATATAAAAATACCATGTCATGTCAAACATACATCATGTAGTCATAGGAAATTTTCTTTTGAAAATTATTGATCTTTGATGTATGCCATAACATATCAGGCATTGTGCTTAAATTCCTTGCAATTAAGGACCAAATGGCATTTACTAACAAGTAACATCCTTGGTGGATGTTTATATTTCAAAATGCCTAGATAGATATGCATGATCCCTAGATTAGGGCAAAACCAAAGTCTACGTCTCACTAAGAACTATAAGGTGACTTGTATGTGGTTTCATACACATAAAATACAAGTGAGATGTTAGGATGATGAACAAAACTCAAGATGTTGATTTAGTGCATTCCTTTGAGTTTTAAGCTCATCAAAACACATAGTTATGTGTTTTCCAATCATTGGGAAAGCTAATGTACAAGTCATGTGCATTGAGCTCAAAGAACATGGCTGGAAATTGGTTTTGAAAATGGTTTTAAAATGATTTTGGAAAACCTTGGTGAAGACTATCTTTTGATAGTAATCATCATTGAATAGTTGAGCACAAACTTGAAGAAAACACTAAAATTTTTACAAGTTTTCAAGTTTGTGTCAATCTTTGAAAATATGAAGTATTTTCTTAGAAAACTATTTTTCCATGATAATATATACCCTAAATAATGTCTACAATGATTTTCATGATTTTTAGAATTTTGTAGAATTTTCTAAGGGTTTCTGAAGTTGACTGAAATGGAATTTTAGCAACTTCAGAACTTCAATCGATCACCCGATCGATTGAAGGGTCTCAATCGATCGGGCGATCGATTGAGAGTGAGCTTCTCACGAACAGAAGCTCACTGGATCGATCAGCCGATCGATCCACGAAGTCTGAATCGATCAGTGGATCGATTCAGAAGGGTTCAATCGATTGGAACCCAACTCCAATCGATTGGGGATGCTGATTTTGGCTGGGAAAGCCTGATTTCAGTATTTTGAACCACCTTTAGTCTAGGTAACCATTCCTAACCCCTCAAAACACATTTGTATACATTTAGGGGGAGTTTTCATGATGAAAACAAGGATGGATTGGTCAAGGAAGACTAAGTAGAGGTTTAGGTTGAGGTTTGGTTTCAATATTGAATTTTTGAACCTCAAAACTTCAAATTTAGGTTTCCTAAAGGTTTAGGGACTCCAAGTCATTGTTGGTGCAATGACAAAAGTTCCGTGCATGTCTTTAGGGGGAGTTACTCTTTAAGGACATGAAAATCTAATTTTCATACACCTTGGAAGGTGGTTAACCTTCTTTAGCGAAAATGCTCAAGGTTGGGCACTTGAATATAATGGAGAGTGGATATCTTCATTATTCAAGTAGTGTATGATCACGGATGAGCGTTTGATGACAATGAAGGGTATGGGACCTTCATTTGAATCGTATGTGAATATACCAAGTGGTATATGCTCAAGGATGAGCGTTTAGAATAATGAAGGGTATGGGACCTTCATTATTGTATTGTGAGCAACGAGTGAAGTTGTGAACAACGTTGGGTAACTCTTCAGGGGGAGAGTTTTTGATGTGTGCCAATAGGGGGAGAATGTGTGGTTAAGACAGGCCTTCATTACCTAAGAGGGAGGTTGCCCTCTAGAAAAGGAGAAGAATGAAGGAAACCATCATTCATATATTGGCATGAAGGGAGTTGAGGCTATGGGATTAGCCTAACTTACAAGTGGTATTGTCAAACATCAAAAAGGGGGAGATTGTTGGTGCAATATTCCCTAGGTCAAGGTTGACCTGTTTGACTGAGCTTGAATTGAGTCAAGCTCGAGTCTTGATGTTTGGGTTTCGATGTTTAACAATACATAGAGACAAGACATGGAGATTGCAGGTGTAATTGTTCATGTGGGAAGATTGTGAAGAAGAGTCAAGTAGGTAAAGGTTGACTGGATACTTGACTGGAAAATCCTAGTGAGTGAAGCTAGGTGAAAGTCCTAACTGGGAGGTTAGGCAGAAGAGAAGTCCTGGTGAGTGAAGCCAGGTAGTTGAGGAAAGACCTAGTGAGTGAAGCTAGGCAGTAAGGAAATCCTGGTGAGTGAAGTCAAGTAAAAGTCCTAGTGAGTGAAGCTAGGCAGAAGGAAAATCCTGGTGAGTGAAGTCAGGTGAAAGTCCTAGTGAGTGAAGCTAGGCAAAAGGAAAATCCTGGTGAGTGAAGCCAGGTGAAAGTCCTAGTGAGTGAAGCTAGGCAAAAGGAAAATCCTGGTGAGTGAAGCCAGGTGAAAGACCTAGTGAGTGAAGCTAGGCAGAAGGGAAGTCCTGGTGAGTGAAGCCAGGCAGAAGTGAGAAATCCTGGTGAGTGAAGCCAGGTCGAAGTCGTAGTGAGTGAAGCTAGGCAGAAGGAAAATCCTGGTGAGTAAAGCCAGGTGAAAGTCCTGGTGAATGAAGCCAGGCAGAAAGAAAGTCCTAGTCAGTGAAGCTAGGCAGAAGGAAAATCCTGGTGAGTGAAGTCACGTGAAAGACCTAGTGAGTGAAGCTAGGCAGTATGGAAAGTCCTGGTGAGTGAAGCCAGGCACAGGAAATCCAGATGGATCAAGTTTGATCAAACATCTGGTGTTGGGAAGCCCAAGTAGGTCAAAGGGATTGACCGGATACTTGGCACGGAAAATCCAGGTGGATCAAGGTTGATCGGACACCTGGTGGAGATAAGTCCAAGTGGGTCAAGGATGACCGGACACTTGGCACGAGGAGATAAGTCCAAGTGGGTCAAGGATGACCGGACACTTAGCACGAGGAGAAAAGTCCAAGTGGGTCAAAGGGATTGACCAGACACTTGGTGAGGGAGTTCTAGCAAGTCAAGGGTGACCAGATGCTAGGCATGATGTACCAACAGGTCATGATTGACCGGATGTTGTTTTAGGGGACTTTGGACTTGTTTTTGGGCAAAAACAAGAGCTAGATCGATCAGCCGATCGATTGGCTCATGCCCAATCGATCGGCCGATCGATTGGGAGAGTCCCCGCGACAAGCCTTCTCCCAATCGATCAGTGGATCAATTGGGGAGAAGTGTCGCGCGAACAGAAAGCCTCCCAATCGATCAGCCGATCGATTGGGAGCCTCCGATCGATCGGGCGATCGATTGGGAGCTGCGATTTTTCGTAATAAGCCCTGGATCGATCAGCCGATTGATCCAGGCAATTCCAGAGAGCATAGAGGCGCTCTGGATAGATCGACCGATCGATCCAAAGCCTCCCCAATCGATTAGGAGCAATCCAATCAATTGGGATCCGACCGTTGGCGCAGGATATAACCGTTGTCGAGCTCTTCCTTCGCCAAGACTTGCACTATTCAGCTCCGATCTTCACAGCAGCTTCTCCACAGCGTTCTTCCACTCTCACTTCCAGTTCTTGAAGGATCTTGGAGAGACATCCAAGTTAAGAGGCGTGACTACAACAAGAAGAAGAAGCTAGGGTTAGGGTTTTCATTGCATATCTTGTAAGATATTTCTTGTATTTGTCTTCCCTTGCTTTCTTCTTGTATTGAGAGTATTGTAGGGCTTCTCCACCTTCGGTAGTTACCGAAAAGGAGTGTTTACATAGTGGAGGGTGCGTGAGTGTGTGGATCCTTGGATTAGTCACCTCTTGTGAGGTGGATACCAAGTAAATCCTCTTGTTAGCGTTGTGTATTTTGTTTCTTTGTATTTTTCCGCTGCATATCTTTGAAGAAACAAGCAACGACGAGCACGAGATCGCGCCGAGCTATTCACCCCCCCCCCCTCTAGCTGCATATTCAGTCCCAACAAGTTGGACCATTCTCCAGCGCAAAAGAGCTTTGGGAGAAGCTGATCGAACTCCACGAGGGCACCTCCGACACCAAGGTGAGTAAAAGAGACCTTTTGTTCAATAAATTATATAATTTGAAAATGCAGGATGGAGAGACAGCAAGTCAACTCCACGCTTGCATACAAGACATTCTCAACTCCCTCCATGCGATCGGGCAAAGAGTCGAGAATCGGGACATCATAAGGTACGCTCTAAATGCTTTTCCAAGGAGTACATTGTGGGCATCAATGGTAGATGCCTACAAAGTCTCCAAGGACTTATCTTCCATTAGATTAGATGAATTATTTTCAGAATTCGAACTGCATGAACAGACTAATACACTGCCAACCGAGAAGGGTATTGCTTTGGTTGCAGGTACCAGTCGAACACGCGAACCAAGATCACGGCGAAGAACTGAACCGGAGGAGGAAGACGAACCCGACTCAGACGATGAAGACGACGAATTAACCTCCGAGCTCGTGAACCTAGTGAAGAAGCTTTACAAGATAAAGAAAGGCTTAAACAAGAGAGATCTAAAGAAGGAAGTAGAATCCAAGGAGGTTCAATCCAGTTCAAAAGTCAAGCTCGAAGTGATCTGCTACGGATGCAACCAGAAAGGGCACATCAAGGCCAACTGCCCTAATCAGAAGGATGCAAAGAAGCAGAGGAAAAAGAAGGTGTTAAAGGTGACATGGGACGAATATTCCTCAGAAGATGACGACGACGAACTCGATCAGACGAGTCTACTTGCACTAATGGCCCGGGACCAGATCAATCTGTCCGAGAGCGAGAGCGAGTCGGAAGTCGAGTTCGAGCGAAGCCACGGATCCGTATCCGTTTCAGAAGGGCCTGACACCGCTGTAACTGCACCTCGGTTAAACAATTTAGTTAATTACTTATTACGTAAATTAGCTAAATCAAACCTTAAGGTCAAGTCACTTCTAAAGGAAGTAGCAGTCCTTAAAGAAGTGACTAACTCCAAAACCTTGTCTGACCCAGTTCAGACTGGAAATTCAACTCAAGTTCAAAAACTTGAGGAAGAAAATTCCAGTCTGAAAAACTCAGGTCAAGGATTTGAAAAATACATTAGAACAATTCTCTTTGGGCTCCAAGAAACTTGACCTAATTCTTGGAACACAAAGAGCTGTTTACAACAAAACTGGACTAGGGTATAAAACTAAAAGAAAATATAGATCTTACCTGTCCTTAGTAAATAGACAAAATAATAAATCAGTCCAAGCATGGGTACCCAAGTACAACCTGGTTAATCAAGTTGGACTTGGTCAATATTGGGTCCCTAAGGATCAAATACATTACCTCGATAGACCATACTGAGGTTATGATCCATGGGGAGCTAGAAGAAAAACAATTAAAATTAAATTAAAACTTAAATTAAATAAAATTAAAATCAAATTCAATTGAAATTCAATTCAAAATTCAAATCAAAATTAAATTTGAAAATCAAATTAAATCAAAATTCAATCTGAAAATCAAATTAAATCAAAAATCAAATTTATGAAATTAAGCTTTTACAAAAATCTTAAAAATCCAAAGGAAAGCTCCAGAATAGTTGGCACCTCCAAACCTAATCCACCCGACAAGGGTAACCAAGAGTAGACTACCCGGCAGGGTAATTATGGTTAGATTAAAATGGGCTAGGTTTAACTTGACTCACAGTACTGGTGAAGTATTGGATGATAGTACGTTGGGGAAGCTTAGTCATCGCATGTCTAGGAAGATATGACTTCGACATGGTGCATTTGGCTAAGTGGAACTGATCGAAGCTACCCTTTATGGATCCTAACCAGTTAGACCAAGGTTTTGTACTAAGTTCAATGGGTAGGACTATTTGGAAAACCTCGAAGGCATGGTTACTTTAATGATGTCCTTGTGACTCACCATAACCCAGAAGTTTATCCAAACAATGCCTACTTGTTGAACCCAAAGCTAAACCTGAATATAACATAAAATTAAACCAAATCCTAAAACTGAATCTAATTCATCTCACAAGAATTATAGAATTACCTGATTGAAAATTTAGAACGGGTGAGATGACTAAGAAAGAGAAATTCAATCTGAAAATCAAAATTCGAATTAAAATTCGTAATTAAAATCAAATTAATTCAAATTAAAATTCCAAATTAAAATTTGAAATTCGTAATCAAAATTCGTAATTAAAATCAAATTAATTCAAATTAAAATTCTAAATTAAAATTTTAAATTCGTAATAAAAATTCGTAATTAAAATTAAATTGAAATTCAAAATTCGAAATTAATTAGCTTAAATATTTGTCAAAAATTTAGTTAACTTCAAATATTTTCAAAATTTTAATTAACTTAAATATTTTTTAAAATTTAATTAACTTAAAATATTTTTCAAAAATTTAATTAACTTAAATATTTTTTAAATTTAATGAACTTAAAATATTTCTCAAAAACTTAATAAACTTAAAATATTTTTCAAAAATTTAATTACCTTAAATATTTTTTAAAATTTAATGAACTTAAAATATTTCTCAAAAACTTAATTAACTTGAAATATTTTTCAAAAATTTAATTAACTTAAAATATTTCTCAAAAACTTAATTAATATAAAATATTTTTCAAAATTTAATTAACTTAAAATATTTTTCAAAATTTTAATTAACTTAAAATATTTTTCAAAAATTTAATTAACTTAAAATATTTTTCAAAAATTTAATTAACTTAAATATTTTTTAAATTTAATTAACTTAAAATATTTCTCAAAAACTTAATTAACTTAAAATATTTTTCAAAATTTTAATTAACTTAAAATATTTTTCAAAAATTTAATTAACTTAAAATATTTTTTTAATTTAATGAACTTAAAAATATTTCTCAAAAACATAATTAACTTAAAATATTTTTCAAAAATTTAATTAACTTAAAATATTTCTCAAAAACTTAATTAACTTAAAATATTTTTCAAAAATTTAATTAACTTAAAATATTTCTCAAAATTTTAATTAACTTAAAATATTTGTCAAAAATTTAATTAACTTCAAATATTTTCAAAAATTTAATTAACTTCAAATACTTTCAAAATTTTAATTAAATTAAAATATTTTTCAAAAATTTAATTAACTTAAAATATTTTTCAAAAACTTAATTAACCTATTTTTTTAATTAACCTAACCTTTAAAACAAATTTAAAAAAAAATCAATTTTCGTACTTAAGAAAATCCCTTTTAAAAAGACTTTTAAAAGTTTAATGAAAAATCTTTAAAAGCTTAAGCTTTCAAAATTTTGGCTAAACATAGTTGTTTTTGCACTTAAACTATTTTTACCTAGCCAAAGTTCACTAAGTTTTTCCTACAAAGTTTTAAAAGCCAGGTATTTTAAATGTTTTCTTTTGGGCTTCAACATTTTTTTACTAAGTTTTTGATATATGGCAAAGGGGGAGAGTAGGACAAAACTTCAAAATTTAAATTAGGGATAAGAGTTAAAAATTCAAACTAAGGAAAAGCGTTCTCTTATTAAGGGGGAGCCTTAATCTTGAGAATGTTTAATTTACCATAACTTTTACAAAGTGTAAAGTGTCTTTAGCTTGTACTTAACATATTACTTAAGTATGCTTACGTGTGTACTTTAACTCCTTATTTAAAAGCGTGCTTATGATTATTTATGCTTTTTGTTTTACTTAACTTTGAAATTGAGTTGTCATAATCAAAAAGGGGAGATTGTTGGTGCGGGAAGCATCAAACGATCGAACCCAAGTTTTGATAATGGAAAAGGGTTCAAAGTTAAGTCGTCTTGTGATCTAACAAGTTCATGGAGCTTGCAAATAAGTCCTAAGTGGTACTTAGGTAAAAGTCCTAGCTGCAATTAGGCAAGTGGAAAACCTTAGGGGGTGGTAACCCTAGGTCATAGGGGGTGGTAACCCTATGCGGAAAGTCTTAGCGGGTCGAGAGCTTCAGGCAAAAGTCCTAGGAGGGTAACCCTAGGTGGAAAGTCCTGGTGTCGCGAACCAGGTGAAAGACTGGACGGGCCGGGAAGCGGAAGTCCAGCAGAAAGTCCGGAAGATTTGAACACTGAGCAAAAGTCCAGTCGATCTGAAGGATCGCACTGGCATCAAGTAAATCTCCTGAGTGGAGTAGGTAAGGACGCGTTCCCCGTAGAGGGAGCAGTAGGCGTCGGGTCGACCTAGGGTTTCCGGTTGGAAATTCGAAGTCAGACCCGGACAGTCTGATGATTGTCGATTATATCACTTATAATATGTTTGTGCTAACTTTGTTTTGCAGGGTTTGTGTTTGGGACTAACACATTTTGCAGGAACAAAGGAGCACATTTGACCTCGGATGAACAGTGTCCGAGGCGCCTCCATGGGGCTTGGAGGCACCTCGGGCGCAAGCCGAAGCCAGCTGTCCAAAGGAGCTGGAGGCGCCTCGGAGGAAGCTGAAGGCACCTTGGACCAGGCGTTGGAGGCGCCTTGGAGCAGCTTGGAGGCGCCTTCAATGGGATAAGGCGTGACCAGATCAGAGCTGATCCACGCGTGCGACTCAGCGGCCTGGAGGCACCTCGGATAGGCTTGGAGGCTCCTCCAGCACTGTTTAAAAGAGGGAATCGAGCAGCAGCTTAATACAACAACTTCCAAGCAATCTTTTTGCTACAAACTGCTACCGAGACGATCCCGAAGTGCTGCAACGAGATCCCGACGACCTGAAGCTTCGAAATTACACATTCTTGTTGTTGGTATACTTTTCCATTTCAAGTAGATTGTAATAACTCTGTAATCATTATTCGAGCTTATAGTTGTTGCCCACCGGAAGCGATCAACGATCGCGGCCCTTGGAGTAGGAGTCACCACAGGCTCCGAACTAAGTAACTCCTCGTGTCTCTCTGTGTTGCCTTAATTTCTTTTCGTTATTCCGCTGTATTTAATTACTCGTATTTTACGATTCCGAATCGAACGAATAAGCCACGAGCGCTATTCACCCCCCCCCCCCCTCTAGCGCTTTCGATCCAACAACCTCTTCGCATTTGTCCTTTGTAAGTTCTCTCCTCTTTTTCTTCCTCATTTCCATTTCTTTCATGGCTGGGGAGAGGGAGGTACCCTGGTACTCGTATTTTATCTCTGACTTAGATAACAGTGACCTATCAGCAATTCATGCCAGTCTGCGCCTTACTGATGATTATCAACTCCGGCCTCCGAGACCGAATGAGCATCCGTCCTCTCTTCCCAAAGGATTTGTAACTTTTTTCAAATGCCAACTCCTTGGAGGCCTTCGTTTTCCTATTCATCCTTTTTTCTCATCTCTGAGTCAACACTTTGGCATCCCACTTTCTCAGTTTACTCCCAATGCCTTCCATGCCATATGTGGAATGGTGATTCTCTACCGTTTGTATCGAATTTCCTTGACCCCCCCCCCCAACTATTTCTCCACTTTTACTCTCTCAAGTGATCCGAGCCGGGCGTATTCATGGTGCAATCCCGGGTCGAGTATAAGTTTTTTGAGGATATGACTTCTTCCAACAAAGGTTGGAATCTCACTTTTTCTTTGTTCGACTGTCTGAGTCAGTATCATGGCCGACCACATGGCGTTATACCCTCCCTTCTGCCTCTGAACTACGAGAACACCAACATCAACCCGACTGTCGTACAACTTCAGAGAAACTTAGTGGAGTGCGCCTTTACCTATCTGTGATTATGCGAGAGGGTTTTTTACATTTCTCAGGGCTTAGCCCGATTCCTACGGCTATAGGAGCCCCTTTTTGTAAGACCGCGCATCTTTTTCTCCCAGTCTTCGCTAATTGAGGTATTTTTCCTCCTGTTTTGCAGAGGCCGCCATGTTTCGCGCTTTGTCATCCGACTCTTCTAAGCTACCCAGCAGCATTTTGAAGGACCTAGGGGAAGAGATTGCCAAGGGTTTAGCAACCACTTCTGTGGCCCCTATAAGTGAACCAGCGGGGACCTCGATCCAACTCCCTGCGGAACCTGAAACCTCTGAAGCGAGTTCTATCCCTGTGGAGCTGCCCGAGGAAGAGCGGGCCCTTTCTCCTCTCCCAGATAAGCGCCTGCGCCTTCAATGCAAGAGAAAGAGGGTCACTCCCTCCGTCCAATCATCTCCCTCTCTTCTTCCTTCTGGACGAACTTCTTCCAAGGCCTCCAAGGCCAAGACAAAGACTCCTTCCCGAACGTCTCCTTCCCCCGATCCAAAAGTGTCAGCTTCTACTTCAGCCCAGGCTGTGCCTCCCGAGCAGGCAGTCGCGGCTTCTACTCCAACACAGGTTGCGGTTCCTTAGCAGGCTAGACACTCAGCTGGAGACCCGCCTGAGGGTTCTTCGACCCCTACGGTCCCCATTCCTGCGACTACTATAGATCCGGCTCCTTCTCGTACCAAGGAGCGGTCCAAAACTAGATATGCATTCTCTTCTTCCTTTCACTTAGCCTCCATAGCCAGGCTAGACTCTGTACCTGCGGGAGGTTCCCCCTCTCTTTGTGGCCAAGTTCAGCTGCATGGGGCCTTAGCTGTAACGCCCGCCCCTCCTGCAAGGCGTAGGGGTTACTTACAAACATACATGCATGCATATTAATTTATTCTTAAGCAGCGGAAGTATTTATTTCTATATTGTTTTATGTTTTTAATTTACTTTTCTTTTAAACACCAATAACTAATTATCACAACAATTATAACCATATGAGCATGTTAAGCATAATTTTAAATTTAAAAATTCATGATATCAATTTCCAACATAAGCATGAATAATTATCAAGTGATCATGCAAAACATTAACATAAGGTAGGCATAGTTCATATCAAGCATAGATTAACATAAGCAGGTCTTTTCCTTAGCCGAGCCACCACCACACACATCTCTTGCCTCTCCTGCTGCTCCCTTAGTTTATCCATCCTTTACCTCTATCTGCGGTACAAGGAAAGTAAGCTATAAGCACACAGCCTTAGTAAGATCCTTTCCTACTCACAAAAATCGTGTATCATAGCATAATCACATAAACATATAGCATGGAGACATAATCATCTAAAACATCATATCATGTAAAAGAGCATCATATCATATCATAAAAGACATCATGTCATATCATATCATATCATATAAGAGTGTCATGTCATATCATATCATATCATAAAAGAGTGTCATATCATATCATATCATAAAAGAGTGTCATGTCATATCATATCATATCATAAAAGAGCATCATGTCATATCATATCATATCATAAAAAGACATCACGTCATATCATATCATATCATATAAGAGTGTCATGTCATATCATATCATAAAAGAGTATATGCAAGATGTCTTTCAAAACATGCGTCATGTCATGTGCAAGATGTCTTTCAAAACAAATATCATATAATACTTAAATATAATCTCAACATGAGGGCCCGGCTATGTACCACATAACATAAATGCGCACAATCCCTAGGACAGGGTAGCTAATCCCGAACCTACTAGGGATACTAGGTCCGTACTACGTCCGTCGACCTAGGGGCGAACTAAGGAGCCCATCCCTTGGACACTAAGGTCCTGGTACAAGCTACATAAAAAGTAAAATAGCATGTCTTATTTACTTATCATATCATGAAGAGTGCTCTTAGTCCCAACAAGAAGGGAAGCAACTCTTAGGCCTTTACTTGTCATATCATAAAGAGTGCTCTTAGTCCCAACTACTAGGGAAGCAACTCTTAGTCCTTTGCTTGTCATATCATAAAGCATGCATACTTGAGCATATAGCCCATCATAAAAGTCATTATCATGCATGATTCATAAGCATACAAAAAGGAGCATATGACATATCATAGAGAAAACATAATCATGCATGAAAATCATTAACTAGCATCTCCTAATTCATATCAGAGCATGTGAGACACATAGTAAATCATAATTGGGTCTCTAACCCTAATTCCATAAAGTGGCCGAAACTTACAAGGTATTGAATCTAGGTTACAAGTAACATAAAAGTATGTGAACCCTAAACCAATTTCATATCATATACCATAAAGAACATCATAAGCATGTTTAGTTTAAGTTCCAAGCTTCCTAGGTCCTTGGTCTTGTTATGGCCGAAAGTTACCAAGCCTAACCCTAGGTTACAAGCAACATAAAAGCATGTGAACCCTAAAAAAAAAAATTTCATATCATAAACCATAAGAACATCATGAGCATGTTTAGGTTAAGTTCTAAGCTTCCTAGGTCCTTGGTCTTGTTATGGCCGAAAGTTACCAAGCCTAACCCTAGGTCACAAGCAACATAAAAGCATGTGAACCCTAAACCAATTTCATATCATAAACCATAAAGATCATCATGAGCATGTTTAGGTTAAGTACTAAGCTTCCTAGGTCCTTGGTTTTGTTATTGCCGAAAGTTCAAGGAACATGAAACTAAGCCTAAGCAACATACAAGTATGGAAAACATTAAGAAATCTTCATACCATATCATAAGGAAAGTCATGAGCATGATAGATTAAATTTTAAGCTTTCTTAGACCTTTATTTCTTTCATAGCCGAAACCTACTAGGCATAAATCTAGGTTACAAGCAACATAAAAACATTAGAATTCTAAACCTAACTCATAACCTAAGTTACATATCATAAGGGACATCGTGAGCATGTTTAGTTAGGTCTTAAGTTTTTCTAGGTCTTCTTTTCATACCTTGGCCAAAAGTTCAAAGAACACAAATCTAAGTTCTAAGCAACATACAAGCATAAGAACACTAAACTAATCTCCTATCATAGGGTACATATATCATAAGAAACATAGTGAGCATGTTTAGTTTATCTCTTAAGCTTCCTTAAGTTTTTTCTTTGTAATTTGGTGGCCGAAGTTTCATGAAGCAACCCTAGGTTTCTAAGAAGCCTAAACCCATGGAAAAACACATGAACAACTTGTACCATAGGTGATGGGATACTTACTTTCTTTTGCATGGTTTTTCTTAAAAGAAGGTACCCTTGTGAAGAGGAAGAAGAAAGTTTCTCCTCCTAGTTCTTCTTTGTGCTTCTCTTGCTTGTAAGGAGTAGATCTTGAGGACTCCTTCTTGTGGATTAGTTTTCTTAGGGAGAAAACCTTAGCTTGGATTCGGAAATGGGAGAGGAAAGAGCTCTAGGTCTCGGTGGAGGAGGAGGAAGGAGAAGGAAGGAGGAGGAAGAAGAAGGAGGAAGAAGTAGCCAAACTTTCTTTCCCTTCTCTTCTCTCATTCCTATTTATTCTCAATGAGGATGAAAAATGTCCCAATTCATCCCCTTAACTCCTCTATTCTCTCACCCTCTTCATTCCCACGAAAATAGAAAGGAAGAAGAAGAAAAAGGTAGCTTGCCTTTTGTCTTTTGCTTGCTTCTTCTCTTAACCAAGAGGAAGAGGAGGAAAGCTACTTGATTTTCTCTTGCTCCCTTACTTAATCATACTCTTACTTTTAACTACAATTTCCATTCTTTTCTATTCATATATCATTCATGACTCTAGTGGTTATCATGCACCAATTTAGCTTTATCTATTATGAGGGGTTCATGGTTCAAACCTTAACTTCTCTTTCTTTTTATTTCTTTTTGGTTCTATTTCCATTTCCCTTTTATTCTAAAAGAGAATACCCATATGTATAGCTTAAATATTTCGTGGGTGTTACATTAGCTACTTCCTGGCAAACAGCCAAGGAGCAATTTTGGGAGGGCTCATTGCTGGAAGTGACAGACCTATTTTCTCAACGCATATTATCAGTGAGCCCTTCTCTCTATCCTTTGGAGATCTGGAGTCATTCTTAACTCATATTTATTCCGTATAGGCCTACTCTGCGGGTTTAAGTCTCTCCCAGGTCTTGGCCAGTTTGCAATGAGAGAACGAGTCCTTGAAGGCTCACCTACGGGAACTGGAGCTACCCATAATCCAGCGGAGTGTGCTTGATCCCGCCACTCCTGGCAATCCTGTGCAATCCTATCTTCATGCGGCCGGGGAGTCCACTCAATCAGCTCGGAACTTAGCCCATGCATCTTTCAAAAAAATAAAGACTCTGGAAAAGACCCTAAAAACCAGTAAATCTCAATTGAAATCGGAGGGGCAACGTCGCATCCAGATTTTGGCCGATCTGGAAGAGAAAGAACTGGAGGTGGCCACTCTTTCTGAACAATTGAAGACCCTGCAAGAGTCTTATACCGCCCTAGAAAAAGACCTGGCGACCACCAAGACGAACCTAACCGCCAGTGGCGAACGAGAGGCGGCCCTCAAAAGCCAATGGGAGGCCAAGAAGGACACCGTCCGTTCTCTGCAATCATATCTCCTCAAGGCTAAGGAGGAGGCTTCCCACACTGTGCAAGAAACAACGTTGGCGTGGGCTGACGGGGTTAAAGCTAAGGGAGAGCAGGCTGACTACAGGGCGGGGGAGATTGGCCGCTTGAAGGCGTACCGAATTGCCTATGTCAAGTTCACCAGTTTTGGAAAGAAGATAGGCCACTTGATTGACATGATGCTATGTTATGGCGGCGTGGGCGCGGCACGCCAACTGTTTGAACAGGGCCTCCTCTGATCTACTCCTCCAGACAACTTTCTGAATAGGACCCGTCTTGTGGAAGAGCTCCCCGTCGAAGTTTTTCCTTCCTTTGACGACGACTTTGTATTTACTTCTATAACTTTACCATGAACTAGGCCTTGGTGTAAGCGCCTTATTTTGAACATTTTCCAATTAATGGATATTTTCTGTTGGTGTCCCCTCCGGCTTGCTTAAAAGATCTATCAGGCGTATGCCTCTTCCTTGAGCGTTCCCCCCCCCCCCCCTTCCTTAATACCACCTAGTTCTCTATGGCTACGAGCAAGGTCTGCTTGTCCCTCAGTCGGGGTCCTGTTTGAACCTCCCTTATATCCCGATCAGTATTACCGATCTGGATTTCTGATAGCTTACTCCCCCGAGTATATCTTTCAGTCTTTGTTGTTATAAGACCCAAGAGAGCCATAACTATATCTGCGCCCCTTCCCGAGGCTACCATACCACTTTATTATCCTCATATTTCTCACCGCTACTTTTTCTTACACTTTTTCCTTGGCTCCTCTTTTTATGGAGATCCAACGGTCCCTTTGCCCAGACGACTTGAGTTCTCTGTACTACGGACTGTCAGATGCTTGATGACAATAATGCCCCTGGTGATGTCTATAAATATATCACCTTCTCCCTTCTTCTGAACTTTTCTCACTTCCTCTTTCTCCTTTCTCTTTGCTCCCGCCGCCTGCTGTGCCTAGCTGCACGCTTCCTGCCTTGGTCTTCCACATGGCTTCCCCTGCACCTATCTATGCTCTAGGAGTTTCTACTTTCTCTAGAGTGGATCTAGATGACCTTCGCTATAATTATGAGGTTTCTAAGGAAATGCACATCATCATACCCTCCGCGATCCACCGAGCCTCTACCCCTCCCGAGGGGTATGTTACTTTCTTTAAGGAGCAATTTGCTGCAGGTCTTCGCTTCCCCGTCCATCCCCTTTTTTCCGCAGTGAGCCGCTACTTTAGAATTCCTCTAGGTTAGCTATCTCCCAACTCCTGGAGAATCATGTGTGGATTTGTTGTCCTCTGCGAAGTGTGTGATATCTCCTAGTCTCCTCGCTTGTTTCACTACTTCTTCACCCCTCGCAGATAGAGCGAGGGTTTGTTCCATCTTCAAGCCCGTATTCGCACCACTTTCTTTTGTTCCCTTCCTTCCTCCGACGCTGACTGGAAGGATAAATATTTTTTTCTCCATTTCCCCTTTGTTGTGGAATGGCCAACTCGATGGCAATCATCCCTTCTCGCAGCACCTCACTTGGGAGATTTTTAGACCGATCCCCTCTTTATGGAGGCTTTTGCCCGGCTATCGTGTTGGCGACTGAATATGCTCACGCTGCTGGCTGAGGATTTGCTATTCCTGTTCAGGATAAGCCACATTCCCTCTGAACTGCCCCACTCCCTGGGTGAGTCCCACCTGGCCTTGACTTGCTTTTCCCTACTTTTTATTATGTAGTTCTAATTTCGATGTTCCTTCCCCAGCCAATACCTTGAATCGTGCTTCTGAGGCCCATCCTCTTCCCTTAAGCGACCAAGAAATAAACCGTCAAGGCCATCTTATTCTGGCTAGAAGGAGTCTTCCCCACTCTGATCCCTCTTTCCTTGGGACAACCGAGGCCCCCCTCCCCAATCGGCCCCTCAATCATCCCTCCGGTCAGCTCCTCGCTCAGATCCAAGATCAACTCCTTTACCAGCTTCCCGGTTAACCACCCGCGTGCGCTTCACTTCTGATCCTGCCCGACGAACTATGCCTGAACTTCCTGCTCACCGGTCCAGATCACCTTCTGAGGACTCAGATTCAGACGTCCAGCCATTCCGTCATAGGCCCCGACGTAGGTCCACAGGACCAGACCTGGCTCCGACGGAACCATGCACTACTCAGACTCCTCCACCTCCTTCTACCGCTGCCTCGGGTTCCCAACTCCCGAGTGCTTTTGCCGCCCAACCAGAGGCCCGAATCTGAGGACACAGCTGTCGGGCCCTCAACTCAACCTACTCACGATGATACCCAGGCTGGGCCATCCCATTCGTGGAGCTCGACCTATTCTTATTTCAGAGCCGCAATGCCCTCAGAATGGCATCTACGGGGTCAGTCGGATGCTCCCACTAGTCACCTTACTTTGAGAGGACAATTATCGACTCGCTATGAGGAAGGTTTATAGCAGATGCACGCCCTCCCTATTCCCATCCAACTGGACCTCTTCTCTGAAGGAGTGTAAGTCTCTTCTTATACTTTCCTTCGTTACTTCCCTTTCTCTTTTATGGATATCTATTGTCTGCTCAGGGCTTTGCCGAGTCCTTGGTGATGAGTCAGACACTCTCCTTTCTATATCAAGAAAACAAATCATTGAAGGATAGAGTGGCTGACCTGGAGACCCAATTAAATGATCCGACTGCAGCCGGCTATCAGTTAAGGGGCGAAATAGCAGCTTTGAAGAGAACGAATAATCTTAACAGGCAATCCTTAAGAGAGGCTGATCAGAAGATCAAGCAACTTCATGAGGAAAATAGCAAGCTCGAGGCTTTCTATAAATAAGAACTGGATCAACGAACTCAAGAGATACGTTCTAAAGAGGTACTTCTAATGAACCAGAGCAGGATTTGGAAACTCAAGCTAAAGAATTACAAACGCTACAGGCTAAATTAGCCCAATCCCGCTCCGTCTCATCAGAAATTGCCTCAACTCTGGCCGTGTATAAGGCAAGAGAAAACGAGCACTGCAGGTTAAGTAGGGAGGCGTATTTGCATTGCCCAGAGTTTGGAACTCAAGTGGGCGATCGCTTTGTTACTGCGATAGCTTATGGGGCAGCAGGGGCGCTCAGGCAGTTATACGAGAAAAGGTATTTATCATCTGCCCCGCCTGAGGATTTCTTAGACCATCGTCAGATTTTACGGGAAATTCCGGGAGAGGTCTTTGGCGAATTTAAATGATCCTGTATGTGTGTTAAACCTTCCATGTTTGTACCATTTTAGTTTGGGCGGTGATTATTATCGTTCCTATCTTGTATTTTACTATAACAACCTACGTATGCCATTCTTAGTTTGAGTCTCCAATGAGCCCTGGAATTTATGAGCAATAAGAACCAAACCTTCCTGACCATATTAATTTTCTTGACCGGGAAAACTTATCATACCCAACCAACCCTATTTTTATACTAGTCTTGTTATACTAGTCATCTTTACAAAAAGATGAGTTAGCTAAGTGTGGTAGGGTTGTAAGTAATTGGCGCTTCAAGGCATGTCTAGCGTCCTACCATAAGCGTCCTGTAAGTAATAGGCCCCTGATGCTAACTTCTTAATGATTTTATAAGGTACATCCCACTGAGGTGCTAGCTTGGTTACTTCCCCTACTGGCTTAGTTTGCTTTCATACCAGGTCTCCCACCACAAAGAATCGAGGGATTACCCTTCTATTATAATTTTGTCGCATTCTTTGTCGATAAGCTTCCAATCTATCCGCTGCTCGCTCGTGGATTTCACTAATGAGTTCCAGCTCTGTCAGTCACCTCTCGGTATTTCCTTCATCATATAGCATTCGTCTAATGGAAGGTACCCCGATTTCTATAGGCACCACTACCTCATTACCATAGATCAAATAAAACTGAGTAAGTCCTGTACTTTCTTGAGGGGTCGTACGGTATGCCCACAGGATGTTAGGTAATTCTTCAACCCAATTTCCTCCACATGGTCTAGCTTAACCTTCAATCCCTGCACTATCTCCCTGTTGATGACTTCTGTTTTCTCATTGCTTTGAGGATAGGCCACAGATGTAAAGGTCTGACTGATACCAAATCCTTGACACCAATCTCAGATCTTACGGTCCTGAAATTGCCTCCCATTGTCAGAGACTAATTTGTGCAGTATACCGAATCTGCAAAGGATATTTTTCCATAAGAACGGAATGACCATTCCCTCGGTGATCCTGGTGTTGGTTGCTACTCGGAATACCGCCCTAGTTCCCCTGTATAAAAATTTATACAAGCATAGAACTATCCTAGCTACTCATGTTCTCTACTGAAGTTAAATTTGGATTACAAACGATGCTTAACATTATTAATCCAAATTATCCTTCAGAAGTTAAACTTGGATTGGAAATGATACTTAACATTTTTACTCCAAGTTTAACCGATGTGATCTGTTGGGATCTAGCGCGCTAAACACGCGAAAGCACAGCGGAAAAATACTAGATCCTCTTATCCATCGGATCCATGCGAAGGGAAGAAAACAATTTTCATGACAAATAATCTATGCTAAGCTACATGATAGGATTATACCTTTGTTGCGTGCCCTTCGCAATCCCGACAGCAACCTTTTTCTTTTGATCCAGATCTCAGCGCGTTCAAGTGTACGCGCCTCTGTGGTATCCACACGAACATATCCTTCGTTCGTCCCACGAACGAAGCATTCGGAGAAGAACCATCTTCTTGTGCTAGCAAGAAGTATGGTTCGGCCATGGAAGAAAATTCGGCCATGGAAGAAGGAGGAAGAAGGAGGAGGAAGATCAAGAGACACCCATCTCATCTCACATTCTCATCTAATGAAAATAAAACCAAAAGGCTATTTATATTTATCCCATGAATACCAAGGGTCTTTTGTCTCTTTGTATTCCTCTTAATGAGTTGGATTTATTATATTGGATTAATCATTAATCCAATAACCCAATAAGTCTAACCCATTGAGTCTAACCCATTAATCCAATGTGTCTAATTCGGATTGGACTCAATCCAATGAGTGGGTTCATTTGAGTCTAACTCAATTAGTAACCAAAAGGCATAATCATCTCATGATTGGCTCTTAGGGCTAATTACTAACATGATCTTCCTAAGTTAAACCATATTACAAAAGTTATCAAATATCTATTTCAAAGATCGACTTCCAGGTTAAACATGGCGCGGCACTAGGCCTTCTTGGGTATGGGATCATCCACCACTTCCTAGACAAAGCCTTTCAAAGAAATCGGATATTTAACTTCTTACAGTAAACTAGGTTTAACTACAGAGACCTCAATAGAAACACATATCGAAACATGAAATTGAAACACAAAATCGATAACAAAAATGATAGCATAAAACCGATAGCCTCTTGTGTTTGGTTTTTCAAGATCTATACAAAGAACATGAACTAGTTATGATGCGAAAATAAA
The DNA here is from genome assembly GCF_018446385.1 of Zingiber officinale. Classification (NCBI taxonomy): domain Eukaryota; kingdom Viridiplantae; phylum Streptophyta; class Magnoliopsida; order Zingiberales; family Zingiberaceae; genus Zingiber; species Zingiber officinale. The sequence continues at coordinate 101,902,727 of NC_056002.1, read as the reverse complement.
TAACTAGTTATACCTTTCTTTGTAGCTTAAAGACCTCTTGATCTTCTGTTGTATTCCTCTCCTCCTCTTGGGCATCGTGTGGGCGATGATCTACCAAGATGGAATCCACTCGAGCCACTTCTTCTCCTCCAAGACTCTCAAGCCACCAAGGGATGTCAAAATAAGAAACTCCTTCTCTTCTTCTTCTCCAAGTAGTCCGGCCACCAAGAGATCTCCAATGCTTGATGCCGCCGGCCCTAATGTTTCCTTTCCTCCACGCAAGCCGCCGGCCCTCAAGGAAGGAAAACAAGGGGAGAAGGGAAGGGAAGAGGGGTCGGCCACCAAAGGAATAGAAGAGGAGAAAGCTTAGGTTTTCTTTTTATGAAGGCACTCTCTACCTCTCTTTTAGAATCCTTGGTCATGGCAAAAAAGGAAAGTTTTAAACATAATTAAAACTTCCTTATTTATGGCCTCCCTTTAAAAAAGAAAATTTTAATAACAATTAAAATCTCTCTCTTTTTAAATTTCCTATTGTACATGGCAATAAAGGAAAGTTTTAAAATTAATCTCTCTCTTTTAAAATATGTAGACAACTATAAAAAGGAAAGATTAATTAAAACTTTTCCTTTTAAATCATGGTTATAAAAAAGGAAAGTTTTATCAAAAAATAAAATATCTCTTTTAAAACATTGTAGATAACTACAAATAAGAAAATATTAAAATCTCTCTTTAATCTTTTGTAGATAGCTATAAAAGGAAAGATTTTAAAATTTTAAAACTCTCTTTTAAAACCATGTGGATGGCTATAAAAGGATAGATTTTAACAAGAATAAAATCTTCCTTTTAATTTCTTTGTGGATGCTAAAAATGAAAGTTTTAAATAAAATTAAAATCTTTCTTTTAACCATTGTAGATAACTATAAAAAAGGAAAGATTTTAACAAAAATAAAATCTCTCTTTTATCTATTATAGATAACTACAAATAAGAAAAGATTTTAACAAAATTTTATTTTAAAACAAAACTTCCTTTTCCTTTACCTATGGCCGGCCCCATGCTTGGTCACCAAGCATGGCTTGGTCGGCCACTACATGAGCTCCAAAATAATGTTTGGTTGGCCCCCTTGCTCCAAGCAAGGATGTGTTCGGCCCATTACTTGGGTAAGAAGTTGACTTTGTGGATACAAGGCTTTATAGAGCCTACAACAGGGACCGAGAGGAGAAATTGATTTTGGTCTCCCGATGAGCTTGAGCTTCCTGTGTTCGCTCCAAACACCCAACTCAAGTTCATCGATAATAACTCATACCACTAAAGAGTTATTATTGAACTACCGCATCAATCCCAAATTGCATTATGGGCTCCTTCTTATCATGAGTGTGTTAGTCTCCCTGTGTTTAAGATATCGAATGCCCACTAATTAAATGAGTTACTGACAACTCACTTAATTAATATCTAGCTCTAAGAGTAGTATCACTCAACCTTATTGTCATGTCGGACTAAGTCCACCTACAGGGTTTACATGACAATCCTTATGAGCTCCTCAAGGGGACATCATCAACCTAGATTACTAGGACACAATTTCATTTTATAATCAACAACACACCATATAAATAATATCATTTCCCAACTTATCGGGCCTATTGATTTAACGAACTAAATCGCACCCTTTGATAAATTAAACAAATAAATATTAAGTATACGTGCTTGTTATTATATCATGATTAAGAGTACGCACATACATAATAACAGAGTTTTTGTTATTTTATGTAGTCAGTATAAAAAGAAACTACTTCAAATGGTCCTGCTCAATACACTCATAGTGTACTAGTGTAATTTTATAGTCAAGATAAACTAATACCAAATTTCACTACAACCACTCTAATGGTTTGTCTCATTCCATCTTGGTTGTGAGCTACTATTTATAATTTATAAGGAACTAATAACATGATCTTCTGTGTGTCACCTCACATCATGTTATCTATAATATAAATTAAATGGATAACTACACTTAGCATAAATGTAGACATTTGACCAATGTGATTCTTATAAATGTTTATACAAAAGTTAGGCTTTTAGTATACATCCTAACACCTGGCCAAGGCTTCTGCCTCTACCCATTTGGAGAAGTAATCCACAGCTACCAATAAGAATCGCTTTTGACCAGGTGTCATGGGGAAGGGGCCAACTATATCCATTCCCCATTGGTTGAAGGGACAAGAAACTATGGATGTCTTCAGCATTGCGGTGGGCCTATGCGTCAGATTCTGATGCTTCTGGCAAGATAGGCAAATGCTCACCAACCGCTGAGCATCTTTCTGTAAGGAGGGCTAGAAATATCCGGCCTGTAATACCTTCCGAGCCAGCGTCCTGCCCCCGGCATGATTTCCGCAACAACCCAAATGTATTTCTTGTAAAGCATGCTTGGCCTCTTCCATTCCTAAGCACTTGAGGAGTGGCCTAGAGAAGGCTCACTTGTACAATTGATCTCCAATCATAGTATAAGCATGGGCTCTTTTTCGGACCAACCGTGCTTCCTTCGGATATGCTGGCAAGATATTTTGTTGGAGATAGATAATCATTGGTGCCCTCCAATCAATTAACTCCTCCCTGTTATTCTGCATATCTATGTGCGCTATCAGGAAGGTCTGCGCTAGTGACTTATCCAGCACCCAAGTGGTTAGAGAGCTGGCCATCTTGGCTAATTCGTCAACCCGTCTATTTTCAGCTCTAGGGATCTTAGTCACCATAACCTCCTTGAACCCCTCCCTCATCTTCTCATATGCCTCTCGATATACTTGTAACTTGTTGTTGTTAACCTCGAAATTGCCTATTACTTTCTAAGCCACCAATTGAGAATCTAAATAAACAAGTACCCGGGCGACTCCTACGTGTCGAGCTGCTTACAATCCTGCCAACAAGGCCTCATATTTTGCTTTGTTATTAGTGGCTCTGAAATTTAATCGGACGGCTAGTTGCAATATGTCCTCCTGAGGAGATATCAGAAGGAGTCCTACGCCACTGTCCTACTGAGTAGCTGACCCATCCACATAGATTTTCCAAGTCTCCTCAGAATTAGCTTGATGAACTTCTGTCAAGAAATCTGCCAGGGCTTGAGCTTTAATCGCAGTACGAGGCTGATATTGTATGTCGTATTCTCCCAACTCGGGCGTCCATTTGATGAGGCAGCCAGCAACTTCCACATTAGTGAGAGCTTTCCCCATGGTGCTGTTAGTTAATACGATAATGGGATGCGCCAAAAAATAAGGTCTCAAGCGACGAGCCATGAGCACCAATCCGTAAACTAATTTTTCCAGGGTTGTGTATTTGGTCTCAGCTCCCTTCAGTAAGTGACTAAAAAAGTACACTAGTTGTTGTACATTATCTTGTTCCTTCACCAATACCGCCCCCACGGCCTCAAGGGTGGCTGAGAGGTATACCCAGAGTGTTTCCCCTATCACGGGCTTGAACAAGAAAGGCAGGGTCTCTAGATACTTCTTCAGTTCTTCAAAGGCTCGAGTGCATTCCTCGTCCCATTGGAACTTACCAGCCTTCCTGAGCACTTTAAAGAAAGGCACTGCCCGATCTGCCGACCGGGAAATAAACCTGGACAGAGCTGTTATTCTACCTACTAACTTCTGCGTCTCCTTCATATTTTGAGGAACTCTCATGTCTTGAAGTGCCTGAACTTTCTCAGGATTAGTTTCAATTCCCCGCTCGGTCACAAGATACCCCAGAAATTTTCCTCCCCGGGCTCCAAACAAGCACTTCAATGGATTTAACCTCAACCCATATTCTCTGAGGGTGTGGCACGTCTCTTCCACATTAGTAATCAGGTTTATGGCCAAGTGGGACTTGATAAGAATATCATCCACGTATACGTCCACATTCCTCCCGATCTGCTCCCAAAAGATCTTATCCATCATTCTTTGATATGTAGCTCCTGCATTCCTCAACCCAAAAGGCATGACTGTATAGCAGAACGTACCGTCCACTGTGATGAAACTAACATTTTCCTAATCCTCCAGGGCCAAAGGAATCTGATGATATCCATGATAAGCATCTAATATGCAGATCCTTTCACAGTCAACCGTTGAATCCACCATCTGGTCGATCCTTGGTAGTGGGTAACAGTCCTTTGGGTTGGCGCGATTGAGATCCCGAAAGTCGATGCAAACCTATTAGGTTACCACAAGAACTACGTTAGAAAGCCAAGATGGGAATTGTACTTCTCTAATATGTCTAGCTTTCCTGAGCTGATCCACCTCAGCTCGGATGATTTTATTCTGCTCGGCCAAAAAGTTCCTCTTCTTCTGTTTGACCGGTCGAGAATCAGGTAAGAGGTGTAGTTTATGCTCTGCCACTTCAGGTTTAACTCCCGACAGCTCATCTGGGGACCAACCGAAGACATCCTTGTTGCGTGTCAAACATTGGATCAAGCCCACCTTGAGATCGGCAGGTAGATCGCTTACTATGCGGGTGAGGCTTTCGGGACGATCAGGATGAAGTTGAACCTCCTCCTAAGGAATGAGCTCCTCTGCTACAGACAGAGGCTCTTCTTGGATAGAGTGGATGCCCCCATCCTAAGTTCTCTGTGCTTTACGAGCCTCCACTCTAACCATATCGATATAGCATCGATGGGAGACTCGTTGCTCCCCTTTAACTTCACCGACTTGGTTTCCCACAGGGAATTTGATTTTCTGATGAAAGGAGGAGACCGCAGCTTAGAATTCATGCAATGCTGGTCTGCCCAGGATGACATTGTAGGATGAGGGCGAATCCACCACGATGAAGGTACTTCTCCTTGTTCTCACTAGGGGCTCGCTGCCTAGAGATATGGCCAACTTGATCTGACCCATGGGCTTTACTTCATTGCAGAACATTGATAGAGCTTCCGGTGTCGACGAAAACCTTGGCTATGCGACTGTTGGCTATGACAGCTTTGATGATAAGGGCATCATCGTGGGGCAGCTCCAACCCTTCTAGGTCTTATGGTTCGAAGCTGATGACAGGGTCGGTAGCCTGCTCTTGGCTGCAACCAACAGCGTGAATCTCCAGGCGTCTTTCATGAGACTTCCTTGCCCTTCCCGAATCGCCGTCCGTAGGTCCTCCCGAGATCATGCCTATCTCTCAAATGGCCACATTGCTTCTGTTCTCCTCTTCTCGAACTTCTCCTTGCTCCCGGCCAACTCCATGCTACGGCATATTTGGCCCCGCCCGATCTAATCGGGGCTGGCTTGCTTGTCCTGCCACGGTATGTTGATCGTCCATAATCTTCTGTACTTGGGGAGCCAGCTTGGCCATCGGTAGGCCTAACTCAACAATGCGTCGAGAGTCGCGGGCGAACTGGAAACAATCATTGGTGGCGTGAGTATGTGACCGATGGTAGGTACAGTAACGAGGACCCCACGGATCAGGTCTGGGGCCGTGGACCGTGGCCACCCGTGGGACCGACTTGGAATCCTGACCAGGCGGAAAGGGAGGTCGGGTTTCTATCACGTTCCGCAAGTGTACGGAAATGTCGCAAGTAATATAAAAGATTATCGTATCCACAGGGACTGTTGATTAAGCACTAGTTAACTTCGCACGGCGAATTATCTAGACAATCTAAAGTTGTTAACAAACTCTAAAGAGAATGAAAAGAGAAATGAGAGAAAGAAAAGAGCGTAAATGAATGAAAGGAGAATAGATACTAGGATTTCGGTTTCTTTGTGATGTTATTCAATGTAAATGATCTACCAAATCTTATTCTTCAATTGTCTAACATTTGTAGAAGGTTGTCAGTTCTCTCTTGCAATAGACAACCGACTTAGGACTGAAATATGCACCTAAATGTGATCAATTGGATATGAATCTACGTTGTCCTTACACAGGATTGCACCTATTACTATTCTTCCCTCAGATATCAACATAGGAATTCATAACTTCTCAACCCATTAAGATACAAAGATTAAACAAACAATCTATCCTACCTTCTTGAATAATCCATTTCCCCTTTTCAAGGTTATCCCTCAAACGTCCTTACACGGGCCTGCACCTGTCACGTGGATCCCTCGGAAAATCGAATGAGAAACAATCTCTACAAGATCTATGGACATTCAAACATTCAATCAAGTATGGTCATTAAGCCAAATCACAACATTCCACACAAGATCAAATGGATACAAACAAGACAATTTCATAGAAACAAGAAATTGGCAAATCTACAAGAGTTTTACATCATCATCACATCACAAATACTCCCTACATCCTAGATCTAGAGATCTACTCCATTGTAAGAGAATTACAATCAAGAGACAAGAAATAAAGCAATCTACAACTTAAAATGTAAAGAGAAGAGAAGAGAAAGCTTATCCATTTAGCACCGGTCTTCTTGGATGCAATCTTTGCTCCGAAGGTGGACGGATCGGCGAAGGATCGAAGATCTAGGGTTCCCCCAAGGGGGAGAACCCTTCCCCAAGCAATGGGGAAGAGCCCCAAGCCAAAGACCAGCCCAAGATATGAGAAAAGGGGAAGAAACCCCCTTTTATAGGCTTGGCATGAGCGCCACACGACCCCATGGCACGGCCGTGTGAGATCCACACGGCCTGGCTCACTCCCTTCTCTGCCACCCTCACACGGTCGTGTGCGGAACATGGCCATGTGAGGTTCTGCTTCTATTTCCTTTGCACGGCCGTGTAGATTTACACGGCCATGTAAGGTTTCAACACTGGATGCCATACACGGCCGTGTGCGGAACACGGCCATGTGAGGTTCTGCTTCTGTTTCCTTTACACGGCCGTGTAGATTTACATAGCCATGTAAGGTTTCAGCACTGGATGCCATACACGGCCGTGTGCAGCTCACACCCCCTTGCATGGCCCTTGCACACCCCCTTGCATGGCCCTTGCACACCCTTTGTCTTAGCTCTGAATAGTTATGTTTCATTACAACGTCTTTTAGGCCACCAAGATGGGGTTTTCTACAGTTTAAGTCTTCATCAAAGTTGTAGATCTTGAAGTTATCTAAAAGTCGGTATAAAGAACAGACCAAATCTCCAACTGAGCACAAAGTTATGGCCATTTTAGTTTCAGTCTGCAGTGCAGAAAACCTCACACGGCCTTCACACGGCCGTGTGAGGTTCACACGGCCCCAACATGACCCCTACACGGCCTTAACACGCCCATGTGAGTTCTACACGGCCAGAACATGAAGAAAACATAGTTTTGCATGCCCATATCACTCTGGAAGCTCTAAACTTCATTTAAACTCTGTTTTTGCTCCAAATCACGTCCTGTCAATCAAAATAAGCAAAGAGTAGATCTCCGAACATAATATAATGAAAGTATGACATTCTAATGAAATAGGGTGCAATAAACATAGATTATGCCAATGAAATACAAGTAGATGTGCTTCAAAGTATGCATAAAAGAGTATATAATCTACGCACATCACACCCCCAGACTTAAACCTTTGCTTGTTTTCAAGCAAAACCTGCAATCTAGATTCATGTGGTTAAATAGTGCATCATAATCTCTAGCAAGTCAATCTAATCCTATCAATTGATTCCATTGGTGAGCAAGATACAAAAGTAGTTTGAGTATGACCTAAATAGTAGTCCTCCGTGTTCAATGCGAAAGTGACCTATGTTTATCAAGTTTCAATCCCTAAGCCTAGTCAAGTCGTCATAAAATTGTGTTCCTTATGCTTCCGACGATAGGCACTTACCTGCCACACGCTTGGTTCATCCTTCTCAATCTACCCAAGGTCTCAAAGGTGTGCTTAATATCAAGAGAAATATAGCAGTTATTTCCCCAGTAACCTAACTCGGTCTCAAAGGGGTAACTTGCTAATTTCCACTCACGACAACTATTTTTTATATCCCTTATTCATTTTTTTTTCATCATTTCATTTTTTTTAAGTGATTGCAAGATGCAACACTTGAACACAAATGCATATAAGTGCAAATGTTGGGATATTTTGATTTTTCCAAATGAGTTGACATGATTCGAGCATCATCCAGTAACCAAAATATAGTTTGAGAAATCACCATGAAAACACTAGTACTAAACAAGTTTTATGAATCATGATTATTTTCAGAGTTATCTACCATCAAAACTAGGCAAAGTGTATAAAGGTCCTAAAACAAGGTCAATACTTAAACTCTTATAGTAAACACATTGCTCACTTCATGCTATCATAGATAGAAAAAGAAAGATCACTAAACATACTAGCACTATAAGTAACACATAAACCACACAAAATCTAGAATAGACGTGCTAGTATTTTGCATCAAGGACAAACAATCATGATGTGATGGATGATGCAACTAGCAAAAACAAAAAATTTATTATACAAAACTAAACTAAATCAAATGCATCTAATGCATCCCCCCAGACTTAAACTTTTTATTATCCCAATGAAAACTAAAAATGATATATGGAGGAGATTTATGAAGTTTAGAGAAGTTACCAAGTGATGATCTCTAAATGGTTGGCATTCATGTCTTCTTTTTTTTTTAAGATACTCCTCTATCCAATGCTCACAATCCTCCACAACTTTAAAATCTACAAAAATAAGATAGATAAGAAGAATTCAGTAGAGGGTATGATTTATTATCAACAAAATAAAAAGAAACTAAAAGTAAAATGAAAACAAGATTGAACTTGGGTTGCCTCCCAAGAAGCGCTTGTTTAAGGTCATTAGCTCGACCACCTTATTAGATTCATCTAAATCTTGCTCTTTGAGGGATAAGATATTTTAGAACCTTCTTACCAAGGGTTCTCAGTTTTTCAACAAATAAGCTCTCCTTCAAAGGTTCAACCCTATCATGTCCTTGTGACTCTTGTGCAACGTATGTCCTGCCACCATCATGCTCAAAAAAGAATTGATTAGTAACAGTAGAAAAATGAATTGAAATTTGACTTCTACCAATTACCAAAGTAAGAAAATCATCGAGCATGGTTTGACATTTAGATAGGGAAGGTTGTGGCTCATGTGGTGGTCTTTCTAAAAGAGGTGATTCTTGAGACTTAGCTTCTATTGCACAAGTCCCTACACTCTCAACATCAACTAGTTCATGTCCTACATCATCCAAAGTGACTAATGGTTGTGTGACTAAGTGGAGTGATTCTTGGGTCATCCCTACACATCCCACCACAACATGACTATAAATTGGTTCAGATATAGGAAGGGAAGGCTCTTCTAGATCTTTGATATTAGGAGGTAATGGAATTAAAGTGGTGCACTCCTTTGTCAAAGTCTTAGATTCATCATCCTCAAGCTCATCACAATATTTTCTCATCATAGACTCTTGCAAAACTAAGAGATTAGCTGATTTTCTATTGTTTATTGAGTCTATACTATCAAGTGTAGCATGCATTTTCTTGATGTCCTTGCGTGTTCATTTTGAATAGATAGAACCTCCTCTAAACCTTTCAACACTCTATCCATATATGATGAAAATTGGGGGTCATTCGAGTCAGAGTCATATGTGTGTGAATTTGATGAAGTCATTTCATCTATCTTTCTATCGAGTTCATCTATTGATAATCCCAAATTGTATAGCTTGTAGCAACTCTCAATTAAATGGCCTATTTCATTGCAAGCTTTACAAAAATTTTGCTCTGACCTATGATTAAAGTTAGAGAAAACACCCCTTCTTTCAACATGCATTCTATATGGACGGTCAAGTAATGTTGGACAATTATCAAATATATGACCAGTTGCACAACAAAATTCACAAAAAGAGTATTAGAGTTCACAACAGACATTTGGTCAAACTTTTGAAATAGAGCTTTCAATCTAGTGCACAGTTTAAACATGTCCATCTAAATGATTATAGTCAGAACAAGATAGACATGTAGAAGTAACAAAAAAATGGATATGCATAATTTAAATTGCAGAAAAAAAATGCATCATGAAAACAAGAAAGAAAATGAAAAAAAAAATGTCTGGAGTAACTCATATGCTAATCAACTAATGTTAATCGAAAACAGTCCCCGGCAACGGCGCCAAAAACTTGTCACGTTTCGCAAGTGTACGGAAATGTCGCAACTAATATAAAAGATTATCGTATCCACAGGGACTGTTGATTAAGCACTAGTTAACTTCACACGACGAATTATCTAGACAATCTAAAGTTGTTAACAAACTCTAAAGAGAATGAAAAGAGAAATGAGAGAAAGAAAAGAGCGTAAATGAATGAAAGGAGAATAGATACAAGGATTTCGGTTTCTTTGTGATGTTATTCAATGTAAATGATCTACCAAATCTTATTCTTCAATTGTCTAACATTTGTAGAAGGTTGTCGGTTCTCTCTTGCAATAGACAACCGACTTAGGACTGAAATATACACCTAAATGTGATCAATTGGATATGAATCTACGTTGTCCTTACACAGGATTGCACCTATTACTATTCTTCCCTCAGATATCAACATAGGAATTCATAACTTCTCAACCCATTAAGATACAAAGATTAAACAAACAATCTATCCTACCCTCTTGAATAATCCATTTCCCCTTTTCAAGGTTATCCCTCAAACGTCCTTACACAGGCCTGCACCTGTCACGTGGATCCCTCGGAAAATCGAATGAGAAACAATCTCTACAAGATCTATGGACATTCAAACATTCAATCAAGTATGGTCATTAAGCCAAATCACAACATTCCACACAAGATCAAATGGATACAAACAAGACAATTTCATAGAAACAAGAAATTGGCAAATCTACAAGAGTTTTACATCATCATCACATCACAAATACTCCCTACATCCTAGATCTAGAGATCTACTCCATTGTAAGAGAATTACAATCAAGAGACAAGAAATAAAGCAATCTACAACTCAAAATGTAAAGAGAAGAGAAGAGAAAGCTTATCCATGTAGCACCGGTCTTCTTGGATGCAATCTTTGCTCCGAAGGTGGACGGATCGGCGAAGGATCGAAGATCTAGGGTTCCCCCAAGGGGGAGAACCCTTCCCCAAGCAATGGGGAAGAGCCCCAAGCCAAAGACCAGCCCAAGATATGAGAAAAGGGGAAGAAAACCCCTTTTATAGGCTTGGCACGAGCGCCACACGACCCCATGGCACGGCCGTGTGAGATCCACACGGCCTGGCTCACTCCCTTCTCTGCCACCCTCACACGGTCGTGTGAGGAACACGGCCATGTGAGGTTCTGCTTCTGTTTCCTTTGCACGGCCGTGTAGATTTACACGGCCATCTAAGGTTTCAGCACTGGATGTCATACACGGTCGTGTGCGGAACACGACCATGTGAGGTTCTGCTTCTGTTTCCTTTGCACGGCCATGTAGATTTACACATCCATGTAAGGTTTCAGCACTGGATGACATACACGGCCGTGTACAGCTCACACCCCCTTGCATGGCCCTTGCACACCCTTTGTCTTAGCTCTGAATAGTTATGTTTCATTGCAATGTCTTTTAGGCCACCAAGATGGGGTTTTCTCCAGTTTAAGTCTTCATAAAAGTTGTAGATCTTGAAGTTATCTACAAGTCGGTATAAAGAACAGCTCAAATCTCCAACCAAGCACAAAGTTATGGCCGTTTTAGTTTCAGTCTACAGTGTAAAAAACCTCACACGGCCTTCACACGGCCGTGTGAGGTTCACACGGCCCCAACATGACCCCTACACGGCCTTAACACGCCCATGTGAGTTCTACACAGCCAGGACATGAAGAAAACATAGTTTTGCATGCCCATGTCACTCTGGAAGCTTCTAGACTTCATTTAAACTCTGTTTTTGCTCCAAATCACGTCCTGTCAATCAAAATAAGCAAAGAGTAGATCTACGAACAGAATATAATGAAAGTATGACATTCTAATGAAATAGGGTGCAATAAACATAGATTATGCCAATGAAATACAAGTAGATGTGCGTCAAAGTATGCATAAAAGAGTATATAATCTACGCACATCAGTTTCCCAGGCGCGCGGCAAAGGTTGCGCCGGTGGCTGGGGTGTTCTTTTCTCCGGCTTGTTGACGGAAGAAGGCATTCTATCAGCCTTCCTTCGCGTCGTCTGTGCTTCCTCCACATTGATATAACTGGCAGCCTTCTCCAACATTTCATCGAAATTCTTCACAGGACTCCTGATAAGGTCTCTGAAGAATTTCCCTTCTACCAATCCATGGGTGAAGGCACTCATCAATATCTTGGAAGTAGCAGAGGGGACTGTTGGTTAGTCCTAGGAAAACGTACCGGTTCCACTGTACAAAATTTTTGTACAAGTGTCGAACCTTTCCTTGAATAACCTATTGTGTTCTTTAAAAGATAAATTAGGAATCGCAGACGGAACTTAAGATCATTGATTCCAAATTTAACTTATCTGTTCTTAATGGTTTAGATTTGAATCGCAAGTGGAACTTAATACTATTGATTCAAATCTACATAAGTTATTAATTCCATAAATATTAATTTCTAAAATTAGCTTCCAAGACTGCATGGCGAGGCACATGGCCTTCTTGGATATGGGAGCAACCACCACCGCCTAGGCAAAGCCTTTTAAGAAAAGCTAATATTTAATTTCCTTAAATAACTCTAGGTTAACCAAAAAGAATAATCGAATCACAAATTCGAAAAAGAAGAAAACACAAACTCGAAAAAACTATTTCGAAAAACTAGATCTAATTGCCTCTTGTATTTAGAATTCTTACAAAGAAAATAACTAGTATGATGCGGAAGAAAATTACTAGTTATACCTTCTCTTTGTAAGCTAATGACCTCGAGATCTTCTGCTGTATTCCTCGCCTCGCCTTGGACGTCGTACGGGCGACGACCCTCCAAGATGAACACCACCCAAAAGAGCTTCTCCTCCTTGTAATATTCGGCCACCACCACCACAATAGAAAAGAGAGCAAAGGGAGAAGAGAGGGAGAGAGGGGCCGACCATCAAGAGAGTCTCCAAGCCAAAGAATAAGAGTTGTCTCTCATGAAGCCCCCTCACCCCTTCTTTTATATTACTTGCCCAAGGCAAATAAGGAAAAACTTTTTACAAAAAATAAAATCATCCAAGAGTTTTTCCTTTTCCCTTTTTATTTTTCCTTTTCTTTCCTCTTGATTGAATCAATCACCAATTTTAATTTTGTGATGATTTTAAATAATTTAATATGGTCGGCCACTTGCTTGGGCACCAAGCAAGGTGGCCGGCCACCTCATCAAGGGGAAAAAGGAAATATATTTTTTATAAAATTTTACAAGAAAACTCTTATAAAATTTTACAAGCTCTCTTTCCTAAAGTAGGAGTTAAAAAAGGAAATTCTAAAAATTAAAACCATGTTTTAAAATTTAAAACTTCTCTTACAAAATTTTCTTTTTTAATATGATGATAGAAAATTTTAATTTTAAAACTTTTCTCCCTTTTTTTTTTAAACCATGAGGATGGTTAAAAAAGGAAAGTTTTAAAACTTTTAAAATTCTCTATTAAAACATGTGGCCTAATTCAAATAAGGAAAAAAATTTAAAAAAAAATTAAAATATCTCTTTTAAAACATATAGTTTTCTACAAAGAGAAGATTTTAAAAATTCAAAACAACCCTCCTATTTGAATTAATCTTGGCCGGTCCCTAAAAGCTTGGTCACCAAGCAATAGGGTCGGCCCCTATAAAGAGGATGTGGCCAGCCATTTCTTGGTCACCAAGCAATGGTCCGGCCTCCTTCTTGGACACCAAGAAGAACCTTACATTTGGATGGATTTGAGGCTATAATGAGGCTACGACAGGGACCTAGAGGAGAAATTGGTTTTGGCCTTCCGATGAGCTTGAGTATCCCGTGCTCGCCCCGAACACACAACTCAAGTTCATCGATAATAAGTCATTCCACTAGAGAGTTATTACCGCACTACCGCACCAATCCCAAATTACATTATGGGCTCCTTCTTATCATGAGTGTGTTAGTCTCCCTGTGTTTAAGATTACGAATGTCCACTAATTAAGTAAGTTACTGACAACTTACTTAATTAATATCTAGCTCTAAGAGTAGTACCACTCAACTTTATTGTCATGTCGGACTAAGTCCACCTGCAGGGTTTAACATGACAATCCTTATGAGCTCCTCTTGGGGACATTCTCAACCTAGATGACTAGGACACAGATTCCTTCTATAATCAACAACACACACTATAAGTAATATCATTTCCCAACTTATCGGGCATGTTGATTTATCGAGCTAAACCTCACCCATTGATAAGTCAAAGAAATAAATATTAAATATATGTGCTTGTTATTATATTAGGATTAAGAGCACACACTTCCATAATAACTAAGGTCTAGTTCTTTTATTAAGTTGGTACAAAAAGAACTTACCTAAATGGTCCTACTCAATACACTTAGAGTGTACCAGTGTAATTTATTAATCAAGATAAACTAATACTTAATTACACTATGACTATTCCGATGGTTTGTTCCTTTCCATCTTAGTAGTGAGCAACTGTTTATAATTTATAAAGAACCGATAACATGATCTTCTGAGTGTGACACCACACTCCATGTTATCTACTATATAAATTAATTGAACAATTACATTTAACAAATAAATGTAGATATTGACCAATGTGATTCTTTTATTTCAAAATTAAATGTTTACAAAATCTAGGCTTTTAGTATACACTCCAACAATCTCCCACTTATACTAAAAGTCTAAGCTGCCATATCTGTTGCCATACATCTGATTCCCATCCTCTCCACATGCCGATCAAAAGCTTTCGTCGGAAGGGCCTTAGTGAAAGGATCTGCCAGGTTATCCCCTGATGCAATCTTGGCGACGACAACTTCTCCTCGCTTGACGATGTCTCGTATCAGGTGGTATTTGCGCTCTATATGTTTACTTGCTTTATGGGCTCGTGGTTCCTTCGAGTTTGCAACTGCACCGTTATTATCACAATACATTGTGATGATCTTGGGCAAACCAAGAATCACATCGAAGTCCATTAGAAAATTCCTGAGCCATACAGCTTCTTTGGCTGCCTCAGAGGCTGCCACATACTCAACTTCCATGGTTGAGTCCGAGATGCATTTCTGCTTAACACTCCTCCATGCAATGGCTCCACCTCCTAGAGTAAACACATAGCCTGACGTAGACTTACTATTGTCCCTATCTGATTGGAAGTCCGAATCCGTGTAACCCACAGGGAGCAAATCGTCTACTTGATAAACTAGCATATAATCTCTAGTTCTTCTCAGGTACTTTAATATATGCTTCACAGCAGTCCAATGTCCTTGTCCAGGGTTACTCTGATATCTGCTAACCATGCTCACGGCAAAACAGATATCAGGTCTCGTACACAGCATTGCATACATAAGGCTTCCTACAGCCAAAGCATAAGGAACTGCCTTCATGTCCTCTATCTCCTTTGATGTCTTCGGAGACATCTCTTTAGATAAGGCTACTCCATACCTAAAAGGTAAGAACCCTTTCTTGGAGTTTTGCATGCTAAAACGAGCAAGGATCGTATCTATATATGAAGCTTGAGATAGGCACAACATTCTTTTCTTGCGATCCCTTGTAACTTTGATTCTAAGAATATGTGCACATTCTCCGAAGTCCTTCATATCAAATTGTTTGGACAACCATACCCTTACGTCTGATAACACCTTGACATTGTTGCCAATTAACAAAATATCATCTACGTATAGTACAAGAAATACCACCACGTTTCCGTTACACTTCTTGTATACACAAGACTCATCCGGACACTGAATAAATCCATATGACTGGATTACTTCGTTAAACCGGATGTTCCAAGATCTTGAAGCTTGTTTTAGTCTATAAATGGACCGATTCAGCTTGCACACTAGATGCTCTTTGCCCTTTTCAATGAACCCTTCTGGTTGCCTCATATGGATGTTTTCTTCAAGACTTCAGTTAAGGAAAGCTGTCTTGACATCCATTTGTCAAATCTCATAATCCATATAAGTGGCAATGGATAAGAGTATCCGGATAGACTTAAGCATAGCTACCGGCGAAAAAGTCTCCTCATAATCGATTCCCTCTTTCTGAGTGTACCCTTTCGCAACAAGCCTTGCTTTGAAGGTTTCTACCTTCCCATCTGCCCCTCTTTTCCTTTTGTAGATCCACTTGCATCCAACAGCTTTTATACCATCAGGTGGTTCTACAAGCTCCCAGACCTTATTAGAGTACATAGACTCTATTTCAGAATTCATTGCCTTTTGCCAAGATATTGCATCTATATCTTGGAGTGCTTCATCATATGTCAGGGGATCAGGTTCATGTTTACCCGGGATCAAGTCCGAAGACTCTCCCAAAAACATTAATCTCTCAGGCTGCCTTACAACCCTCCCACTACGATGAGGCACCGTCTGTGGTTGTGTATCATGCGTGACACGTGTTGCAGTCTCTTGTTATACTTCATCTTGTACTGTTGGTATTAAAGTAGACGTGTCCTCTCTTATTTCTTCTAGAACTATTTCACTCATAGGCTTATGGTTCATTACATAATCTTCTTCTAAAAATCGAGCATTGGTGCTAACAATGATCTTCTGATTTTTAGGATTATAAAATAAACTACCTTTCGTTCCCTTAGGATATCCCACAAACAGACAAACTTCTGTACGTGATTCTAACTTGTCAGTATCTCCCTTCAGCACATGTGCTGGACTACTCCATATCCGGATATGATTCAGACTAGGCTTACGCCCATTCCATAATTCCATGGGAGTAGAAGGAACTGTTTTAGAAGGTACCATATTCAGAATGTATACTGCTGTTTCTAAAGCATATCCCCAAAACGAATTTGGTAATTCTGAATAACTCATCATCGATCTAACCATTTCCATAAGAGTCATATTCCTTCGTTCTACCACACCATTCTGCTGGGGTGTACCAGGTGCAGACAATTGGGATTGAATCCCGGCTTCTGATAAGTAATTCCTAAACTCTCCAAAGAGGTATTCGCCACCACGGTCAAACCGTAGTGTCTTGATACTTTTACCAAGACGTTTCTCCATATCAGCCCTATATTCTTTGAACTTGTCAAAGCATTCAGACTTGCGGCACATCAGGTAAATATATCCGTATCTTAAATAATCGTTTATAAAAGAGACGAAGTATTCATAACCACCTCTAGCCTGGATAGACATAGGACCACACAAATCAGAATGACCCAGTTCTAACGCATCTTTGGCTCTATACCCCTTGGCCTTAAAAGGTCTCTTAGTCATTTTACCTTCCAAGCAGGATTCACATGTTAGAAAGTTTTTCAACTCTAATGAACCCAAGAGTCCATCGGCTACAAGCCTTTAAATCCTACTTAAGTTAATATGACCAAGCCTTAGATGCCAAAGATACGTTTGGTTCATTTTCGAAGGTTCTTTTCTCTTATTAGAGTTAGAAGATGTGTTATTAATTTCCTTATTTTGCTTTGTGGGAGAAATTAGATTTAAAGTATATAAATTGCCAACCAATGTACCAGAACAGATAATCACTTTATTTCTCTTTATAATCACATTGTTACTAAAGGAAACTGAATATCCATCCATATACAGTTTAGAAACTGAAATTAAATTCTTTCTAAAACTGGGTACATAAAGATAATTTCTTAAAATCAAATTTCTATTCCAATCAAAAGATAAGTAGGCGTCTCCCACTGCAACAGCCGCCACCTTAGTAACATTGTCCATGTAGACAGTTATCTCTCCATCAAATAGTCGTCGGGTTTCCTGGAACCCCTGCAAAGAATTGCAGACATGATCAGTGGCTCCCGTATCTACACACCAGGTGCTGGTAGATAACACCGCTAAACATGTTTCAACTACTAGAGCATGAGATATACCTTTATTGTTCTAATTCCTACGAGGACAGTCCGCCTTCCAATATCCTGACTGCTTGCAGATGAAGCACTTGCCCTTTAGCTTCTTCATTCCAGCTTTTTGTCCCTGAGGTTTATTCACTCTCTTTGCTGAAAAGACATGTTTCTTCTTCTTCTTGCCTTTTGGTTTAGAAGTAGAACCATTTTCAGCATAGTGAATCTGAGAACTTTGACGAAATATACCTTCTACTGCCTGTAGTTCTGTCAGAAGTTCCGCCAACATATACTCTCTTTTGTTCATGTTATAGTTCAGGCGGAACTGCTCAAAACTTCTGGGTAGCGTTTGGAGAATTATATCGACCTGGGTTTCCCCATCGATTTCTCCTCCAAGGACTTGTATTTCATTCAGATAAGCCATCATTTTGAGGATATGATCCCTTACGGGTGTCCCCTCAGACATGGTGGCTGTCATTAGCTTTCTCATTGCCTCTTACCTAGCAGTCTGACTCTGGTGCCCAAAGAGTTCTTTGATATTGTTCATTATATCATAAGCTGTTGGTAAATCTTGATGCTGATATTGCAATACATTTGACATTGATGCCAAAATATAACACCGCGCCATCTCATCAATTTTTACCCATTTCTTATGATACTCAATCTCCTCTGGGGTAGAGTCACCGTCAGGTGCATTAGGGCAAACCTCAGTCAGTACAAACTTATAGCTTTCAGCAGTAAGGACAATGTCCAGGTTTCTTTTCCAATCTATGTAGTTTGGTCCAGTAAGTTTGTTCTCTTTCAGTATAATGGCCAGTGGGTTGAAAGTCATCCTAAGAATCACAAAATAAACTTTGGTCAAGACTCTAAATTTAGAATAATATTGATTCCTCAAACAATACTATTTTAAATTAACCAACACATCAAATCACCGTGAATATTGCATGCCACGTTAGTGTGGACGTATACAAATTCAACATTTGTAAGAGGAGGGTGTAACCCATTAATTTTATTATCTTGTCATCCTAACTTTATGACAAATAAAATTAATAGTTGGTTTCACTTTGGTCACACAATACAATAGCAGTGACTCCGTTGGGGAGGATACTATTGAATGCGTCTAAGTGTATACCATTACTTGATACTAAGTCCATTAAATAGGATTGTACCCCTTCAGTTGGAGAAGATCACACGCTCCTAAATAATTTCCTATAACTATCCATTAAGAAAATTTGATCTAGTGATCCACAACAAACTCATCCGTTGTGGATGGAGGCACTCAGAGCCAACACGCAAGCTTGTTGCATCACTTACAAACCAGTAACGGAGACCATGGGATTTATTAAAATCCCTCTCCTACTTAGTTATTTAAAAATGAGGATTTTAACGTATGCTAGCATACATCACATGCACATAAACATCACAGTAAATAAAAGAAATTAATTTTTCAACTATTATGGTCTTTTCCTTTCACTGTATTCAGTATGCTTCAACCCTAGCTGCTACCATCTTTAGCCACCGCCATCGGGTCGAGTCGTCGCATCCATCTTGCTTCTTATTCCGCTGCGCCTCTGGTGCTCCAAAAGTACCACGCCTCGCAAGAATCCGATCCGCGACAAAAATAAAATTTTACATATATCGATCCTATATTCCACGTGGGAATGTACATGTAATCTAGATCGAACAAAAAATAAAATTCTAAAAATAATACAGCTCCTGCTATATTTGATACATACAATCATGCACACAAAATAATACCCTTGGCATGTCCAAGGGTCCAATCACACACAATATCTAAATGTCATAATAGTTGGAGCCTGCAACCAAAGAGTTAGCACATCCTACTATTATCCTGCCTTAACTATGTATGACATGTGCATAACCTATTTGAATTCTAAAAATACACAGAGGCAAACCCTAGCTCTGATACCAATTGTTGTTTAGTCCTAGGAAAACGTACCGGTTCTAATGTACAAAATTATTGTACAAGTGTCGAACCTTTCCTTAAATAACCTATTGTGTTCTTTAGAAGTTAAATTAGGAATCGCAGACGGAACTTAAGATCATTGATTCCAAATTTAACTTATCTGTTCTTAATGGTTTAGATTTGAATCCCAAGCGGAACTTAACACTATTGATTCAAATCTACCTAAGTTATTAATTCCATAAATATTAATTTTCAAAATTGATTTCCAGGACTGCATGGCGAGGCACATGGCCTTCTTGGATATGGGCGCAACCACCACCGCCTAGGCAAAGCCTTTTAAGGAAAGCTAATATTTAATTTCCTTAAATAACTCTAGGTTAACCAGAAAGAATAATCGAATCACAAATTCGAAAAAGAAGAAAACAAAAACTTGAAAAAACTATTTCGAAAAACTAGATCTAATTGCCTCTTGTATTTAAAATTCTTACAAAGAAAATAACTAGTATGATGCGGAAGAAAATTACTAGTTATACCTTCTCTTTGTAAGCTAATGACCTCGAGATCTTCTGGTATATTCCTCGCCTCGCCTTGGACGTCGTGTGGGCGACGATCCTCCAAGATGAACACCACCCAAAAGAGCTTCTCCTCCTTGTAATATTCGGCCACCACCACCACAATAGAAAAGAGAGCAAAGGGAGAAGAGAGGGAGAGAGGGGTCAGCCACCAAGAGAGTCTCCAAGCCAAAGAATAAGAGTTGTCTCTCATGAAGCCCCCTCACCCCTTCTTTTATATTACTTGCCCAAGGCAAATAAGGAAAAACTTTTTACAAAAAATAAAATCATCCAAGAGTTTTTCCTTTTTCCTTTTTATTTTTTCTTTTCTTTCCTCTTGATTGAATCAATCACCAATTTTAATTTTGTGATGATTTTAAATAATTTAATATGGCCGGCCACTTGCTTGGGCACCAAGCAAGGTGGTCGGCCACCTCATCAAGGGGAAAAAGGAAATATATTTTTTATAAAATTTTACAAGAAAACTCTTATAAAATTTTACAAACTCTCTTTCCTAAAGTAGGAGTTAAAAAAGGAAAGTTCTAAAAATTAAAATCATGTTTTAAAATTTAAAACTTCTCTTACAAAATTTCCTTTTTTAACATTATGATAGAAAATTTTAATTTTAAAACTTTTCTCCCCTTTTTTTTTTCTTAAACCATGAGGATGGTTAAAAAATGAAAGTTTTAAAACTTTTAAAATTCTCTATTAAAACATGTGGCCTAATTCAAATAAGGAAAGTTTTTTAAAAAAATTAAAATTAAAATATCTCTTTTAAAACATATAGTTTTCTATAAAAAGAAGATTTTATAAATTCAAAACAACCCTCCTATTTGAATTAATCTTGGTCGGCCCCTACAAGCTTGGTCACCAAGCAATAGGGCCGGCCCCTATAAAGAGGATGTGGCCGGCCATTGCTTGGTCACCAAGCAATGGTCCGGCCTCCTTCTTGGACACCAAGAAGAACCTTACATTTGGATGGATTTGAGGCTATAATGAGGCTATGACAGGGACCTAGAGGAGAAATTGGTTTTGACCTTCCGATGAGCTTGAGTATCCTGTGCTCGCCCCGAACACACAACTCAAGTTCATCGATAATAACTCATTCCACTAGAGAGTTATTACCGCACTACCGCACCAATCCCAAATTACATTATGGGCTCCTTCTTATCATGAGTGTGTTAGTCTCCCTGTGTTTAAGATTACGAATGTCCACTAATTAAGTAAGTTACTGACAACTCACTTAATTAATATCTAGCTCCAAGAGTAGTACCACTCAACTTTATTGTCATGTCGGACTAAGTCCACCTGCAGGGTTTAACATGGCAATCCTTATGAGCTCCTCTTGGGGGCATTCTCAAC
Source organism: Zingiber officinale (assembly GCF_018446385.1). NCBI lineage: Eukaryota > Viridiplantae > Streptophyta > Magnoliopsida > Zingiberales > Zingiberaceae > Zingiber > Zingiber officinale. The sequence goes on along the minus strand of NC_056002.1, from coordinate 101,881,157 downwards.
CTAGATGACTAGGACACAGATTCCTTCTATAATAAAAAACACACACTATAAATAATATCATTTCCCAACTTATCAGGCATGTTGATTTATCGAGCTAAACCTCATCCTTTGATAAGTCAAAAAATAAATATTAAATATATGTGTTTGTTATTATATTAGGATTAAGAGCACACACTTTCATAATAACTAAGGTCTAGTTCTTTTATTAAGTTAGTACAAAAGAACTTACCTAAATAGTTCTACTCAATACACTTAGAGTGTACCAGTGTAATTTATTAATCAAGATAAACTAATACTTAATTACACTACGACTATTCCGATGGTTTGTTCCTTTCCATCTTAGTAGTGAGCAACTGTTTATAATTTATAAAGAACCGATAACATGATCTTCTGAGTGTGACACCACACTCCATGTTATCTACTATATAAATTAATTGAATAATTACATTTAACAAATAAATATAGATATTGACCAATGTGATTCTTTTATTCCAAAATTAAATGTTTACAAAAGCTAGGCTTTTAGTATACACTCCAACAGGGACATCCTGAGCCACTTGATTGAAGCGCTTAATATAACTTCTCAGAGGCTCAATAGATCCCTGCTTGAGGGCAAAGAGGCAGTGGTCCGTCTTTTGATATTTCCTGCTACTAGCGAAGTGACGCAGGAAAGTGGTTTTGAAGTTCTGAAAACAAGTGACGGACCCGTGAGGCAGTCCATCAAACCACTTCTGTGCCAAGCCCGACAGAGTATTCAGAAATACCCGACACTTGACGGCATCACTGTATTGATGTAGCAATACCGCATTCCTGAATTTACGGAGATGATCCTCAGGGTCTTTGCTACCATCATATTCCCCAATAGCAAGGGGCTTGTACCCTTTAGGCAGCTTCTCTTCTTGTACCCTTAGGGAGAAAGGCACTTGCTCTTCAGGTTCTATCCTGGGCTCTTCCCTAAGGACAATAGCTTTTCCCTTCTTAGAGTCCTTGGGCGGGGAACTCTCCGCCATAGAAGCTTGCAGTTGCTCTTTCTTTTGCTTATAGCACCCAGGGTCCCACTGATAGAAACCCAGATCAGGCTCCCTATAGAAGGCCAGGGGAAACTCCTCATGCTGCTTCCTTTTAGATCCCTGATTGGAAATATTTGTTGGATCCTTGGAAACTTCAGGCATTTTGTGTGGTCGGGAAACGGTGCTTTGTTTTGCCGAAGTTGGCGCCTTTTGGCTTCTTTGAATAGCTCATATTCTCCAGCGGTCATGGTCACGTTGATTTTGCCAGTCTCGTCCATCTTCACGTTCCAGAACGGGTAGATGTGTTCCCACATACGACGCCAAATTGATCCCGTCCGAAAACTGAGTCAGATGGAGGCCAGCCGCGTCGTCGTTAGTGTTGACGGAAGATGACGGAGACCCCAAGTACTTGGAGGGCGAGTTCGCACGGACCGCTGGCGAGGGACGATGACGGGGACGATGAAGCAGGAATCCCCTGCACACACTCAGGCAAAAAGTCCTTGGAGCAGGTCCTCCGATGCTCAAGTCAGATCTTTTTTCCCCAGAAGAATAGTAAAAAATGCAGAAAGTAGAAGACAGATGTGAAAAGATGAGTGAGTGTACCTGTGCCAGGGAGAGGACACCCCTTTTTATATGGCCGTGTGTACTTAGAGCTTCTGACAAGTGTCAGGGAATGTCAGGTGTCAAACCCCTGTCTGGCGGTGGGTGACACCTGGCATCCCCCTATAGGGCGGAGGAAGGTTCTACTATCAACTAGTCACAGACCGTTAGAATATACCCTGACACACAGCAGATATTCTCTGACAGATGGTTACGATTCTCTGACTCTGTTGTCGTTTTCGTTGATCTAGCGTAAGCAAGAGAACTTCTGACAACCAGCGATCTCCCAGCCTGACTGGGATGCATCTGAGTAGTCCGTCATATCCAGACCAGGCGCATTGAGTTGGTGCATATGAGTCTGATGTGAGAAAACCCGGTCGGTAGAGATGGTTCCTTCTCCTCCTTCCTTGTTCCGGGCGTTACTAATCTGACCTCTTGACCTGGGTCTCCCGACCTATTCACTTGTCCGAATTCCCGACTCGGACCTCTCGCCCGAGTAACCTATCTACATTCCCGACCTAGGCATCCCGACCGGTCAACCTGTCTGAATTCCTGACCTGGGCCTTTAGCCCGGGTACCCTGTCTGAATTCCTGACCTGGGCCTCTTGCCTGAGTAACTCATCTGAATTTCTAAGCTAGGCCTCCCGACCGAGTAACCCATCTAAATTCCCGACCTGGGTCTTTCGACCGAGTAACCTATCTAAATCCTGACCTGGACCTTTCGACCGAGTAACCATCTAAATTCCCGACCTGGGCCTTTTGCCTGAGTAACCTGTCTCAGACCGTCATTATCCTTGACCTCTGACTGTCACATCTCCCTAATCAGACCTTATCATTATATCACCATGTAATAGGTCATCCATAAGGGGTCTAGTCGTCGAAACCGTGGGGTGTTTACTCCGCAGGGAATATGAGCCTAGTGGTCGAAACCGTGGGGTGTTTACTCCGCAGGGAATATGGTTCCTTATCCTTAGCTTTCAGATGGTTTTAGCCTTTAGATTTCAGTGAGAACGCAGCTCATCACACTGATTGCTTGCTGGAGTCGGGTCCGCTAACCGATCCGCCATGGTCGATGCAGAACCTACGGGAGACGGGAAGGAACTCCGCCGCCTCCTCGCCTCCCTCTCTGCCGCCGCGGAAGACGTCCAATCGTTCCGCGGCCGCTGGTCCTCCGTCTCCGTCACCGTTGCCCACCTCTCCGCTGCCCTAGACGACCTCGATCGTCTCAAGTCTTTCCCCCTCGTCGCCAAACTCCTCTGCTCCCTTCTCCAAGCTGCATCCTCCGCTCTTGACCTCGCCGTTCTCTGCCGCACCCCTGACCCTCCCGCCGCTCGGCTCCACACCCAGAGCAACATTGCCGCCGCCTCCGCGGCCCTTCAGCAGCTCGCCGCAGACGCCGATGTTCTCCGCCGCAGCGACGCTCTTTTCGACCCGCCGGAGGAAGGGAGTCGGCACCGAGAGTCTGTGCGGGAGGAGGCCCGGAGCCTCGTGATTCGGCTTCAGATCGGGAGCCCCGAGTCGAGGATCGCCGCGCTGGATTCTCTCCTCGACCTCCTATGCGACGACAAGAACGTCATGGCGACCGTCGCACAGGGCGCGGTGCCGGCGCTTGTCCGCCTCCTCGACTCCGTCTCCGTCGCCGCGTCCTGCCACGAGGCGAGGGAGAAGGCCGCGGCGGCGATCGCAAGGATCTCCGCCGTGCCAAGCTGCCACCACCTCCTGACCACGGAGGGCCTGCCCCTTCTCCACCACCTCGCCCGCGTCCTCGAGTCCGACGGTGGCGTCGCCAAGGAGAAGGCTTGTATCGCCTTGCAAACCCTAACCCAGACCAGGGACAATGCCCTCATCATCGGGTCCCGCGGCGGGATCGCCGCACTCCTAGAGATCTGCCGCGGTGGAACTCCCTCCTCCGCCCAGGCAGCCGCCGCCGCGGTGCTGAAAAATCTCGCCGCGGCGCAAGAACTCCGGCAAAAATTCGCCGAAGAGAATGGAGTCCCGGTCATCGTCGGAGTTTTAGCGTCCGGAACACCTCTTGCCCGAGAGAACGCCCTCAGCTGCCTTGGCAATCTATCTTCTAGTGAAGAATCCCAAAACATAAAAGTATCCATCTTCAAAGAAGGGGCTTTGGAATCCCTGAAGAACTACTGGGAAGCAGTTGAAGCAGGAGAGCATCAAAATCTTGAGCTGGGAATTCGCTTAGTAAGAAACTTGGCATGTTTCAGGTACATAGCAGAGGCCATCGCCGCCTCCGGCTTCCTTCTCCGCGTCACCAGCGCACTGGAGAGCTCCAGGCCAGGAGCAAGAACAGAGGCAGCCATGGCAGTAGCTGAATTATCTTCAGTTTTTGGGAGGGCGAGGAAGGAGTTTGAGGGCGCAGTCACTCCCCTGGTGCGGATGCTGGAAGCAAAAGCCATGGAGGAAAAGGAAGTTGCTGCAAAGGTTGTGGCTTCTCTGATGTCATTCCCTGTGTATCAGAGATTGCTGAGGAAGGAGGAGAAGGGAATAGTAAGCATCGTTCAGCTCCTCGATCACTCAGTTCTTGTCGATAAGAAGTTCCCAATTTCAATACTGGTATCGATTTCAAAGTCAAGAAAGTGTAGGAAGCAGATGGTGGCGGCCGGAGCCTGCGGGTACTTGCAGAAACTTGCGATCATGGAGGTGGATCGGGCAAAGAAGTTGCTTGAGGACTTGCGAAGAGGAAAGATACTGGGAGTATTTCCAAGAACTTGACTGACAAGTATGGACACTGAGCTTGAGGATACTCCATGTGTATATAACAATAACACTGCCTCAGCAAATTGTTATCAGCCTCTTGAATCTTTCTGAAGATGATATTGTACTAATCACATGTGTGTCGGCTTAAGATTGTTGAGTCATTCAAGCACAGTTTCTCGTTGCTTTGAAAATTGTCAATGACTACTTTTGCCTTGGGAGTAGGTAGGCTCTTAGTCTGAAGTTATATAATTCTTAACCACAGAGATTTTTAATCATTGATTAATGGTGAGTTAATATAGTTTAATCTCATCAGTGATGCAATGCTGATTGCATGAACAGTTGAGGGCAAACAAAAGTTGCATGGGCTCTTTAAAGATTTCCTGGGTCCTATGGTTGACTGACTTTTTTGAAATAATCTTTCATTTATTTGTTGGTTGGACCATCTGGAGTAGATCAGCCTTAACTAGAATGTAGAAAGGGAAGAAGATATTTGATAAATGATGAGCCTTGAACTAACCTCAGCTTGGTTGGCCACAGCTTCTGCTTCTCGCAGCTGCACAAGAAGCTCTCCGGCAACATGGACCACTTTTGTTGTATCGCGAAGCTCAATTATAAGTTTCCAGTTCTGCTCTTTGAGATAGCACAGAAGCAAGAGTTGCGGCAAATACAGAACTATACCCTTTCTTTCCTGCTTTCTGAGCAGCATTCAGCTCTGCGGTGCGGTTCTTCTCCAAGTTAAGCTCGGTCTCTTTCTTCTCTGCAAACCTGCAATTTAGTTTGAGATCAACTTTCAACTCCTCAGTGCGACAGTTTCACTTTTGTTTTTTTACTACTCATAGTCCTCCCCCATGTTGTATCAGCTCAAGAAGAGAAATATCGTCTGAAACATCCTTAATTATCTTCAACTGATTCTTAATAGTTTCGATTTCCAGAAGCAGCGCTTGATTTTCGTGAGGTTGTAGTGGCTGATTTCAAGAAAGATGCAAGATTGATGAGTAGTATGAGATTGCTAAACAGTCAAGTAAAAAGAATCGTAGCCAGTAGAATGCAAGAACATTTTCATTGCCAGAATGCTGATCCTCTTCTTGCTTCTGTTTGTCAATCTGAAATTTATCTATGAACTATTCGATAGAAGATTACTAGCAAACCGATCTTTGCATTCATAAGCTTAGCATGGTCAAAGGCCGAGGTAGAGGTTAAAGTCAAGGTGATTAATGTCAGGGTGTCAAAAGTCAAGGTGACTAATGTCAGGATATCAATCAATGTCCAATCGACAAGAGACTACAACGGCCGATCGGGTCAATCAGTGTCCGAGCGGGATAATACGGTAAGACAGTCAGACGTTTAACGTGGAGCGGCAAGAGACTGAAGAGATCGAAAAGTTTGTCCAAGCAGGATGGACAAGCTACTACTCCTAGTCACCATAAGGAAGAGCAGCTAAGGTCAACAGAGCAGAGGAGTCCCGGCCGAACAGCTATCCCGCTCGGCTGGGACGGCTATCCCGCTCGGCCGAGACGGCTATCCCGCTCAGCCGAACAGCGAGAACATTGTGTAGGATCGAAAAACGCTAGGGGGATGAATAGCGCTCGTAGCTAATTCGTTCATTTCGAACAAACTTTAAGTAAATACATAGCGAAAAGTAAAGACACAGAAGCAATGCTAACACTTTTGGTTACTTGGTTCGGAGCCTGTGTCAACTCCTACTCCAAAGCTTACGATCATTAATCGCTTTCGGTGGGCAATCACTATAAGTTCGAGAATCTTTACAAGATTAATTACAAATATATAATTTAAGTGCAGAGAAAAAAAAATACCAACAATTAAGAATGAGTAAATCTAGACTTCATGTTGTCAGAGCAATGCTACGGCTTCTTTGGATCATTTGGTTAGCAGCACACGAAAAAAGTATTGTGAGTATGAGTTGTATTTTGACATCTGCTCGAACCAGGCTTATATAAGTTGTTGAGGGCGCCTCCAACCTCCATAAGAAGCGCCTTCAGCCCCGAGTCAGCCGCGTTGATAAGCTCCGTGGAGGGCGCCCTCCATCCAACGTTCAAGGCGCCTCCCATCTCTTTAGAAGATGCCTTCGCTCCTTGCTACGAGGCTTTTATCCAAGGCACCCGAGGCGCCTCCAAGCTCTATGGAGGACGCCTCAGGTACTGTTCATCAGAGGCTTCCTTTGGGCAACTTCATTTCTACAAGGTATATTAGTTCACAAACAAAGTATACCCTACAAAACCAAGTTAACACAATAATATAAGATAAATATAAGTACTTGACAGTCATCAGACTGTCCGATTCTGATTTTGGATTTCCTCCGGAAACCCTAGGTCGAATCGACGCATACTGTTCCCTTGCCGAGGAACGCGTCCTCACCTACTCCTCTTAGGAAAGTTTACCTATTACCAGACCGATCCTCCAGACTGACTGGACTTTTGCTCAATGTCCGAAGCTTCTAGTCTTCATGCTGGACGTCCGCTCCACGACCCGTCCAGTCTTCCACCCGGTTCGCGACACCAGGATTTCAACCTAGAGTCCCCTACTCTAGAATTTTTGCCCGAAGCATTCGACCCGCCAAGACTTTCCGCCTAGGATTTTCCATCTGCCTAACCGCAGCCAGGGCTTTTGCCTAAGAACCCTTAGCACTTTCTTGCAATCTCAATTAAACTTGTTAGACCACAAATAACCTTAACTTTAAACCCTTAGCAATTATCAAAATTCAGGCTCGATCGTCGGATGCTTCCTGCACCAACACATTTTTATCTCTCTAAGGCCGACAGAACGGAGGAGTCCCGGCCAAGCGGCTTCCCCGCTCGGCCAAGCGGCTTCCCCGCTCGGCCAAGCGGTGGAACCATTGTTATATCTCTCGATATCCTTTTGGAAAATAGTGCCGCTGAAACGAGGCATGGTCAACAGGCGGATCGTATAGTGGAAACTTCTACTGTCTTGTTAGAGATATGCATGCCCTGTTAAGGTATAGTGTCAGAAGCACTTTCCTGACAGATCCTTTCATATGACACATTGGAGAATGTGTCTACGCCTCGAGGAGCGTGCACGTCACCCACCAGGGCTATATATAAAGGGGGATCCAAGCACCGGCAGAGGTATGCATTATTACTGTTTGCGCTTGCGTTACTGTTGTTCCGCTTTCTTCTACACTTCTGGTGACTGACTTGAGCGTCGAAGGGCCAACACCAAGGACCCCTTCCCTGGCTTGACACTAACATTGTTTGTTTTGCAGAGTGAGACGCGGTCTACATCCAGTCAACGCAGCAGCCACATTCCTAACTTTCCAACCTCCCATTTTCGGGCAGGATCATTTTGATGTCGTCTGTGGAAACGTAGTCTACATTCGAAATGAGAAGATGAAGCTGGATGATTCACCATGGTGACGCTGACAAAGGAAGAGCTCGATATGCTTATACAAGCTCAAGTGGCAAGGATAGTGGAGCAACAACAACAACAAACGTTGGCTAAATGCCAAGCGCATGAGCCCACGACATCAGCGGTATGGCATCAAGCAGGATATAGAGACCGAGCGTAGGGATGGCAATTTTCCCCGCGGGTTTGGGGCCCCGCGGGGAAAACCCGAAATGGGGATGGGGATCCCCGATTTTTCGGGGATGGGGCGGGTTTGGGGCGGGTATGGGAATACTATCCCCATCCCCGAACCCGCCCCGAATATTATTATTATTAATATTAATAAATAATAATATGATTTTTTTAAAAAAATATTAATAATAGTGTTAATATTAATATTAAAATTTTTGAAAATATTATTAATAATAATATTATTGATATTAATATTATCATTAATAATTATTATTAAATAATAATAATAATAATAATATAAATTAATCTAGAAATGGGGCGGGGATGGGGAATCCCCGAACCCGTGGATTCGGGTTCGGGGAATCCCCGAACCCGAAAAAATAGAAACGGGGCGGGGATGGGAATGGCAAACCCGGCCCCGCCCCGCCCCGTTGCCATCCCTAACCGAGCGGAGCATGTATCCATTTGGGGACAAAACAAGAAGTTGACCAACACATATAGGGAGGCACCCAATGCGTCGATCCCTTTTCATCGAGCGATGTTTCGGACTCCATCAGAGGAATGGGGCCGAGCTGACAAGGATGACGCACTCGTTTGGGACACGCGAAAAAGGAAGGCGCCAAGGGAAGATGATTCGCCCGAGTGGATCAATCAACAATTCTCACAGGGGATTCTGGACGACCCTCTGCTGAGACACTACACCTCGTTGGCAATGGAAGAATAAAATGGAACTACTAATCCGGACGATCACTTGGCCAAGTTTGACAATGCGGCCACACGTCATCAGTACACGGACGGGGTGAAGTGTTGGGTCTTCCTCACCACCCTCTCTGGATCAACGCAACATTGGTTCAAGAGATTGTCAAATGGATCAATCCATAGTTTCAAGGACTTCCGAGCGACGTTTCTACACCCCTTCGCAGTAGTTGTCGCCACCAGAAGACCAGCGTCAATTTTTTCTCCTTGAAGCAAGGGTCCAAGGAGGCACTGAGGGACTACATCCAACGCTTCAACCAGGTGGCCATGGATATTCCCACGATCTCCGCAGAAGTATTGATGAGCGCCTTTGCCCAAGGCATCAAAGAAGAAGAGTTCTTCCAATCACTCATCCGGAAGTCGCCGAGGGACTTCAACCATCTGCTCAGGAGGGTCACGGAATACATAAAAGTGGAAGAAACCCAAGCGGCTAGAATAAAAGAGACGCCTACCGAGCCTATAGCAGTGCTCGAACGATGACCATCAAGTAGCCATCAACTCCCAAAGGGGCCCCGATCGGGAGGAGTCCAACAATACTAGGAGCCGAGGACATATGTTGTGCAGCATGTAGCAGTCAGTTAGCCAAAGCTGTAAAAGACAAGGCATGCACACCACTATTCTGCTTCTTCCATTAGTCGACGACACACAACACACGCAACTGTTATGATCTGACTCCGATTGCAAGTCGACTGGCTCCACGAGAATATCGTCGTCGGTCACCATTACCTGATCGACATCATAAATGTCAGTCAACCAGCCGGAAGGAGGAAGATAGGGGGGTGTCTGAACGACGCCATCATCAGCCCCAGGAAGGAATAACACGAGTCCCGCCCGAGCTTCTGTTGAGCGGAATAGACCCTTGGCTCGAGGGAAGAAAACAGGAGCAACGCCACTCAAGGAGAGATTGGAATGATTGCTAGTGGATCGACCGACGATGATTCCAACCAAGCGAGGAAATCGTTCACTCGACGACTAAAGATCCACGCTGTGAGGTGCAGCAAGAAGAAGGCCGAAGGACCTGAAATAAGCTTCGGCCCCCGAGACTTAGAAGGAGTAGAGATCTCTCACGACGACGTCCTAATCATCTAAGCGGTAATCGCTAATTATACTATTCACCAAACCTTTGTTGATACAGGGAACTTGGTGAATATTATATTCAAGAAAGCGTTCGACCAGTAGTAAATCGATCGGAGTGAGTTGCAACCAATGACGACCCCACTCTACGGCTTCACAGGCAACGAAATGTTGACGATCGACCAAGCACAACTAGCCATTTCGCTCGGAAAGGAGCCGCTGAAGAGGACAAGGACCACAAACTTCATTATGGTAGACGCGTCGTCTGCCTATAACGTCATATTAGGCCGATCGACCCTTAACGAGTTCCGAGCGGTGGTACTCATATTCTGCCAGAAGATTAAGTTTCCGGTGGACAACGAAGTGGGCGAAATCAAAGGCCACCAGTTGGCCGCTCAGTGATGCTACGTTGAGATGGTAAAGTCTAAAGCAAGGGCCGCTCGGAATAACCCGCGTTTAGAGGTGAATGCTCTCAGGGAGAAACCTCCTTCGTTAGTCTATGAAGAAAAGAAGGAGGTTAAAATCCACCCCAACTGGTCGGAGGTAACTACTTTTATCGCTACCGACCTAGAAAGCGAAAAGAAGGCAGAGTTGGTCGCCTGTCTTAGGCGAAATCATGATGTGTTTGTCTGGTTGACACGAGCTCCCAGGCATCTCGTCGAGTGTGGCTCAGCACGAGCTTCATGTCTGATCGGACGCTCAGTTTGTGAAACAGAAGAAGAGAGACTTCAGCACAAAGCAAAACCAGATCATCCGGATATAGATAGAACAATTACTAGAGGTCGGCCACATCCGTGAAGTTCAATTCCCGAGCTGGCTGGTCAATGTCATGTTGGTCTCCAAGTCGGGCAACAAGTGACGGATCTGCATCGACTTCCGCGATCTGAATAAGGAGTGCTCGAAGAACTTCTATCCGCTGCCCGGGATAGATCAGATGGTGGATTCTACGGCAAGCTGCGAGTTGATCTGCATGCTCCGCTTTCTTCTATACTTTCGGTGACTGACCTGAGCGTCGGAGGACTAACACCGAGGATCTCTTCCCTGACTCGGCACTGACATTACTTATTTTACAGAGCGGGACGCGGTCTACATCCAGTCAACGCAGCAGCCACATCCTCAACTTTCCAACCTCCCGTTTTTGAACAGGATGAACGACGTACCAAGAAACTAAGATGATGGATCATCGCTGCCTGGTCTGCACATAGAGTTTCAAGATCCTTATCTCACTCAGTAGCATTTGCTGAAGGCCCATTTATATACTGGACAAAAGATGCAAATATTTAAGCATAAGCAGGAAACTTTCCATCTGAATAAATGTGAAACGCAATGCTGGCCTCATTGACTGGAACAATCTGCATATATGAAGTTGATCAACTATAGCATTCTTGCAAGCTGAACAAAGCAGCCACATTCTCCATTTGGATTGCAATGGACGCCAAGTGCTCAAATGAAACCTACAAATGAGCTTCTTGTACACGAACTTTCTCATGATAGTCAATAATCTGCAATCCTCTTTGAAGCCTAGCTGCCAAGGAATCTATGTTTCTAAAAACTCAAAGAAGGTTCGCTCAATTACCTTCTGTTGTTGGTTTGACTAAGGACCAACAACAGAGAGGAAACTGAAAGTACGGTACTCGAGTGACAAAGAATTAGAAGAGATTTTGCGAACAACCCTTCTGTGCCTGTCCAGTCCCCGGTCTCACTCTGCCACCGCCTTTAGAATGCCAAAAAGGGAACTTAAACCTACTGCTATTTGAAGTTATAATTACCGTAGCCTAGATGAAGCACTTATCACCGTAAAGATCGTGTAGATTCAATGAACACGGAGCACTGAACCAGAGGGATTCGTCATTCATCTCTTCCATGCAACTCATCGACTGCTCCGGGGCGCTCTTTCAGTGGAAGACCATCGGATCAGGTGAGGCAACGTCTGCAAGTGAAGTAGAATGGAGGAGTTGAAAGCCCGATCTGGGAGTTAGGGTTCGCGTTCTCGCTCCCGGATCGCGAAGCCAGAGGAGAAGCCCTTTCGCGGCCGGCATCGGAGGGAGAGGATGGATCAAAGCGACGCCTTCAGGGATTCGACTCGCAATCCCTCCGTTGCTCCAGCCTCGATCTGCTGCTATTCTCTCTCCAGAACTGCAATTGCAAGTAAGATTGGGGATTAGGGATTCGAGAGGAGAGCAGCTCTCGCGTCGATCCAAAAATGAGAGGGCGGGAAGGATCTGGTGATCCGCCGGGAACATTTAAATGAGATTAACACACAATTAGATAACGACACGTAGTTACGCGGTCGTTGTCCTGTGTCTTAAACTGATATATTTTAATGTATGGAACGGAAGTCGAGATAACGAAAATGCACTTTAAAAAAAAAGAGTTTTTCTAACACTTCAAATGCCCTTAAAAATATATTTTATTATTCTTTAATTATATTTTAAAATTTATACTTCATATAACAATTAAACGATCATCTATTTTATAGCTGAATGGATGACCTTTTAAAATAAGTTTGAACAACAAAGTTGGGCTCATTTAGAACAAGCCGAATTGGAGTGAATTCTAAGGCTAATGTATACATAGTTAGGCTATTTGGGAAAAAAAGTAACCCTGTGAGTGTCGATCTATCGAAACAAATAGATCCTCGGAACATCCGAAAGCGATAAACAGATGGAAAAACTAATGAAACGACTGACTAAGAACCAACATCTTGTTAGGTGTAACAAATAGATTGCTTTGTTTGTCCGCCAGTTGTGAGATTACATCTTGATAAAAGCACAACCTAAGAAACTAGAAACAAAATCTTGACATAGTAACCTCTATTTTGAACTTCTGAATCTGTTTTTCTTCAGTTTTTTGTCAATCACATCATGTTGGACCCCATGGTTATTTTGATGTGATCAACCAAGTTGGATAGGTCCTGCTTTGTGTTTGATCCCTGTGTCTGAGTGTGCAGGAGCTTAGTGTAAGACCGTTACAGCTGGCTAGAAGGGGGTTGTTGGATAGTCCTGTAAAATAAAAAAAATAAAACAACCCTTCCTCGAACTCTTTATGTTAACACTTGCATATATAAAGTAAGCCGATAAATTAAAAGCATAAAGAAAAAAGCGAGGCACAAGGATTTACTTGGTTACAACCGATGTGGTTGTTAATCCAAGAAAGATTAAACTCACTAAAAACTCCTTCAGGCGGAGAAGCCTCGTACAACGTTGAAGCGCAGAAAATAGAAGCTCAACTCTAGACTAAAGCTTACAAGCGTTGGAATTACAATTCAGAGTTCGTTGAAAAGCTTCTGGACCAAGGCTATATTTATAGCCTTAGTCGGGGCGCCCCGAAGGGGTTCCGGGCGCCCTGGGGGGGATAAACTTTATCCCCCAACGATCAGATCGAGTCAAATCTCGATCCTGGTCAAAAGTCTGGTCCGGGCGCCCGGAAGGGTTCCGGGCGCCCCAGAGGGCTCCGAGCGCCTCGGAGCCCAAAGTCAACAGATGTTGACCTTTTCGTCTGGGACCTCTTCTCTGGTTCAGTCCCGCCTCGGTCCGGTTCTTCTCCTCCGGATCTGCTCGCTTGGGTGATCTCTGCCATCCGGAAAAGGGCTCACCCGAACCCAAGTTCCGGTCTTCTCGAGCAGCCTTCCGGTCCAGCTTCTCGTCCCTCGGAATCGCCGCGTGTTTCCTTCTCATCCACCAGCGTACTCATCCACAATCTTCATCCCTCGGTCGCACCCCGTGTCGACCTTCTCGCTAGCTGCGTCTCTTGCTCCCCGAGCAATCTTCCGCTCCAGCTTTCGTCCCTCGGAACCACCGCACGCTTCCTTCTCGTCGACCGGGGTACTTTTCCGCAGCACCTCGTCCCTCGGACGCACCGCGTGTCATCCTTCTCGCTAGCTGCGTCTTCCGCTCGAGTATCTGTCCCCCTAAGCTCCTGCACACTTAGACACAAGGTTAAAACAACACAGGACCTAACTTAACTTGTTGATCACACCAAAACAACCTTGAGGTTCCAACAATCTCCCCCTTTTTGATGTGATCAACCTATTAAGATGTATACTAAAAGTCTAGCTTTTGGTATAAACATTTATCTAGAAATAAGAATCACATTGGTCAAATGTCTACATTTATGATAAATGTAGCTGTTCAATTAATTTATATTATACATAACATGGTGTGTGGTGTCACACACAGAGAATCATGTTATCAGTACCTTATAAATTATAAACAGTAGCTCATGACCAAGATGGAAAGGAACAAACCATTGGAAGGTCGTAGTGTAATTAGGTATTAGTTTATCTTAACTATATAATTACACTAGTGCACTTAGAGTGTATTGAGTAGGACCATTAGAGGTCGTTTCTTTTTATACTGACTTTATAAAGGAACAAAGACCTCAGTTATTATGGAAGTGTGTGCTCTTAATCCTAATATAATAACAAGCACATATATTTGATATTTATTTCTTTAATTTATCAATGGGTGAGATTTAGTTCGATAAATCAATAAGCCCGATAAGTTGGGAAATGATATCACTTATAGTGTGTGTTGTTGATTATAGAAGGAAACTGTGTCCTAGTAATCTAGGTTGAGAATGCCCCCAAGAGGAGCTCATAAGGATTGTCATGTTAAACCCTGCAGGTGGACTTAGTCCGACATGACGATGAAGTTGAGTGGTACTAGTCTTGGAGCTAGATATTAATTAAGTGAGTTGTCAATAACTTACTTAATTAATGGACATTTGTTATCTTAAACACAGGGAGACTAACACACTCATAATAAGAAGGAGCCCAAAATGTAATTTGGGATTGGTGCAGTAGTTCAATAATAATTCTTTAGTGGAATGAATTATTATTGATGAAATTAAGTTGTGTGTTCTGGGCGAACACGGGAAGCTTAATTTCATCGGGAGACCAAAACCAATTCCTCCTCTCGGTCCCTATCGTAGCATCTTGTATATAGAGATTTATACCCACCACATACCCACCTTCTTACCCATCCAATGGGGTCGGCCAAGCTAGCTTGGAACCCAAGCTAGGGCCGGCCAAGACCAAGTGGATGAGCCAAGTTGGTGGCCGGCCAAAGCTTGGGTCCCAAGGTTAGGTGGTCGGCCACTAGAATATTAAAAAAGATTTTTATTAAAATTATTTCTTATGTGGATATCATGGTTTTAAAAGAGAGTTTAAAAATTAAAAATTTCCTTTTATAACTTTCTACAAAAGATTAAGAGAAGAGATTAATCTCTTTCCTTATTTGTAGATTAAAAGGATGGTTTTAATTTTTGGTAAAAACTTTCCTTATTTGTAAATTATCTGCATGTTTAAAAGAGAGTTTAAAATTTGAAATCTTTCCTTATTTGTTGATTAAAAGGTGGATTTTAAATTTTAAGAAAACTTTCCTTTTTAACCATGTTCATGATTTAAAAGAGAGTTTAAAAATTAAATATTCTCTTTTATAAGTTTCTACAAAAGATTAAGAAAAGATTTGCTATCTTTCCTTATTAGTAGATTAAAAGAGATTTTAATTTTTAGAGATAACTTTCTTTTTATCCACATGTTTAAAAGAAAGATTTTAATTTATTAAATTTCCTTTTTACTAACCATGAAGGGATTAAAATTATTGTAGAAATTTTTATAAATTTCTGGAGACAAATTAGGAAGTTTTAATTAATTAAAACTCTCCTTGTTTATAGCTTGTGGTGGCCGGCCATATGAATTGAGAAAAGAAAATTAATTTTTAATTAATTAAATTTTCATTTTCATGGCAAAAGAATTAAGGAAGTTTTTATTAAAATTTCTTTATTTGCCAAGACCAAGGATTATAAAAGAGAGGGTAGAGGTGCCTTCATGGGTGAATATCTCTATTCTTTTTTCTCCCTCTTTTCTTCCTTGGTGTGGCCGGCCCTTCTCATTTTCTCTCTTCCTCTTGTGTGGCCGAAATCCTTTATCTCTTGGAGCTTGGAGGAGGTGGCCGGATCTAGCTTGAGGAAGAAGGAGAGAAAGCTTGCATCCCTTGGAGCTTGGTTGGTGAAAAAAAAAAGTTCTTCATCCTTTAGAAGATATGCTTGGCCGAAACTTGAAGGAAGGAAGAAGAAGGTGCCTTGGTGGTTCTCGTCTCGGAAGATCGTTGCTCACATAACGTCCGAGATTAGAAAAGGAATACGGTAGAAGACCTAGAGGTTTTTTTGTTTGCAAAAGAAAAGGTATACTAGTATTTAATTTCCGCATCATACTAGTTTTATTTCTTTGGAAAAATACCAAATACAAGAGGCATGTGATTCTAGATTTCGAATTAGTTTTCGATGTTGTGTTCTTTTGTTTTCTTTTCGAACTTGTGCTTCGATTATTCTTTTTGGTTAACCTAGAGTTATTTAAGGAAATTAAATATTAACTTTCCTTAAAAGGCTTTGTCTAGGCGGTGGTGGTTGTTCCCATATCCAAGAAGGTCATGTGCCTCGCCATGCAGTCCTGGAAGCCAAATTTGGAAATTAATATTTAATTAACTTTGTGACCTAGGTGATTTGGATCGAACGTGTTAAGTTCCGCAGGAGATCCAAGTCTAAATCTAAAAGAACAAATAAATTAAACTTAGGATCAAACGTGTTAAGTTCCGCAGGTGATCCGAGTTTAATTTAAAAGAACACATGGTAGCTAGGAAAAGGTTCAGACCTTTGTACAAAATTTTTGTACAGTGGAACCATTAGGCTTTCCGAGTAGCAACCAACAATTGGTATCAGAGCTAGGGTTTTGCCTCTGTGTATTTGGTATTAGTTTAATTATGCACATGTCATACATAATTTAGGCAGGATAATAGTAGGATGTGCTAACTTTGTGGATGCAGGATCCAACTATTATGGCTTATAGATATTGTGTGTGTGATTAGACCCTTGGACATGTCAAGGGCATTTTATTGTGTGTGCATGATTGTATTATAAAATACAGCAGGAGCTGTATTTAGTTTTATTAGGATTTTATTTTTTTTTTATCTAGTTACATGTACATTCCTTTTATGGAATATAAGATCGATGAATGTAAATTTTATTTTATGTTTGATCTAGTTTACATGTACATTCCTTCGAGGAATATAGGATCGAAAAATGTAAAATTCTATTTATGTCGCGGATCGAATCTTGCAAGGCGTAGAACCTTTTGAGGACCAGAGGCGCAATGGAACAAGGAGCAAGATGGACGCGACAACTAGACCCGGTGGCGGTGGCCAAAGATGGCAGCCGCAGCTAGGGTTAGTGACACACGGAGGACAACAATAGATAAAAGTCATAATAGTTGAAAATTAGTTTTTCTATTTATTGCTTTTTATGTTGTGTTGTGTGTGCTTGTTAGTATGCATGTTGTAACGACCCAATTTTCCTTATTTTGAGTTCTGAATATCTTCAAAAATATTTGAAAATGCTTTTAAGATATTCTAGAGATTTTTAGGATTTTTTAGAGTATTTTTATGCAATTTTTGGAGTCCGTTTGGTATTTTTACCGAGTGGAGAAAGTTTAAAAGAAAAATAAAATAAAAAAAAACCAAAGTGCAAGAGCTGGGATTCGAACCCAGCTTCTCGGGCCCAAGCAGTAAGCGGCCCAACCAATCGAGCTGAGCTTGTTTTGTTAACTAAGTGGGGGAACAAATATATTTAAGTAATAGATGGAACCAAAATAATCCAGGTTATTTAAGGAGGTAAATTTCTTCCCGAGCCCTAAAAAAAAAAAAAAAATTCTTTTTCCCCTCTTTTTCTCTCCCGACGACGCCGTCTTCTCCTCTCGGGCGAAACCGCCGCCAAGTCTAGGGTTTCCTCCTCTCGACGTCGGCGAGGCGTTTTCCGGCCGGTCTCCACGCGTGGGTGACCATTCCGGCAAGGGGAACTCGGGAAACACAAGAAAAAGGGGGAAATCGGAGCTCCACCGAAACCCTAGAGCGTTTCCTTCGGATTGTAAGTCCAAGAACCGGAGGTAAGTGCTTCTCACCTGCGGTAGGAGTAGCTCTCGGGGTTTTCGTTTGCGTTTTGTTGTTGTTTAATGAATAAGAGCAGTTTTCCATTCTAGCATATGGTTTTGATTCCAAGCCTTGCTTTAACAATTCGGTTTAAGACTAGGATCATGTTCCTTTGATATTTTTAGCACGGACAGAATGTTTTCTTGAGCACGGACAGAATGTTTTCCTTGAGTGTTACAACATGTTAATTTAAATGTATTTACCTTACATTTCAAGCATGTTTAAGTAGTCATATTTCCCTCAAGTCACAGCATGATCAAAGGACTGTTAAGGTTCAGAAATAAGTTGGTTTTACAATCTTGCTGTTCGAAATTTGTTGCTGCCGTGGGCTTGACCAAATTCATTTACTATGATCAAGTAGTTTTATTGCTGTTGAGCTTTGTTTTGAATATATACTTTTATACATCAGTGGAATATGGTTCTAGAACCCCTTGTATAATGTATATAAATGAAAGAAGTACAAGTAAAGCAATACTAAGTCACAATCTGATCTTGAATTTCAGAATTTAGAATCAAAGCACACTAAGTGCTTAGATAAATGCCAAGGCATTTTATTAGAAGAAGTATTTAAAGAAGGATATAAAGAAAAGTATTTTACTTTTAAAGGGCATGTACCGGACACAAGGTCCAAGGGATGGGCTCCAAGTTGCCCCTAGACATAAGGTCTAGAAGTGTCTTAATGGTTTTGGGATTAGCTACCTCAATTCTCATTAAGAAAGGCGCGCAAAGTGGTACAATGCCGGGCCCAAGTAAAGTTGAATATTATTTTTAAAGTATACAAGTATTAATTTGGAAACAAACAGAACAAGTTCTTTTATTAAAGTTGCAAATTTTAGCAAATTAAGTTGTTGTTTCCTTTAGAGATGCATGATGTAGTTCCATTTGCTATTTTCATGTTGAGCATGTATTTCCCTGCTTCCTTTTATGCTTATGCATTCCGTATCGGATTTTGTGAGTAGAAAGCACTTACTAAGCTTTTAGCTTATAGATACTACTTTTCCTCCTACTGCAGATACGGATAAAAATAAAGGAAAGGCTAAAATGACATAGAAGAAGGCGACAAGGAGACATTGATGGTGTGTGTGTGGTGGCTGTTATGGAAACTTGGAATCCTGCTAGAGAAATCTGGAAATGTTACTTGCTAGTATTTTTTTTTGAGTTCTGCCATAGTAGAATTACATTCCCATGCTAAGGATGGTTAGATGCTCAGTATTTTTGGGTGCATGCTAGAATTCTGCGTGAGTTTTGTTTTATGGAAGATATTGTATATGAAGTTCGGATTTTAATTGCTCGGTAATCTTATGTGAATGCTGGTATGCTATGTGAATTTTGTTCTATGGAAGAAATTGGCATGGGATGTTTGGTTGTTATAAGCTCAGTATTTTTATGTGGATGTTGCTATTCAATATGAGTTTTGCTTAAATGGAAATCTGTCATATGATTAACTCCTGCTGTAGTATACATGAATGGCTAGTAAGTTCCTAGGTTCGGTATTCCTTTTGTACTGCTGGGATTTTAATTCGCTATGAAGTAGTGTGCTAAGCACTCGTTTATTGTTGCTAAAAAATTTAATGTGATGATGATTCTGTTCAGTATCCTGCTGTAGTATTAACTTCTGCTGTCCAGTATTAATTTCTGCTATAGTGAAGATGATTCAATGAGATGTTTGGATTGTTTTTTTTTTAAAAAAAAAAAATGCAGTAGCTTTATTAGCTTCTCTTTTTGTTTCTGTACGGATATAGAATGGGATGAATGCAAGATAGCAAATGATGTAGCAAGCAGTAGGGGTATTTAAGCTTCACCTATTTGTATGTTATACTTACTTGCTGCTTCATTTATTTGCATGTTTGATTCTGTGAAAAGATAAACAAGAAAAAAAATATATCAAGGAATTTGATGCTGCCATTTAGAGGCATGTTCTGATATATGATATGTTTTCCAATAGTTTAAAATATCTCTGGTCTTAAAGTAAGCAGTACAGTAGTTAGTAGAATTAGTAGCGGTCACTCTCAGAGTAGTAGTAAGGAGGGTGTTTGTTACAATTGGTATCAGAGCAGTGTTTCATTCTCCAGCATCACACACACATCAGCATCATCCTTGCCGCTTTCAAGTAAGAAAGTATTTAAGTTCTTTCTTTATTGCTTTCCTTTATTTACATTATCATTTGCAGTATGGATTGATAGTTATAAGTGAATGAGTAAGATAAGAGTTTTATTCTTTTAGCTATTTCCTTTCTTAATATATAAATTGGTATGTTTAGAAAGGGTAGAGAAATCATCAAATTTTCTTATTTGTGTAACTAGATGTCGAGAAGAGGACGTCCCCGTACCGCTCGTACTGAGGACCAAGTTCAGGAGGAAGAGAGGCCAGGCTCAACTGAGCCCAATCTTTCTGAAGTTGTTGCCCAACTTCAGAAACAAGTAGCTGAGCAGCAAGTAATTGCCAATCTGATGGCAAATCAACAACCAGTTCCTCCTACGCCTCAAACAGTAACTGTGGAGACTCCAGTGGTAACTGAGGTTCCACCAGCTGCCCAAGGAGTCGTCACAGCATCCCAGAGACAAGAATCCTACCTCATTCAGTGGCTGAAACTAAAACCAGAGAGTTTCTCAGGCACAACTGAGCCCTGGGATGCCCATGCTTGGTTCAAAACACTGGAGAGCATCGTGGAGCTTCTTGACTAGCCAGAAGTCGAGAAAGTCAAGTGTGCCTCCTTCTGCCTGACTGGAGATGCACGCATGTGGTGGGAGAGAGTAAAGAGCAAGAGGGCAATCAATCAGATGAAATGGATTGATTTTGAGACAGAATTCTACGACGAGTTCTTTCGCCAAAAGATCACCAACAAGCACTACGAGGAGTTTATGGAGTTCAGACAGGGGGATCTGACAGTGGAGGAAGCAGTTAAGAGATTCAACAGACTAGCCCGTCTCTGCCCAGAACTAGTGAGTACAGAGAAGGAGCGAGTCAGACTAATGCTTAGAATGCTGAAGCCTGTGATATCACTCAATGTGAGCAGTGGAACCCATCAGCCCCTGAATGGAGAAGAGTTGGTCAGTAGGGCCTTAGTAGCTGAGCACTACCTGAATAGCATGAAGGCACAAAGAGAGCAGCACAAGCCAATCAAGATGGAGACCAAGACTGGGGGAAATCAGAAACCCCAGTTAAATAATCAGAACTGGAAAGGCAAGGGCACTAAAAGAAAGCAGTGGGATTCAGGAAGTAACCAGAAGGGAGGACCAGAAATCAAACAGACTAAGCTCCTTCCCTGTCCCAAATGTGGGAGAACACATCCAGGAGCCTGCCTCTTGGGTAAGACTGGATGCTATTCTTGTGGTCAAGAAGGACACATGGCCAAACAGTGTCCTAACAAGTTCAAAGCACCCCAGCCACAGCCAATACAATATGGAGCCAAGCCTCAATTACATTATATGCCTGCAGTTCTGGAAGGACCTCAGATCAGTCAAGGAAGGTTGGAAGCCCCACCAGTTCCAACCTTTGACAATGCCAGAGTATTCTCCCTTACCAAAGAGGAAGCTGCTGGTGCCTCCACGGTCGTAACAGGTCAAGTAGTTATTTTTCAGCATATAGCTACTGCACTATTTGATACTGGGGCGACCCATTCTTTTGTATCCATACCTTTTGCCAAAGAATTACAGGTACCTACAGAAAGCATGAATTCCAAGTTCCTGACAACCCTACCTTCTGGGGAAGTCATGGAATCTAGTCAGTGGCTTCGGTCTGCACCAGTCAGAATTTCAGACCGAGAGCTATGTGTTAATCTGGTAGTCCTCGCTATGCAGGATTTCGATATCATTTTGGGTATGGATTTCCTCAGCAAGTACAGTGCTTCAGTGGACTGCCGCAGAAGAAAAGTGATCTTTAGTCCAGAAGGTGAACCATCCTTTGAATTTACAGGAGTACCAAAGAGGAAGACCCAGAAATTCCTCTCTTCTCTCACAGCTCACCAGATGTTAGCTAAAGGGTGTGCTGGTTTTCTTGCATTCATTGTGAGTACAGAGGAAGGAGAAAGACCTAAGCAGGAGGAAGTTCGGGTAGTCTGTGAGTATCCAGAGGTGTTCCCAGAAGAGCTGCCTGGACTACCTCCCAATAGAGAGGTGGAGTTTGAGATTGAACTGGTTCCTGGTACCGGTCCAATTTCAAAAGCTCCATACCGCATGTCCCCAGCAGAGTTGAAAGAGCTACAAGAACAACTTCAGGAGCTGCTTGACAAAGGCTTCATCCGCCCTAGTCACTCACCATGGCGAGCTCCTGTGTTGTTTGTCAAGAAGAAGGATGGATCTATGCGGATGTGCATAGATTATAGAGCTCTAAATCAAGTGACCATCAAGAACAGGTATCCACTGCTCAGGATCGATGATTTATTTGATCAATTGAAAGGGGCAACAGTGTTCTCCAAGATAGATCTGCGCTCTGGGTACCATCAGTTGAAAGTGAAGGAGAGTGATATACCCAGAACTGCTTTCAGGACCAGATATGGGCACTATGAATTCGTGGTCATGCCTTTCGGTGTGACTAATGCACCTGCAGTCTTTATGGACTTGATGAATAGAGTGTTCAGTGAATACCTTGACAAGTTTGTCATTGTGTTCATCGACGACATTCTAATCTATTCCAGAACCCCAGAGGAGCATGACACGCACTTGAGAATAGTCCTGCAGACCCTTCAGCAAAAGCAGCTCTATGCTAAATTCTCAAAGTGTGAGTTCTGGTTGGAGCAGGTGGTATTTTTAGGTCACATTATTTCAAAAGAAGGCATTCAGGTAGATCCAGCCAAAGTAGAAGCGGTCAGCAACTGGAAGAGACCCAAGAATGCCAGGGAGATCAGAAGCTTCCTTGGTTTAGTTGGGTACTACAGGAAATTTGTGGAGGACTTTTCCAGGATAGCCTCTCCCCTTACAGCCCTCACCAGGAAGGACAAGAAGTTTGAATGGTCAGATAAATGTGAGCAGAGTTTTCAAGAACTCAAGAAGAGACTGACCAGTGCTCCTATACTGACGGTTCCAGAGAGCGACAAGAGTTTTGACATCTACAGTGATGCTTCCAAGATGGGATTAGGAGCTGTACTCATGCAGGAAGGGAAAGTTATAGCTTATGCTTCCAGACAACTCAAGGATTATGAGAAGAACTATCCCACTCATGATCTAGAGCTGGCAGCTGTAGTCTTTGCACTGAAACTCTGGCGACACTACTTGTATGGAGTCCAGTGCAGAATCTTCACAGACCATCAGAGTCTTAAGTACTTCTTCACTCAGAAGGACTTAAACATGAGACAGCGCAGGTGGCTAGAGTTGGTCAAAGATTATGACTGTGAAATCCTCTACCACCCAGGTAAAGCTAATAAAGTGGCAGATGCATTAAGCAGAAAGTCCAGTGCATCCTTGATGTCCTTATCATCATTAGCCCTGCCACTACAGAAAGAGTTGTCAGATTTCGGACTTGAAATTATTTATGGGCAACTCTCTGCATTGACCCTAGAGTCAACCCTGCTTGAGGATATACAGAAAAAGCAAAGTGAAGATCCAGATATCCAAAAGATCAAGCAAGGAATACAAGAAGAAGGAAATTCAGAATTTCGAGTATCAGACAGTGGAATTCTTTATCAGGAAAATCGCCTTTGTGTTCCCAATGATGAAGAGCTGAGAAAGAGAATTTTAGAAGAGGCCCATAGTACGCCATATTCTATGCATCCTGGTTCTACCAAGATGTACCAGGACGTGAAACAGAAGTTCTGGTGGTCTGGACTCAAAAGAGATGTAGTTAAATATGTCAGTACCTGCCTGACATGTCAGAGAGTCAAAGCAGAACACCAGAGACCAGGAGGAGTTTTACAACCTCTTCCAATACCAGAGTGGAAGTGGGAAGACATATCCATGGATTTCATAACAGGTCTCCCAAGAACCACAAATGGATATGATGCGATATGGGTGATAGTGGACAGATTGACCAAGTCTGCTCATTTTCTAGCCATCAAAGTGTCTCACTCTATAGAGCAGTTAGCACAGCTGTATGTTAAAGAGGTGATCAGACTTCACGGAGTTCCCAAATCTATTATTTCTGATAGAGATGGGCGCTTCACCTCTCACTTTTGGGAGTGTGTACAGACTGCACTAGGCACCAAGCTCAAGTTCAGCACAGCCTTCCATCCTCAGACTGATGGACAGACAGAGCGAGTAAATCAGATCTTAGAAGATATGCTCGGGGCTTGTGCACTAGATTTTAAAGGCAGTTGGTGCAAGTATCCGTGCTTAGCTGAGTTTGCCTACAAGCTACCAAGCCACCATCAGGATGGCACCATATGAAGCATTGTATGGTAGAAAGTGCAGATCACCTATATGCTGGCAAGAAGCAGGTGAAAGAAAAGAAATGGAAGTAGAGCTGGGCATTCAGACAGAGCTGATAGAAGAAACCACTCAGGCTATTCAGAAAATCAGACAGAGGATTGAGACTGCCCAGATAGAAAAGCTATGCTGACACACGCCGAAGGCCACTAGAATTTCAAGTAGGAGATTCAGTTTTTCTCAAAGTTGCTCCTATGAAGGGAGTGATGAGATTTGGCAAGAAGGGCAAATTAAGTCCTCGCCACGTAGGACCTTACTGATTACTGACAGGATTGGGAAAGTAGCTTACAGTTGGACTTGCCACCGGACATGTCAGCAATACACAATGTGTTTCATGTCTCCATGTTAAAGAAGTGCCTCCATGACCCTAGTCAAGTGATTGAGCCTCAGTCAGTGCAGATCCAAGCGGATCTTAGTTTTGAGAGTAGACCTACACAGATAGTGGACAGCGCAGTCAAGAGACTAAGAAGCAAAGAAGTACCACTAGTGAAGGTCGTCTGGCAGAACCAGAAACACGAGGAAGTCACTTGGGAGAGGGAGGATAGTATGAGGCAAAAATATCCAGAACTATTCTAAGTTCGAGGACGAACTTTTTATAAGGTATGGAGAATTGTAACGACCCAATTTTCCTTATTTTGAGTTCTGAATATCTTCAAAAATATTTGAAAATGCTTTTAAGATATTCTAGAGATTTTTAGGATTTTTTAGAGTATTTTTATGCAATTTTTGGAGTCCGTTTGGTATTTTTACCGAGTGGAGAAAGTTTAAAAGAAAAATAAAATAAAAAAAAACCAAAGTGCAAGAGCTGGGATTCGAACCCAGCTTCTCGGGCCCAAGCAGTAAGCGGCCCAACCAATCGAGCTGAGCTTGTTTTGTTAACTAAGTGGGGGAACAAATATATTTAAGTAATAGATGGAACCAAAATAATCCAGGTTATTTAAGGAGGTAAATTTCTTCCCGAGCCCTAAAAAAAAAAAAAAAAATTCTTTTTCCCCTCTTTTTCTCTCCCGACGACGCCGTCTTCTCCTCTCGGGCGAAACCGCCGCCAAGTCTAGGGTTTCCTCCTCTCGACGTCGGCGAGGCATTTTCCGGCCGGTCTCCACGCGTGGGTGACCATTCCGGCAAGGGGAACTCGGGAAACACAAGAAAAAGGGGGAAATCGGAGCTCCACCGAAACCCTAGAGCGTTTCCTTCGGATTGTAAGTCCAAGAACCGGAGGTAAGTGCTTCTCACCTGCGGTAGGAGTAGCTCTCGGGGTTTTCGTTTGCGTTTTGTTGTTGTTTAATGAATAAGAGCAGTTTTCCATTCTAGCATATGGTTTTGATTCCAAGCCTTGCTTTAACAATTCGGTTTAAGACTAGGATCATGTTCCTTTGATATTTTTAGCACGGACAGAATGTTTTCTTGAGCACGGACAGAATGTTTTCCTTGAGTGTTACAACATGTTAATTTAAATGTATTTACCTTACATTTCAAGCATGTTTAAGTAGTCATATTTCCCTCAAGTCACAGCATGATCAAAGGACTGTTAAGGTTCAGAAATAAGTTGGTTTTACAATCTTGCTGTTCGAAATTTGTTGCTGCCGTGGGCTTGACCAAATTCATTTACTATGATCAAGTAGTTTTATTGCTGTTGAGCTTTGTTTTGAATATATACTTTTATACATCAGTGGAATATGGTTCTAGAACCCCTTGTATAATGTATATAAATGAAAGAAGTACAAGTAAAGCAATACTAAGTCACAATCTGATCTTGAATTTCAGAATTTAGAATCAAAGCACACTAAGTGCTTAGATAAATGCCAAGGCATTTTATTAGAAGAAGTATTTAAAGAAGGATATAAAGAAAAGTATTTTACTTTTAAAGGGCATGTACCGGACACAAGGTCCAAGGGATGGGCTCCAAGTTGCCCCTAGACATAAGGTCTAGAAGTGTCTTAATGGTTTTGGGATTAGCTACCTCAATTCTCATTAAGAAAGGCGCGCAAAGTGGTACAATGCCGGGCCCAAGTAAAGTTGAATATTATTTTTAAAGTATACAAGTATTAATTTGGAAACAAACAGAACAAGTTCTTTTATTAAAGTTGCAAATTTTAGCAAATTAAGTTGTTGTTTCCTTTAGAGATGCATGATGTAGTTCCATTTGCTATTTTCATGTTGAGCATGTATTTCCCTGCTTCCTTTTATGCTTATGCATTCCGTATCGGATTTTGTGAGTAGAAAGCACTTACTAAGCTTTTAGCTTATAGATACTACTTTTCCTCCTACTGCAGATACGGATAAAAATAAAGGAAAGGCTAAAATGACATAGAAGAAGGCGACAAGGAGACATTGATGGTGTGTGTGTGGTGGCTGTTATGGAAACTTGGAATCCTGCTAGAGAAATCTGGAAATGTTACTTGCTAGTATTTTTTTTTGAGTTCTGCCATAGTAGAATTACATTCCCATGCTAAGGATGGTTAGATGCTTAGTATTTTTGGGTGCATGCTAGAATTCTGCGTGAGTTTTGTTTTATGGAAGATATTGTATATGAAGTTCGGATTTTAATTGCTCGGTAATCTTATGTGAATGCTGGTATGCTATGTGAATTTTGTTCTATGGAAGAAATTGGCATGGGATGTTTGGTTGTTATAAGCTCAGTATTTTTATGTGGATGTTGGTATTCAATATGAGTTTTGCTTAAATGGAAATCTGTCATATGATTAACTCCTGCTGTAGTATACATGAATAGCTAGTAAGTTCCTAGGTTCGGTATTCCTTTTGTACTGCTGGGATTTTAATTCGCTATGAAGTAGTGTGCTAAGCACTCGTTTATTGTTGCTAAAAATTTTAATGTGATGATGATTCTGTTCAGTATCCTGCTGTAGTATTAACTTCTGCTGTCCAGTATTAATTTCTGCTATAGTGAAGATGATTCAATGAGATGTTTGGATTGTTTTTTTTAAAAAAAAAAAAAAATGCAGTAGCTTTATTAGCTTCTCTTTTT
The DNA here is from genome assembly GCF_018446385.1 of Zingiber officinale. Taxonomy (NCBI): domain Eukaryota; kingdom Viridiplantae; phylum Streptophyta; class Magnoliopsida; order Zingiberales; family Zingiberaceae; genus Zingiber; species Zingiber officinale. The sequence goes on along the minus strand of NC_056002.1, from coordinate 101,854,123 downwards.
GTTTCTGTACGGATATAGAATGGGATGAATGCAAGATAGCAAATGATGTAGCAAGCAGTAGGGGTATTTAAGCTTCACCTATTTGTATGTTATACTTACTTGCTGCTTCATTTATTTGCATGTTTGATTCTGTGAAAAGATAAACAAGAAAAAAAAAATATCAAGGAATTTGATGCTGCCATTTAGAGGCATGTTCTGATATATGATATGTTTTCCAATAGTTTAAAATATCTCTGGTCTTAAAGTAAGCAGTACAGTAGTTAGTAGAATTAGTAGCGGTCACTCTCAGAGTAGTAGTAAGGAGGGTGTTTGTTACACATGTTAAGTAGGCTAACATAGTCGAAATTCCTCACTTTAAATAACTAAGTGGGAGAGGGATTTATTTTTAAATAAAGTCCACGGTCTCCATTACTGGTTTATAAGTGATGCAACAAGCTTGCGCGTTGGCTCTGAGTGCCTTCCTCCATATCGGATGAGCTTGTTTGCGGATCACTAGATTAAACTTTCATTTTGGATGACTATAAGAAGTTAATTAAGAGCGTGTGATCTTCCCCATCGGAAGGGGCACAATCTTATTAATGGACTTAGTCTCAAGTAATGGTATACACTTAGGCACGTCTAATAGTATCCTCCCCATCGGAGTCACTGCTATTATTTGTGTGACCGAAGAAAACCAACTATTAATTTGTCAAATAAATAGGTTGACAAGATAATAAAATTAAAAACCCCTCTTACAAATGTTTGATTTTGTATATGCCCACACTATCGTGGCACACAAAATTCACAGTGTTTGAGGTAATTTTATTTGTCATAAAGATTTATTGACAAGATAAGTAATGGGTAAACCCCTCCTCTTACAAATGTTTAATTTTGTATACGTCTACACTATCGTGGCATGCAAAATTCACGGTGTTTGAGGTGTTGGTGAATTTAAATAATATTGTTTGAGGAATCAATGTTATTTTAAATTCAAAAGTTTTGACCAAATATTTGATCAAAGAAAGATCAACTATTAATTTTATTCGTCATAAAGTAAAGTTGACAAGATAATAAAATTAATGGATAAAATCTCTTCTTTGATTTTGTATACGTCCACACTATCATGGCATACAAAATTCATGGAGATTTTAAGGAATTGATCTTGACCAAATATTTTTTTGATTCTTAGGATTTAAAATGTTTGTCAATTCCTTAGTTGTTATACTATAGAAAAGACTTAGTAATCCCAATTGTAATGATTGGAAATAGGACTTGGACATTAAGGTAGACTGTCTTCTTAGAACTAAGAATAATATAGGTGTATTTAATTCATTAGTTGAAACATGTTTAGTGGTATTATCTACCAGAACCTGGAGTGTAGATACAGATGTCATTAATCATGTCCGCAATCCATTGCAGGGTTCCAGGAAACCCGACAACTAAATGAAAATAAAAACACCGTCCACATGGGCACTGTTGTAAAAGTGGCAACTATTGCAGTGGGAGATGTTTATCCTTTGATAAAAATAAAACATGGATTTTGAGTAATTGTCTTTACGTACCAAGTTTAGAAAGAACTAGTTTTCAATTTCTAAACTATTCTTGATATTCTGCCTCTTTTAAAAGGAGGGAAGTTTTTGTTAGGATCGATGATCGCGGCTAGAGAGGGGGGGTGTGAATAGCCGACCCCAATTTACGATTCTTTCTACAATGTCGAGTTAGCGCAGCGGAAATAAAACAATAGAAACGACAAAGAACGAAATCAAACCTCAAACAAACCGATGTAACGAGGTTCGGAGATGATGCTCCTACTCCTCGGCGTGTCCGTAAGGTGGACGAAGCCTATCAATCCGTCGGTGGATGAAACCCCGGATAACCGGCTAACATAGACTCCTTCGGGGTGGAGAAACCTCACCACAATCTTTGCAACAGCAATAGGAGTACAAATAGGAACAAGAAAACAAGAACAGAAATGTAAACAACACTTGCTTGCCTTCTTGATGTCAGCAGGAACCCTGGTGAAGCAGCAGCTTCTCGGATCCAAGCTTAGCTAGAAAACCAGCAACAGGAAGAAGCTCACGCGAAGCTTTAGCACCCAACGAGCTCAACAAAGCTTAGCAGGAAGAAGAAGAGATCAAAGAACAATTTTTGTGCTCTCCCTGTAGAAGCCTTATATCTTCTGCTTGATCCCTGCAACCTGCGAAGAAGAGCAGACGACGCAGAGACTAGCCGTTGTGTCGCAACGGCTAGGGCTGGACCGATCAGGCTCCACCCTGATTGGTCCCGAGCCTCTCTGATCGGTCATGGGACCGATCAGCTTCTAGTCTGATCGGTCCCCAGACCGATCAGCCATATCTTCACAGAGCCACTGATCGTGCTCTGATCGGTCTGTGGACCGATCAGGCTCTAGGCTGATCGGTCCCCAGACCGATCAGCCAACTCTCAGTGAGAGTTGGCTCGTCTCTGATCGGTCTCCAGACCGATCAGAAAAGCCTCAGTAAGCCACTGATCGTTATTTGATCGGTCACCAGACCGATCAGATACCCAGCGTATCGCTGGATCGATCCAGAGCTTGGTTTTTGCCCAAACCAAGTCCCAAGCCTTCCAAACCAACATCCGGTCAACCTTGACCTGTTGGTACATCATGCTTAGCATCCAGTCACTCCCTTGACCTGCTAAGACTCCCCACCAAGTGTCCGGTCAATCCCTTTGACCCACTTGGACTTTTCTCTTCGTGTCAAGTATCCGGTCACTCCCTTGACCTACTTGACTTTCTCAACACCAGATGTCCGATCACCCTTGATCCATCTAGATTTTCCCTTGCCCAGCTTCACTCACCAGGACTTTCACCTAGCTTCACTCACTAGGGTTTTCACCTGGCTTCACTCACCAGGATTTCCAATCTGCCCGGCTTCACTCACCAGGACTTTCCAACTGCCTGGTTTCACTCACCAGGACTTTCCAACTGCCTGGTTTCACTCACCAGGACTTTCCCACTGCCTGACTTCACTCACCAGAACTTTCCCACTGCCTGGCTTCACTCACCAGGACTTTCCACATCCGGTCCAGAGAACGAGCTACCGAACCCTCTCTGACCTAGTCCGGAGAACGAGCTACCGACCCCTCTCCGTCTTTCACTCCTGGTCCAGAGAACGAGCTACCGAGCCCTCTCTGACCTAGTCCGGAGAACGAGCTACCGAGCCCTCTCCGACTTCCACTTGCCAAGTTTCCATACTTGGACTTCTCCCGTGCCAAGCTCCCTGCTTGGACTTTTCCGAGTCAGGTCAACTTACCTCGAGTCAACCAGGTCAATCTTGACCACGGGTTGCACCCACAACCTCCCAAGTTTCTGTTCTTGTCAAACATCAAGATACAACTTGAGTCAGATCAACCAGGTCAACCTTGACCTAAGGTTGCACCAACAATCTCCCATCAAAATACAACTCTTTTGTTCTTGTCAAACATCAAAATACAACTCGAGTCAGGTCAACTTGAGTCAGGTCAACCAGGTCAACCTTGACCTAAGGTTGCACCAACAATCTCCCCCTTTTGATATTTGACAATATCTTTAAGTTAGGCTAATCCAATAGCCACAACTTTCCTCATGCCACTAGGTAAATGAAACAAAAGTTACAACCTTACATTCTCCTTCTAAGAAGGCAACCTCCTTCTTAGATAATGAAGGTCTAACTTAAACCCTTCATTCTCCCCCTATTGGCACACATCAACAAACTCTCCCCCTGAAGAGTAAGTTATCGTTGTTCACAACTTCACTCGTCGTGATCAACAAACTCTCCCACTAACTCCAATGTTCTTCCTTGAACATTCTCTAGACATTCTTCCCCTTTTTGACACACATCAAAAGGAGTGAAACAAGGTCAAGAGTTTCTTCCTAATGAAAGTCCCATACCTTTCATTGAAACCCTTAATTTCCCCCTTGATACTAGAGTCAATAATTAACTTAGTGATAATCTCATATCACCTAAGTCTTTTAGGAGTAAAAACTCCCCCTAAAAGTCAACTCCCCCTTGACTAATAGATAAAAATCCCCCTAAAGGTCAACTCCCCCTTGACCATTGCACCAACAATGTCTTGGAGAGTTCCAAACCTTTAAAAACCTAAAATACCAACTTCCCGAGCTGAAATTTCAGTCAAACAGTCGAAATTCAGTAGGTTGGCACACCCTGATCGGTCACCAGACCGATCAGGCTTCCTCTGGATCGGTCCAGTGACCGATCCACACAGACCTGGACTGATCAGGGAACCTCCTGATCGGTCCACGACCTCTGATTTCGATTTCTGAATTTTTCTTCTCCCAAAATTCAGAAACCTCTAGAAAAACACAGAAAATTCTAAAAATTGTAAAATTTTGAGGATACATTCCTCATAACATATACTATCATGGAAAAATAGTTTTCTATGAAAATAAGTTCCATTTTCAAATCTTGATACAAAGTTCAAAAGTCTTTGAAATAGCTCAAAGTTAACTTATCTTTGTATCAATTTGTTCAATGATGAATGCTATCACTAGACAAGCTTCATCAAGGTTTTTCAAATCAATTTTGAAATGATTTTAAACCATTTAATTTAGGACCACAATCTTAGGGCTAAATGTACATGACTTGTACACAAGCTTTCCCTATGATCCCCCAATTAGAATTAGGCTCATCTAGGTACAAGAACTATGCACCTTGATCCTAACTCATGATCCTAATATCTCACACACATCTAAGGTGTATCAAACACATCCAAGTCAATTTTGATGTGAGATATGGGTTTAGGTTATCTTAAGCTAAGTTTTCATGCATTTTCTAAAACAACAACTTGATCTCCATATCAAATTGTGTTGTTTATCCTTAGATCAATTTCATTGATTATAAATGCAAGAAATGATGACATGGCATAAAATGATATCATAAATGAAAACATGTGCCAATGTCATGATGTCATGGCATAAAGTATGAAACTTAAATAAAGCATGCCATTTAGCTAACCTAAGCATTATCATGACATTTTAAATGATCATAAGTTAAATATGATATCATGACATGACATATGGCAAATAACATATAAAGGTATAGAAAATACCTAATTCTAGCCTTAGTTGCCATTTTTTATAATTTCGATCATTTTGCCATAAATTCTATATTCCTAAGTGTGATAGACCTCAAATCATATACCAATGATGTTTAGATCACTATGTGCCAACTAGATTGACTCTAGAAAACTTCTCAAATTTGATTGGCACATTCTAATCACCTTAGGAATAATTCTTAATTTCATTTTCAAGGCTTGATTGTACCTTGAAAAATCCTAAAGTGCCACCTTTTGCCATGATTAGGTTAACTACCTATTCAAGTAAGGTTGGCACACCCTAACCAATCTAGCGTGATGAAATCACGCTCCTAGGAACCCAATATCTGTTGGAACTCATTGGGTTCACTAAATATTCACTAGAGATGACTTCCCTAGCAACCCTCCTAATGACCCTCCTAGGCTTTAAAGCCTTGGTCATTTGGGACTCATCAAGATCAACTCTAGGGGTGACTCCCCTTGTGACCATGGTGATGATCTTCCTAGCCCTAGATTTTGTTCTATAATCGAATGGAACATTGTGATAAGTGGGCTTGACCATTTGGGACTTAGGTTTGTGACTCAAACCTTTCTTGTCCTTGGACATTGGTTGTTGACTCCTAGATCCTAGAGTCAAATCCTCAAGAGCCTTTTCTAGAGAGTCAAGTCTTGACCTCAAGACTTGATTTTCTTTCTCTAATACCTCAAGCTTTAATTTATCATTTTTCTTTGAGGTATTCCTAGGCATATGTCTAGATGATTTGGGATTTCTACCTAGGTTATCCTTAACCTTAGATGAGTTGATCCTAGGGTTGGCTTTCCTAGTGTTATCCTTATCTAGACTAACATCTTTGGCACCTAAGCACATATATTGGTTCCTAGAATTAACATGCTTATCATTCTTGACAATAGCAATAAGGCTACTAGCATGCATCCTACTAGAATTGCAAGAATGTGCCTTAGAGATTACCTTAGGGTTTGCCCTAGCTCCCCCTATACATGTGCTCGATCTCTTGTCCTTGTGAGGTTGCCTCCCCCTCGGACATTGGCTCCGATAATGTCCCCTTTGCTTGCATTGGAAGCACACCACGTGCTCCTTGCCTTTGCGTATCGGGACTCCGGCTTCCTTGATCTTTAGCGCCGGTGGAGACTTTCTAATCCTCTTTGGACACTTACTCTTGTAATGTCCATACTCCCTACACTCAAAGCACATTATGTGTAACTTATTTGAAATTGAAATGCTTGAGTTACCTAGGGTTGAGGATGGATGAAGACTTTCTTCTTCATCCCTTCCGGAGGTAGACGCTTCTTCTTCTTGCTCCGATCTTGAAGAAGAACTCTCCTCCTCTTCATCTTTAGATGTTGAGTGGCCCTCAACTTCTAAATCCTTACCTCCATGAAGTGAGCTACTTGACTCACCTGACTCCTCTTCATGACTTGAAGTGGAGTTCTCCTCATGGAACTTTGCCAAGTTGTTCCACAATTCCTTGGCATTGTTGTAACCCCCTATCTTACACAATATATCGTTAGGTAATGAGAATTCAAATATTTTCATTACCTCATCGTTGACTAGGGATTGGTGGACTTGTTCCTTGGTCCACTTCTTCTTCTCTAGGGTTTCTCCTTTCTTGTCCATTGGAGGCTTGAAACCTAATTGGACACAACTCCAATTTTCAAGATTAGTCATAAGAAAGTATTTCATCCTTACCTTCCAAAACGCGAAGTCGTCGCGATCGTAGAAGGGTGGAATCGTGACATCTTCTCCAAATAAATCCATTCTCTAGCTCGTGATCCCTCGGGTGTTAATCCGGCGAAGAGCGACCTCGCTCTGACACCACTTGTTAGGATCGATGATCGCGGCTAGAGAGGGGGGGTGTGAATAGCCGACCCCAATTTACGATTCTTTCTACAATGTCGAGTTAGCGCAGCGGAAATAAAACAATAGAAACGACAAAGAACGAAATCAAACCTCAAACAAACCGATGTAACGAGGTTCGGAGATGATGCTCCTACTCCTCGGCGTGTCCGTAAGGTGGACGAAGCCTATCAATCCGTCGGTGGATGAAACCCCGGATAACCGGCTAACATAGACTCCTTCGGGGTGGAGAAACCTCACCACAATCTTTGCAACAGCAATAGGAGTACAAATAGGAACAAGAAAACAAGAACAGAAATGTAAACAACACTTGCTTGCCTTCTTGATGTCAGCAGGAACCCTGGTGAAGCAGCAGCTTCTCGGATCCAAGCTTAGCTAGAAAACCAGCAACAGGAAGAAGCTCACGCGAAGCTTTAGCACCCAACGAGCTCAACAAAGCTCAGCAGGAAGAAGAAGAGATCAAAGAACAATTTTTGTGCTCTCCCTGTAGAAGCCTTATATCTTCTGCTTGATCCCTGCAACCTGCGAAGAAGAGCAGACGAGCAGACGACGCAGAGACTAGCCGTTGTGTCGCAACGGCTAGGGCTGGACCGATCGGGCTCCACCGATTGGTCCCGAGCCTCGATCAGGCCCCAGTCTGATCGGTCCCCGGACCGATCCCACCTCTCTGTAAGAGAGGTGGCTGCGTCTCTGATCGGTCGTGGAGACCGATCAGACTCCATGCTGATCGGTCCCCAGACCGATCAGTTCACTCACAGAATAGGTGGCTCAACTTCTCTGATTGGTCTCCAGACCGATCAGATGACTTACAGAACCCTTCTGTTTGTTATCTGATCGGTCACCAGACCGATCAGATACTCAAGCGTATCGCTGGATCGATCCACTGATCGATCCAGAGCTTGGTTTTTGCCCAAACCAAGTCCCAAGCCTTCCAAACCAACATCCGGTCAACCTTGACCTGTTGGTACATCATGCTTAGCATCCGGTCACTCTCTTGACCTGCTAAGACTCCCCACCAAGTGTTCGGTCAATCCCTTTGACCCACTTGGACTTTTCTCTTCGTGTCAAGTATCCGGTCACTCCCTTGACCTACTTGACTTTCTCAACACCAGATGTCCGATCACCCTTGATCCATCTGGATTTTCCCTTGCCCAGCTTCACTTACCAGGACTTTCACCTAGCTTCACTCACTAGGGTTTTCACCTGGCTTCACTCACCAGGATTTCCAATCTGCCCGGCTTCACTCACCAGGACTTTCCAACTGCCTGGTTTCACTCACCAGGAATTTCCCACTGCCTGGCTTCACTCACCAGGACTTTCCCACTGCCTGGCTTCACTCACCAGGACTTTCCACATCCGGTCCAGAGAACGAGCTACCGAACCCTCTCTGACCTAGTCCAGAGAACGAGCTACCGACCCCTCTCCGTCTTTCACTCCTGGTCCAGAGAACGAGCTACCGAGCCCTCTCTGACCTAGTACGGAGAACGAGCTACCGAGCCCTCTCCGACTTCCACTTGCCAAGTTCCCATACTTGGACTTCTCCCGTGCCAAGCTCCCTGCTTGGACTTTTCCGAGTCAGGTCAACTTACCTCGGGTCAACCAGGTCAACTTACCTCGGGTCAACCAGGTCAATCTTGACCACGAGTTGCACCCACAACCTCTCAAGTTTCTGTTCTTGTCAAACATCAAGATACAACTTGAGTCAGATCAACCAGGTCAACCTTGATCGACCTAAGGTTACACCAACAATCTCCCATCAAAATACAACTCTTTTGTTCTTGTCAAACATCAAAATACAACTCGAGTCAGGTCAACTTGAGTCGGGTCAACCATGTCAACCTTGACCTAAGGTTGCACCAACAGTTATCTGTTCTGGTACGTTGATTGACAATTTATAAATCCAATAACTCTCACGATACAACAAATGAAAATTAGTAACACATCTTCTAACTTTAAGAGAAAGCAACCTTCGAAAATGAACCAATTATATCTTTGGCATCTAAGGTTAGGTTATATTAACTTGAGTAGGATTCATTGGTAGCTGATGAACTTTTGGGTTCATTGGTAGTGGAAATCTTTCTAACCTGCGAGTCTTACTTAGAAGAAAAAATAACCGAGAAGCTTTTAAGTATAAGGGGTATGGAGTCAAAGATACATTGGAATTGGTTCATTCTGATTTATGAGATCCTATGACTATCCAGACAAGAGGTAGTATCGAATATTTCGTCTATTTTATAGACAACTATTCAAGATACAAATATATTTACTTAATGTGCCGTAAAACTAAGTGATTTGATTAGTTCAAAGAGTACAAGGCTGATGCGGAGAAACGTTAAAGTAAAAGTATCAAGTCATTATGGTAAGATCGTAGTGGCAAGTACCTCTTGGGACAATTTAGGAGTCACTTATCAAAAGTAGGGATTCAATCCCAACTAACTGCACCTGGTACATCCCAACAGAATGGTGTAGTAGAAAGAAGGTATAGGACTCTTATGGAAATAATTAGATTGATGATGAGTTATTCAGAAAATTACCAAGTTCGTTTTAAGGATATACTCTGAAAAAGAAAGTGAACATAGTACCTTTCAAAGTCAGAACTCTCTACTCATATAGAATTGCTGAATAGGCATAAGTCTATTTTGAAGCATATTCGGATTCGGGTAGTCCAGCACATATGCTAAAGAGAGACAATGATAAGTTGGATAGGAATTCACTTGTTTATGGGTTATCCTAGAGAAACGAAAGTAGGTTTATAGTCTTAAAAATCAGAAAGTCATTGTTAGCATCAATGACTGATTTTTAGAAGATAAATATATAATGAACCATAAGTCCATAAGTAAATTTGTTCTTAATAAAAGACACGTCTAATCTAGTACCAACTGTACAAGATGAAATATCACAAGAAACTGCAACACGTATCACAATTGATACACAATTATAGACAGTGCATCATCATAGTGGGAGGGTTGTCAAACAACCTAAAAGATTCATGTTTTGGAAAAATCTTTGGACTTGATCCCAAATGAACATGAGCCTGATCTTGGACATATGATGAAGCACTCCAAGACAAAGATGCAGCATCTTGGCAAAGAGCAATGAATACAGAATTAGAATATATGTATTCTAATCAAATCTGGAAGCTTGTAGAACCACCAGATGGTGTGAAAGCCATTGGGTGAAAATAGGTCTACAATAGGAAAAGATGGATAGACAGGAAGATGGAAACTTTCAAAGCAAGGCTTGATGAAAAAGGAAACTTTTTCACTGGTAGTCATGCTTAAGTCTATCCGGATTCTTTTATCTATTTGGAAAGTGGATGTCAAGACAACATTCCTTAATGGAAGTCTTGAAGAAAGCATCCATATAAAGTAACTAGAAGAGTTCATCTTGTGTGCAAGCTCAATCAGTCTATGGACTGAGGCAAAGCTTCAAGGTCTTGGAACATCCGGTTTATCAAAATAATCCAAACCTATAGATTTATTTAGTAACCGGATAAGTCTTGTGTATACAAAAAGTGTGATGGAAACGTGGTGGTATTTCTTGTACTATACGTAGATAACATTTTTGGTAGTTGAAAATAATATCAAAATGTTGTCAGAAGTAAGGGTATGATTGTCCAAACAATTCGATATGAAGGACTTGGGAGAATGTATATATTCTTGGGATCAAAGTAATAAGGGATCGCAAGAAAAGAATATTTTACTTATCCCAAGCTTCATATATCGAAAAAATCCTTGCTCGTTTTAAGCATGCAAAATTCCAAGAAAGGTTTCTTATCTTTTTAGCATGGAGTAACTTTATCTAAAGAAATATCTCCGTAGACATCAAAGGAGATAGAGGAAATGAAGGCAGTTCTTTATGCTTCGGCTGTCGGAAGCCTAATGTATGCTATGCACGAGATCAGAAATATGTTTTGCCAAGGGCATAGTTAGCAGATAAACCCTGGACAAGGACATTGGACTGCAGTAAAGCATATATTGAAGTACCTTAGAGGCACTAGAGATTATATGCTAGCTTACAAGGCAGTTAATTTGGTCCCTATGGGTTGCACGGATTTTGACTTCCAGTCGGATAGGGACAATAGTAAGTCAACCTCGGGGTTTTGTATTTACTTTACGAGGTAAAGTCTGTTGGAGTGTATACTGAAAGCCTAAGATTTTGTAAACATTTATAAATAATCACATTTGGTCAAATTGTCTACATTTGTTTGTAGTTGTTCAATTAATTTATATTATAGATAACATAATATGTGGTGTCACATGCAGAAGATAATTTTATCAGTACCTTATAAATTATAAACAGTAGATCGCGACCAAAATGGAAAGGAACAAACCATTGGAAGGTCGTAGTGCAATTAGGAATTAGTTTATCTTAACTATATAATTACACTAGTACACTTAGAGTGTATTGAGTAGGACCATTAGAGGTCGTTTCTTTTATACTGACTTTATAAAGGAACAAAGACCTCAGTTATTATGGAAGTGTGTGCTCTTAATCCTAATATAATAACAAGCACATATATTTGATATTTATTTCTTTAATTTATCAATGGGTGAGATTTAGTTCGATAAATCAATAAGCCCGATAAGTTGGGAAATGATATCACTTATAGTGTGTATTGTTGATTATAAAAGGAAACTGTGTCCTAGTAATCTAGGTTGATAATGTCCCCAAGATGAGCTCATAAGGATTGTCATGTTAAACCCTGCAGGTGGACTCAGTCCGACATGACGATAAGGTTGAGTGGTACTATTCTTGGACTAAGATACTAATTAAATGAGTTATCAGTAACTCACTTAATTAGTGGACATTTGACATCTTAAACACAGGGAGACTAACACACTCATAATAAGAAGGAGCCCAAAAATGTAATTTGGGATTGGTGCAGTAGTTTAATAATAATTCTCTAGTGGAATAAATTATTATTGATAAAATTAAGTTGTGTGTTCAGGGCGAACACGGGATGCTTAATTTTATCGGGAGACCAAAATCAATTCCTCCTCTCAGTCCCTATCGTAGCCTCTTATTTATAGAGTACTATACCCACCTATACCCACCTTCATACCCATGATAAGGGGGGTCGGCCAAGCTAGTTTGTGGATCAAGCTAGGCCCGGCCAAGCCTTGATTCATGGGTGGCCGGCCCTAGCTTGAACCCAAGCTTAGGTGGCCGACCCCCATTAAATTAAAAAGAATTTTAATTTTAAATTTTTCTTATGTGAAAGATATAATTTATTGGAGAAATTAAAAATTAAAATATCTCTTTTAAAAGGATCTACAAAAGATTAAAGAAAGAGATTAGATCTCTTTCCTTATTTGTAGATTGGAAAGATATTTTATTTTTCTTCTTTATAAATTATTCACATGTAGAAAAATTAAAATTATAGAAATTTCTTTTTATCAACCATGAAGGGATTTTAAAGGGAAATTTTATTTTTTAAAATTTCCGAAGACAAATAAGGAATTTTAATTGTTGATTGAAATTGCCTTGTTTGCTCTTATTGAGGTGGCCGGCCATGATGTAATTGATTAGGAAATTTTATTTAATTTTTATTAATTAATTGTTGTCAAGGAAAGTTAAGAAAATTTTATTGTAATTAAATTTTCTTATTTACCAAAGCTAAGGAATATAAAAGAGGGGGTTGGGGTGCCTTCATGAGACACAACCTCTATTATTCTCTCCCTCTTTTTCCTTGGTGTTGTGGCCGGCCATCCTCTCTCCCTCTCTTTCTCTTTGTGGTGGCCGAAACTCTTCCTTGCTTGGAGCTTTTGTGGTGGCCGGATACTACTTGGAGAAGAAGAAGAAGGGGGAGAGAAAGCTTGCATCCCTTGGAGCTTAGTTGGTGGAAAAAGTTCTTCATCCTTGGATTTTGGTGCTTGGTCGAAACTTGAAGGAAGAAGAAGAAGGTGCTAGGTGGTCCTCATCTTGGAAGATCGTTGCCCACACAACGTCCGAGGTTAGAAGAGGAATATGGTAGAAGATCAAGAGGTCTTTCTAAAAGGGTATAACTAGTATTTTTCCTTTCCGCATCATACTAGTTATTTTTGGAAATAATACCAAATACAAGAGGCATACGATTCTAGTATTTCGAATTTGTTTTCGATATTGTGTTCTTTGTTTTTCTTTTCCTTGTGATTTGATTGTTCTTTTCGGTTGACCTAAAGTTATTTAAGGAAATTGAATATTAACTTTCCTTAAAAGGCTTTGTCTAGGCGGTGGTGGTTGTTCCCATATCCAAGAAGGCCATGTGCCTCGCCATGTAGTCTTGGAAGCCAATTTTGGAAACTAATATTTAATGAAATTAATAACTTTGGTGATTTGGATCGAACGTGTTAAGTTCCGCAGGAGATCCGAGTCTAAACCTAAAAGAACAAATAGATTAAACTTTGGATCAAACGTGTTAAGTTCCGCAGGCGATCCAAGTTTAATTTAAAAGAACACATGGTAGCTAGGAAAAGGTTCAGACCTTTGTACAAAATTTTTGTACAGTGGAACCATTAGGTTTTCCGAGTAGCAACCAACAATTGGTATCAGAGCTAGGGTTTTGCCTCTGTGTATTTGGTATTAGTTTAATTATGCACATGTCATACATAATTTAGGCAGGTTAATAGTAGGATGTGCTAACTTTGTGGATGCAGGATCCAACTATTATGACTTATAGTTTTTATGTGTGTGATTGGACCCTTGGACATGTCAAGGGCATTTATATGTGTGCATGATTGTATTATAAAATACAGCAGGAGCTGTATTTAGTTTTATTAGGATTTTATTTTTGATCTAGTTACATGTACATTCCTTTTATGGAATATAGGATCGATGGATGTAAATTTTTATTTTATGTTCGATCTAGTTTACATGTACATTCCTTCGAGGAATATAGGATCGAAAAATGTAAAATTCTATTTATGTCGTGGATCGAATCTTGCAAGGCGTGGAACCTTTTGAGGACCAGAGGCGCAGCGAAACAAGGAGCAAGATAGATGCGACAACTAGACCCGGTGGCAGTGGCCAAAGATGGCAGCAGCTAGGGTTGGCGACACACGGAGGACAACAATAGATAAAAGCCATAATAGTTGAAAATTAATTTTTCTATTTATTGCTTTTATATTGTGCTGTATGTGTTAGTATACATGTTTAGTAGGCTAGCATAGTTAAAATTCCTCATTTATAAATAACTAAGTGGGAGAGGGATTTTAAATAAATTCCACGGTCTCCATTACTGGTTTGTAAGTAATACAAACAAGCTTGCGCGTTGGCTCTGAATGCCTTCCTCCATATCGGATGAGCTTGTTTGTGGATCACTAGAACAAACTTCCATTTTGGATGACTATAGGAAGTTAATTAAGAGTGTGTGATCTTCCCCATCGGAAGGGGCACAATCTTATTAATGGACTTAGTGTCAAGTAACGGTATACACTTAGGCACGTCTAATAGTATCCTCCCCATCGGAGTCACTGCTATTATTTGTGTGACCGAAGAAAACCAACTATTAATTTTATTTGTCAAAAAGTTAGGTTGACAAGATAATAAAATTAATGGGTTAAAACTCTCCTTTTACAAATGTTGAATTTGTATACGTCCACACTATCGTGGCATACAAAATTCACAGTGTTTTGAGGTGTTGGTTAATTTAAAATAGTATTGTTTGAGGAATCAATATTATTCTAAATTTAGAGTTCTGACCAAAAGTTATTTGTGATTCTTAGGATGACTTTCAACCCACTGTCCATCATACTACAATAGAATCGACTTACTGGTCCTAACTACATAGATTGGAAAAGGAACCTGGACATTGTTCTTACTGCTGAAAGCTATAAGTTTGTACTGACTGAGCCTTGTCCTGATGCACCCACTGGTGAATCAACCCAAGAGGAGATTGAATATCATAAGAAATGAGTAAAGGCAGATGAGATGGCGCGGTGCTACATTTTGGCTTCAATGTCAAATGTATTGCAACATCAACATCAAGATTTACCAACAACTTATGATATTATGAACAATCTCAAGGAACTCTTTGGTCATCAGGATCGAGCTTCTAGACAAGAAGCCATGAGAAAGATAATGACAGCCACCATGCAAGAGGGTACTCCTGTAAGGGATCATATCCTAAAGATGATGGCTTATCTGAACGAAATACAGATCCCTGGAGGAGAAATTGATGGGGAAACCCAGATCGATATGATCCTCCAAACACTACCTAGAAGTTTTGAGCAATTTCGCCTGAATTACAATATGAACAAAAGGGTATATTCATTGGCGGAACTACTGACAGAACTTCAGGCAGCAGAAGGTTTGTTTCATCACAATTCTCATATTCACTATGCTGAAAATGGTTCTACTTCTAAACCGAAAGGAAAGAAGAAGAAGAAACAAGTTGGTTCAGCAAAGAAAGTGAATAAATCTCAGAGTACAGGACCTAAAGCTGGAATGAAGAAGCCGAAGGGCAAGTGCTTCATCTGCAAGCAGGCGGACTGTCCTCGTAGGAATCAGAACAACAAAGGTATATCTCATGCTCTAGTTGTTGAAATATGTTTAGCGGTGTTATCTACCAGTACCTGGTGTGTAGATACGGGAGCCACTGATCATGTCTGCAATTCCTTACAAGGGTTCCAGGAAACCCGACGACTAACTGAAGGAGAGATTACCGTCTACATGGGCAATGCTACTAAGGTGGCGGCTGTTGCAGTGGGAGATGTCTACTTATCTTTTAATAGGAATAGAAATTTGGTTTTAAAAAATTATCTTTATGTACCCAGTTTTAGAAAAAATTTAATTTCAGTTTCTAAACTATTTTTGGATGGATATTCAGTTTCTTTTAGTAATGATGTAATTATTAAGAGAAATAAAGTGATTATCTGTTCTGGTGCATTAGTTGACAATTTGTATACTTTAAATCCAATTTCTCCCACAAAGCAAGACATGGAAATTTATAACTCATCTTCTAACTCTAATAAGAGAAAAGAACCTTCGAAAATGAACCAAGCATATCTTTGGCATCTAAGGCTTGGTCATTAACTTAAGTAGGATTCAGAGGCTTATAGCTGATGGACTTTTGGGTTCATTAGAGTTGGAAAATTTTTTAACTTGTGAATCTTGCTTGGAAGGTAAAATGACCAAGAGGCCTTTTAAGGCCAAGGGGTATAGAGCCAAAGAAGTGTTAGAATTGGTTCATTCTGATTTGTGTGGTCCTATGTCTGTCCAGGCAAGAGAAGGTTTTGAATATTTTGTCTCTTTTATAAACGATTATTCAAGATACGGATACATTTACCTAATGCGCCGCAAGTCCGAGTGCTTTGATAAGTTCAAAGAGTACAAGGCTGATGTGGAGAAACGACTAGGTAAAAGTATCAAGACACTACAGTCTGATCGTGGTGGTGAATGCCTCTTAGGAGAGTTTAGGAATTACTTATCAGAGGCCCGGATTCAATCCCAACTGTCCGCACCTGGTACACCCCAACAGAATGGTGTGGCATAACGAAGGAATATGACTCTTATGGAAATGGTTAGATCGATGATGAGTTATTCAGAATTACCAAATTCGTTTTGGGGATACGCTCTGGAAACGGCAGTGTACATTTTGAACTCAGTACCTTCTAAATCAGTTTCTTCTACTCACACAGAATTGTGGAATGGGTGAAAGCCCTGTCTAAGACATATTCGGATTTGGGGTAGTCCAGTACATGTGCTGAAATCAGATGCTGATAAGTTAGAATCTCGTACAGAGGTTCGCGTGTTTGTGGGGTATCCCAGAGGAACGAAAGGTGGTTTATTTTATAGTCCTAAAGACCAGAAGGTCATTGTTAGCACCAATGCCCAGTTTTTAGAAGATGACTATATAATGGATCACAAACCCAGTAGCAAAGTTGTTTTAGAAGAACTAAGAGAGGACACGTCTACCTTAGTACCAACAGTACAAGATGAAGTACCACAAGAGACTGCAACACGTGTCACACATGATACACAACCACAGACTGTGCCTCGTCGTAGTGGGAGGGTTGTTAGGCATCCTGATAGATTCATGTTTTTAGGAGAGTCTTCGGACTTGATCCCGGGTAAACATGAACCTGATCCCCGAACATATGACGAAGCACTCCAAGATATAGATGCAGCATCTTGGCAAAAGGCAATGAATTCTGAAACAGAGTCTATGTACTCTAATAAGGTCTGGGAGCTCGTAGAACCACCTGATGGTGTAAAAGCCGTTGGATGCAAGTGGATCTACAAAAGAAAAAGAGGGATAGACGGGAAGGTAGAAACCTTCAAAGCTAGGCTTGTTGCGAAAGGGTACACTCAGAAAGAGGGAATCGACTATGAGAAGACCTTTTCACCGATAGCCATGCTTAAGTCTATCCGGATACTCTTATCCATTGCTGTTCATATGGATTATGAGATTTGACAAATGGATGTCAAGACAGCTTTCCTTAATGGAAGTCTTGAAGAGAACATCCATATGAAGCAACCAGAAGGGTTCATTGAAAAAGGCAAAGAGCATCTAGTGTGCAAGCTCAATCGGTCCATTTATGGACTGAAGCAAGCTTCAAGTCTTGGAACATCCGGTTTAATGAAGTAATCCAGTCATATGGATTTATTCAGTGTCCGGATGAGTCTTGTGTATACAAGAAGTGTAACGGAAACGTGGTGGTATTTCTTGTACTATACGTAGATGATATTTTGTTAATTGGCAACAATGTCAAGGTATTATCGGACGTAAGGGTATGGTTGTCCAAACAATTTGATATGAAGGACTTAGGAGATTGTGCACACATTCTTGCGATCAAAGTTATAAGGGATCGCAAGAAAAGAATGTTGTGTCTGTTCCAAGCTTCATATATAGATACAATCCTTGCTCGTTTTAGCATGCAGGATTCCAAGAAAGGTTTCTTACCTTTTAGGCATGGAATAACTCTATCTAAAGAGATGTCTCCGAAGACATCAAAGGAGATAGAGGATATGAAAGCAGTTCCTTATGCTTCGGCTGTAGGAAGCCTTATGTATGCAATGCTATATACGAGACCTGATATCTGTTTTGTCGTGGGCATGGTTAGCAGATATCAGAGTAACCCTGAACAAGGACATTGGACTGCGGTAAAGCATATATTAAAGTACCTGAGAAGGATTAGAGATTATATGTTAGTTTACCAAGCAGACGATTTGCTCCCTGTGGGTTACACGGATTCAGATTTCCAATCAGATAGGGACAACAGTAAGTCTACATCAGGCTATGTGTTTACTTTGGGAGGTGGAGCCATTGCATGGAGGAGTGTTAAGCAGAAATGCGTTTCAGACTCAACCATGGAAGCTGAGTATGTAGAAGCCCCTGAGGCGGCTAAAGAAGCAGTATGTCTCAGGAATTTTCTAATGGACTTAGATGTGATTCCTGGTTTGCCCAAAATCATCACAATTTATTGTGATAATAGCGATGCAAACTCGAAGGAACCACGAGCCCATAAGGCAAGTAAACATATAGAGCGTAAGTACCACCTGATACGAGATATCGTGAAGCGAGGAGAAGTTGTCATCGCCAAGATTGCAACAGCAGATAACCTGGCAGATCCTTTCACTAAGGCCCTTCCGGCAAAAGCTTTCGATCGGCATGTGGAGGGAATGAGAATCAGATGTATGGCAGAAGATATGGCAGCTTAGTCATTAGTATAAGTGGGAGATTATTGGAGTGTATACTGAAAGCCTAAGCTTTTGTAAACATTTATAAATAATCACATTTGGTCAAATTGTCTACATTTGTTTGTAGTTGTTCAATTAATTTATATTGTAGATAACATAGTATGTGGTGTCACATGCAGAAGATAATGTTATCAGTACCTTATAAATTATAAACAGTAGCTCATGACCAAAATGGAAAGGAACAAACCATTGGAAGGTCGTAGTGTAATTAGGAATTAGTTTATCTTAACTATATAATTACACTAGTACACTTAGAGTGTATTGAGTAGGACCATTAGAGGTCGTTTCTTTTATACTGACTTTATAAAGGAACAAAGACCTCAGTTATTATGGAAGTGTGTGCTCTTAATCCTAATATAATAACAAGCACATATATTTGATATTTATTTCTTTAATTTATCAATGAGTGAGATTTAGTTCGATAAATCAATAAGCCCGATAAGTTGGGAAATGATATCACTTATAGTGTGTATTGTTGATTATAGAAGGAAACTGTGTCCTAGTAATCTAGGTTGATAATGTCCCCAAGATGAGCTTATAAGGATTGTCATGTTAAACCCTGCAAGTGGACTCAGTCCGACATGACGATAAGGTTGAGTGGTACTATTCTTGGACTAAAATACTAATTAAATGAGTTGTCAGTAACTCACTTAATTAGTGGACATTTGACATCTTAAACACAGGGAGACTAACACACTCATAATAAGAAGGAGCCCAAAAATGTAATTTGGGATTGGTGCGGTAGTTCAATAATAGTTTTCTAGTGGAATGAATTATTATTGATAAAATTAAGTTGTGTGTTCGGGGCGAACACGGGATGCTTAATTTTATCGGGAGACCAAAACCAATTCCTCCTCTCGGTCCCTATCGTAGCCTCTTATTTATAGAGTACTATACCCACCTTCATACCCATGATAAGGGGGGCCGACCAAGCTAGCTTGTGGATCAAGCTAGGGTCGGCCAAGCCTTGATTCATGGGTGGCCGGCCCTAGCTTAAACCCAAGCTTAGGTGGCCGGCCCCCATTAAATTAAAAAGAATTTTAATTTTAAATTTTTCTTATGTGAAAGATATAATTTATTGGAGAGATTAAAAATTAAAATATCTCTTTTAAAATGATTTACAAAAGATTAAAGAAAAAGATTAGATCTCTTTCCTTATTTGTAGATTGGAAAGATATTTTATTTTTCTTCTTTATAAATTATTCACATGTAGAAAAATTAAAATTATAGAAATTTCTTTTTATCAACCATGAAGGGATTTTAAAGGGAAATTTTATTTTTTAAAATTTCCGAAGACAAATAAGGAATTTTAATTGTTGATTGAAATTGCTTTGTTTGCTCTTATTGAGGTGGCCGACCATGATGTAATTGATTAGGAAATTTTATTTAATTTTTCTTAATTAATTGTTGTCAAGGAAATTTAAGGAAATTTTATTGTAATTAAATTTCCTTATTTACCAAAACTAAGGAATATAAAAGAGGGGGTTTAGGTGCCTTCATGAGACACAACCTCTATTATTCTCTCCCTCTTTTTCCTTGGTGTTGTGGCCGGCCATCCTCTCTCCCTCTCTTTCTCTTTGTGGTGGCCGAAACTCTTCCTTGCTTGGAGCTTTTGTGGTGGCCGGATACTACTTGGAGAAGAAGAAGAAGGAGAGAAAGCTTGCATCCCTTAGAGCTTAGTTGGTGGAAAAAGTTCTTCATCCTTGGATTTTGGTGCTTGGCCGAAACTTGAAGGAAGAAGAAGAAGGTGCTAGGTGGTCCTCATCTTGGAAGATCGTTGCCCACACAATGTCCGAGGTTAGAAGAGGAATACGGTAAAAGATCAAGAGGTCTTTCTAAAAGGTATAACTAGTATTTTTCCTTTCAGCATCATAATAGTTATTTTTGGAAATAATACCAAATACAAGAGGCATACGATTCTAGTATTTCGAATTTGTTTTCGATATTGTGTTCTTTGTTCTTCTTTTCCTTGTGATTTGATTGTTCTTTTCGGTTGACCTAAAGTTATTTAAGGAAATTGAATATTAACTTTCCTTAAAAGGCTTTGTCTAGGCGGTGATGGTTATTCCCATATCCAAGAAGGTCATGTGCCTCGCCATGCAGTCCTGGAAACCAATTTTGGAAACTAATATTTAATGAAATTAATAACTTAGGTGATTTGGATCGAACGTGTTAAGTTCTGCAGGAGATCCGAGTCTAAACCTAAAAGAACAAATAGATTAAACTTTGGATCAAACGTGTTAAGTTCCGCAGGCGATCCAAGTTTAATTTAAAAGAACACATGGTAGCTAGGAAAATGTTCAGACCTTTGTACAAAATTTTTGTACAGTGGAACCATTAGATTTTCCGAGTAGCAACCAACAAAGTCATAA
Source organism: Zingiber officinale (assembly GCF_018446385.1). Lineage (NCBI taxonomy): Eukaryota > Viridiplantae > Streptophyta > Magnoliopsida > Zingiberales > Zingiberaceae > Zingiber > Zingiber officinale. The sequence continues at coordinate 101,833,141 of NC_056002.1, read as the reverse complement.
CTATGGAAGAGTGATAAGCATAGGTGTTTTTCTGGACTCCACCATAGAAACTGAGTATATGGCAAACCTCTGAGGTAGTCATAAAAGCTGAATGACTCAAAAACCTCAAGATAGACTTAGATATGATTTCTGGTTTGTCCAAAGAATATTACAAGTTATTGTAATAATAGTGGTCTAGTAGCAAACTCGAAGAAACCATGAGTCTATAAGGCAAGTAAACACAATAGAGCGCAAGTACCACCCAATACGAGAAATCGTATAAACGAGGAGAAGTTGTTGCTGCCTAGATTGCATCAGATGATGACCAATAGATCTTTTCACTAAGGCCCTTAAGGCAAGAGCTTTTGATGGGCATGTTGAAGGATTGGGAATCAGATGTATGGCAGCAGATATAGCAGCTTAGTCTTTTAGTATAAGTGGAAAATTGTTAAGATGTATACTAAAAGTCTAGCTTTTGGTATAAACATTTATCTAGAAATAAGAATCACATTGGTCAAATGTCTACATTTATGATAAATGTAGTTGTTCAATTAATTTATATTGTAGATAACATGGTGTGTGGTGTCACACACAGAGAATCATGTTATCAGTACCTTATAAATTATAAACAGTAGCTCACGACCAAGATGGAAAAGAACAAACCATTGGAAGGTCGTAGTGTAATTAGGTATTAGTTTATCTTAACTATATAATTACACTAGTACACTTAGAGTGTATTGAGTAGGACCATTAGAGGTCGTTTCTTTTTATACTGACTTTATAAAGGAACAAAGACCTCAGTTATTATGGAAGTGTATGCTCTTAATCCTAATATAATAACAAGCACATATATTTGATATTTATTTCTTTAATTTATCAATGGGTGAGATTTAGTTCGATAAATCAATAAGTCCGATAAGTTGGGAAATGATATCACTTATAGTGTGTGTTGTTGATTATAGAAGGAAACTGTGTCCTAGTAATCTAGGTTGAGAATGCCCCCAAGAGGAGCTCATAAGGATTGTCATGTTAAACCCCTGCAGGTGGACTTAGTCCGACATGACGATGAAGTTGAGTGGTACTACTCTTGGAGCTAGATATTAATTAAGTGAGTTGTCAGTAACTTACTTAATTAATGGACATTTGTTATCTTAAACACAGGGAGACTAACACACTCATAATAAGAAGGAGCCCAAAATGAAATTTGGGATTGGTGCGGTAGTTCAATAATAGTTCTTTAGTGGAATGAATTATTATTGATGAAATTAAGTTGTGTGTTTGGGGCGAACACGGGAAGCTTAATTTCATCGGGAGACCAAAACCAATTCCTCCTCTCGGTCCCTATCGTAGCCTCTTGTATATAGAGATTTATACCCACCACATACCCACCTTCTTACCCATCCAATGGGGCCGGCCAAGCTAGCTTGGAACCCAAGCTAGGGCCGGCCAAGACCAAGTGGATGAGCCAAGTTGGTGGCCGGCCAAAGCTTGGGTCCCAAGCTTAGGTGGCCAACCACTAGAATATTAAAAAGGATTTTTATTAAAATTATTTCTTATGTGGATATCATGGTTTTAAAAGAGAGTTTAAAAATTAAAAACTTCCTTTTATAACTTTCTACAAAAGATTAAGAGAAGAGATTAATCTCTTTCCTTATTTGTAGATCAAAAGGATGGTTTTAATTTTTGGTAAAAACTTTCCTTATTTGTAAATCATCTACATGTTTAAAAGAGAGTTTAAAATTTGAAATCTTTCCTTATTTTTTGATTAAAAGGTGGATTTTAAATTTTAAGAAAACTTTCCTTTTTAACCATGTTCATGATTTAAAAGAGAGTTTAAAAATTAAATATTCTCTTTTATAAGTTTCTACAAGAGATTAAGAAAAGATTTGATATCTTTCCTTATTAGTAGATTAAAAGAGATTTTAATTTTTAGAGATAACTTTCTTTTTATCCACATGTTTAAAAGAAAGATTTTAATTTATAAAATTTCCTTTTTACTAACCATGAAGGGATTAAAATTATTGGAGAAATTTTTATAAATTTCCGGAGACAAATTAGGAAGTTTTAATTAATTAAAACTCTCCTTGTTTATAGCTTGTGGTGGCCGGCCATATGAATTGAGAAAAGAAAATTAATTTTTAATTAATTAAATTTTCCCTTTCATGGCAAAAGAATTAAGAAAGTTTTTATTAAAATTTCCTTATTTGCCAAGACCAAGGATTATAAAAGAGGGGGTAGAGGTGCCTTCATGGGTGAATATCTCTATTCTTTTTTCTCCCTCTTTTCTTCCTTGGTGTGGCCGACCCTTCTCCTTTTCTCTCTTCCTCTTGTGTGGCCGAAATCCTTTATCTCTTGGAGCTTGGAGGAGGTGGCCGGATCTAGCTTGAGGAAGAAGGAGAGAAAGCTTGCATCCCTTGGAGCTTGGTTGGTGAAAAAAAAAAATTCTTCATCCTTTAGAAGATATGCTTGGCCGAAACTTGAAGGAAGGAAGAAGAAGGTGTCTTGGTGGTTCTCGTCTCGGAAGATCGTTGCCCACACAACGTCCGAGATTAGAAGAGGAATACGGTAGAAGAATTAGAGGTTTTTTTGTTTGCAAAAGAAAAGGTATACTAGTATTTAATTTCCGCATCATACTAGTTTTATTTCTTTGGGAAAATACCAAATACAAGAGGCATGTGATTCTAGATTTCGAATTAGTTTTCGATGTTGTGTTCTTTTGTTTTCTTTTCGAACTTGTGCTTCGATTATTCTTTTTGGTTAACCTAGAGTTATTTAAGGAAATTAAATATTAACTTTCCTTAAAAGGCTTTGTCTAGGCGGTGGTGGTTGTTCCCATATCCAAGAAGGCTGTGTGCCTCGCCATGTAGTCCTGGAAGCCTAATTTGGAAATTAATATTTAATTAACTTTGTGACCTAGGTGATTTGGATCGAACGTGTTAAGTTCCGCAGGAGATCCAAGTCTAAATCTAAAAGAACAAATAAATTAAACTTAGGATCAAACGTGTTAAGTTCCGCAGGCGATCCGAGTTTAATTTAAAATAACACATGGTAGCTAGGAAAAGGTTCAGACCTTTGTACAGTGGAACCATTAGGCTTTCCGAGTAGCAACCAACACAACCCAAGTTAAGCTAGGGTCAAAAATAGATATGAAAATTAAACAATTTTCAATTTTCAATTTTTCAATAACGTGCAACAAGATAGAAACATTAAATTTCAAAAATTCTAATTTTCAATTTTTCTACCTTCCCCTAGACTTATACTTTTTCTTCTCCCCCTTTGATCACATAAAAAATTGGGGTTGCAAGAAAAGTCTAAAGGTTGACACTTAGAAACTTATAAAAATCTATCTCAATGATTTTCAGAAAAAATATTTCCATGCCAAGGAAAAATTTCTAAGACAAAAATAACTTGTGAAAAATTTCTTAGTTTTCGCTATCAAAAAAATCTTTAGCCCAAAACTTTATGCAAGAAAAACTTTAAGAAAATTGATAACATTTTTAAAAAAATCCTATGCATTTATTTATTTTATTCTAATGCTTTTATCAGAAAATTTTAAATTTCCATTTTAATTTATCATAATTTCTTAACTTTGAAGCAAGATAATTTGAACATGTAGAAATTTGTATAAATTGTAACATGTCATTTTCTATTGTATTTTGAATTCCTAATTTGCAAAGATATTTTTATAGTATAAATTCTAATTTAATAGAATTTTTCGACAATATAATTTATAAAAATTCTTTCAGCAATGTCTTTACTTTGTAAAATTCTTTCAGAAGAATATTTTGTAATTCGCAGAAGTATTTTGTCATAAATTCTAATTTGTAAAAATCTGTCAACAAAATATTTTGTAATTCACAAAAGTCTTTCGGCAAAATTTCTAACTTGCAAAATTCTTTTGTCAAAATATTTTCTAACTTGCAAAATTCTTTTATCAGAATATTTTGTAATTCGTAAGAATCTTTCAAGATAATTGGTAAACCGAAATACTCTTTCGATAATTCAATTTTTAAATCACAAAAATCTTCAGGCAACTTTTCTATTGAATTATTCGATAATTCAATTTTTAAATCACAATAATTTCCAAGCAACTTTTCTATTGAATTAACCAGTTGTTCTGAGGGTAGAGGTCATACCTTACTTACCTTATTGGCCGTTGATTCTCCCCCTGTTGAATTACTTTCTTCTGAAGACTCTCCCCCTTTCTCGATGCTCATCTCGGTTGAGCTTTCTTCATCTTTAGGTGGGTCTTCTGCTATGATTGCTGTTTCGGCAATTTCTTTAGTCTCGGATTTGGCTTCTTTTGATTCTTCATGAATCTCCAAGAACTTTTTCCCAAAATTCTTTTGCGCTTTTGTACTCGCCAACTCTATTGAGATCTTCATTTGGTATTACGGTTAGAATGTGAAATTCTGCCTAACCGTTTGCCATTGACTCGTCACGTTGCTTCTTGTTCTAGAGGCGTAGATCGAGTTCTTCTCCATTCGTTGTCTTTGGTGCTTCATAGCCAAATTTTAATATTAAAGAAATACCAAAATCAGAATTAAGATATACCTCCATTTTTTGTTTCCAAACAGCAAACTCCCCCTTGAATGCTGGTGGGTAGTCGCTAGCTCCGACCATCGTTTTGTTGCTTCAGACGACGGTTAGTCCTTCTTGAAGCGTCTCGGCTCTGATACCACTTGTAGGACCGTTGCGGCCGGCTAGAAGGGGGTTGTTGGATAGTCCTGTAAAATAAAAAAAAACAAAACAACCCTTCCTCGAACTCTTTAAGCTAACACTTGTATATATAAAGTAAGCCGATAAATTAAAAGCGTAAAGAAAAAGCGAGGCACAAGGATTTACTTGGTTACAACCGATGTGGTTGTTAATCCAAGGAAGATTAAGCTCACTAAAAACTCCTTCAGGCGGAGAAGCCTCGTACAGCGTTGAAGCGTAGAAAACAGAAGCTCAACTCTAGACTAAAGCTTACAAGCGTTGGAATTACAATTCAGAGTTCGTTGAAAAGCTTCTGGACCAAGGCTATATTTATAGCCTTAGTCGGGGCGTCCCGAAGGGGTTCCGGGTGCCCTGGGGGGGATAAACTTTATCCCCCAACAATCAGATCGAGTCAAATCTCGATCCTGGTCAAAAGTCTGGTCTGGGCGCCCGAAAGGGTTCCGGGCGCCCCAGAGCGCTCCGTGTCACACATGATACACAACCACAGACTGTGCCTCGTCGTAGTGGGAGGGTTGTTAGGCATCCTGATAGATTCATGTTTTTAGGAGAGTCTTCGGACTTGATCCCGGGTAAACATGAACCTGATCCCCGAACATATGACGAAGCACTCCAAGATATAGATGCAGCATCTTGGCAAAAGGCAATGAATTCTGAAACAGAGTCTATGTACTCTAATAAGGTCTGGGAGCTCGTAGAACCACCTGATGGTGTAAAAGCCGTTGGATGCAAGTGGATCTACAAAAGAAAAAGAGGGATAGACGGGAAGGTAGAAACCTTCAAAGCTAGGCTTGTTGCGAAAGGGTACACTCAGAAAGAGGGAATCGACTATGAGAAGACCTTTTCACCGATAGCCATGCTTAAGTCTATCCGGATACTCTTATCCATTGCTGTTCATATGGATTATGAGATTTGACAAATGGATGTCAAGACAGCTTTCCTTAATGGAAGTCTTGAAGAGAACATCCATATGAAGCAACCAGAAGGGTTCATTGAAAAAGGCAAAGAGCATCTAGTGTGCAAGCTCAATCGGTCCATTTATGGACTGAAGCAAGCTTCAAGGTCTTGGAACATCCGGTTTAATGAAGTAATCCAGTCATATGGATTTATTCAGTGTCCGGATGAGTCTTGTGTATACAAGAAGTGTAACGGAAACGTGGTGGTATTTCTTGTACTATACGTAGATGATATTTTGTTAATTGGCAACAATGTCAAGGTATTATCGGACGTAAGGGTATGGTTGTCCAAACAATTTGATATGAAGGACTTAGGAGATTGTGCACACATTCTTGCGATCAAAGTTATAAGGGATCGCAAGAAAAGAATGTTGTGTCTGTTCCAAGCTTCATATATAGATACAATCCTTGCTCGTTTTAGCATGCAGGATTCCAAGAAAGGTTTCTTACCTTTTAGGCATGGAATAACTCTATCTAAAGAGATGTCTCCGAAGACATCAAAGGAGATAGAGGATATGAAAGCAGTTCCTTATGCTTCGGCTGTAGGAAGCCTTATGTATGCAATGCTATATACGAGACCTGATATCTGTTTTGTCGTGGGCATGGTTAGCAGATATCAGAGTAACCCTGAACAAGGACATTGGACTGCGGTAAAGCATATATTAAAGTACCTGAGAAGGATTAGAGATTATATGTTAGTTTACCAAGCAGACGATTTGCTCCCTGTGGGTTACACGGATTCAGATTTCCAATCAGATAGGGACAACAGTAAGTCTACATCAGGCTATGTGTTTACTTTGGGAGGTGGAGCCATTGCATGGAGGAGTGTTAAGCAGAAATGCGTTTCAGACTCAACCATGGAAGCTGAGTATGTAGAAGCCCCTGAGGCGGCTAAAGAAGCAGTATGTCTCAGGAATTTTCTAATGGACTTAGATGTGATTCCTGGTTTGCCCAAAATCATCACAATTTATTGTGATAATAGCGATGCAGTTGCAAACTCGAAGGAACCACGAGCCCATAAGGCAAGTAAACATATAGAGCGTAAGTACCACCTGATACGAGATATCGTGAAGCGAGGAGAAGTTGTCATCGCCAAGATTGCAACAGCAGATAACCTGGCAGATCCTTTCACTAAGGCCCTTCCGGCAAAAGCTTTCGATCGGCATGTGGAGGGAATGAGAATCAGATGTATGGCAGAAGATATGGCAGCTTAGTCATTAGTATAAGTGGGAGATTATTGGAGTGTATACTGAAAGCCTAAGCTTTTGTAAACATTTATAAATAATCACATTTGGTCAAATTGTCTACATTTGTTTGTAGTTGTTCAATTAATTTATATTGTAGATAACATAGTATGTGGTGTCACATGCAGAAGATAATGTTATCAGTACCTTATAAATTATAAACAGTAGCTCATGACCAAAATGGAAAGGAACAAACCATTGGAAGGTCGTAGTGTAATTAGGAATTAGTTTATCTTAACTATATAATTACACTAGTACACTTAGAGTGTACAGAGTTAACAGATGTTGACTTTTTCGTCTGGGACCTCTTCTCTGGTTCAGTCCCACCTCGGTCCGGTTCTTCTCCTCCGAATCCGCTCGCTTGGGTGATCTCTGCCATCCGGAAAAGGGCTCACCCGAACCCAAGTTCTGGTCTTCTCGAGCAGCCTTCCGCTCCGGCTTCTCGTCCCTCGGAATCACCGCGTGTTTCCTTCTCGTCCACCAGTGTACTCATCCACAGTCTTCGTCCCTTGGTTGCACCCCGTGCTGACCTTCTCGCTAGCTGCGTCTCTTGCTCCCCGAGAAATCTTCCGCTCCGGCTTTCGTCCCTCGGAACCACCGCACGCTTCCTTCTTGTCCACCGGGGTACTCTTCCGCAGCACCTCGCCCCTCAGACGCACCGCGTGCCGTCCTTCTCGCTAGCTGCGTCTTCCGCTCGAATACCTGTGCTCCTGAGCTCCTGCACACTTAGACACAAGGTTAAAACAACACAGGACCTAACTTAAGTTGTTGATCACACCAAAACAACCTTGGGGTTCCAACACTTAGGAGCGCAGGAAGTCGAGCGGAAGACGTAGCTAGCGAGAAGGACGACACGGGAAGGGAGCCGACGGGCTCGGTGCGTCCGAAGGATGAGAGAGCTGCGGAAGAGTACACCGGTGGGTGAGAAGAACGTGCGCGACATTTGAGGGACGTTAAGCCGAGGAGGAAGGCTGTTCGAGGAGAAGACCGGAAATTGGGTTCGGGTGAGCCCTATTTCTGTTGGTTGGAATCACCCAAAAGAACGGAGCTTCGGAAGTCAAAGCGAAAGAAAAAGTGAGCTGGAATTCAAGCTCAAGGCGCCTTCATTAAAGCTTGAAGGCGCCTTCAATGCCTGTTGGAGGCGCCTCGGACCTGGCCAAAGTGGCCGTTGAGCTTTCGGATAAAGTTTTATCCGCCCACTCGATAGAGGCGCCTTGGACCTCTATTGGAGGCTCCTTGAACATCCGAGATAGAATTTCCAAAGGCTATATAAAGGCCCCTGGAGCTAGGAATTATTCATCAATTGTTCAATCAACTCTGTATTCATTCCTAACAATAGTTCTGAGCTGTTAGAGTGTAAAAGGCTTCTCTGCCTTCAGTAAAGGAGACTTTTTCTAGTGTGCTTCTCTTTGCCCTGGATTAACAACCTTCTTGGTTATAACCAGGTTAACTGTTGAGTCTCTATTTTATTTCTGGTTCTTTATTTCAGTTGTTTTATTATTACTATTGCATTTTTGAGCTGAAAGTACGAGGAGGGTATAGTTCCTTTTTCAGGCAATTCACCCCCTTCTTGCCGGCCTCCGCTGCACCAACAAGTGGTATCAGAGCCCGACAGCCTCAGAAGGACTAACCGCCGACTGAAGCACAAATATCAGGACGATGGCCGGCGCAAACATTCATCCCCCGAAGTTCGACGGAGAATTCGCTACTTGGAAGTAAAAAATGGAGGTATTTTTTAAAACTGAATTTGATATACTTTTAATAATGAAGTATGGATATGCAGCGCCAAAAGATAAAGAAGAGTGCAACTGGACGAAGAAGGAGCAGGTCGATTGCATGGCCAACGGAAAGACCGAATTTCACTTGCTCAGTGTTCTGCCGCCCCAGGAGGTAAGTCGGATCGGAAGTTACGACTCCACCAAAGACCTCTGGGATAAATTCCTGGAGCTCCACGAAGGCACCTCAGAAGCAAAGCTAGCAAGGCGCGACATCCTCCGGACCCAGCTTACGAACCTCCGGATGAACAATGGCGAGAAGGTAGCGCAACTCCAAGCAAGGATTAAGGAGCTAATAATTCAACTAAGCAACCTTGGAGAAGAAGTAACGAACCGGGACTCGATCTGGTACGCGCTCAACGCCTTCTCGAGAACTCCTGAGTGGGCCTCCTTAGTAGATGCGTACTACATCTCTAAGGACTTCGAGGTAAGTACTTTAGAAAATTTATTTTCAACTTTTGAACTTCATGAATCTCGGATTGCATAGCCCAATGAAGTGGAGAAAACAAGTCAGAACATTGCCTTAAAGGCAAGAACAAACGATTCTGACTCTGAAACCTCGATCGACCAATCGGAAGCGGCACTACTGGTAAAGCGTTTCAATAAGTTTTTTAATTCTAATAAATTTAGATTGCAGACAAAGAGGCATGAGCGAAAGAGGAGAACGGTTCGTTGTTATAACTGCAATGAAGAAGGGCACATCAAAGATGACTGCCCAAACTTGAAGAAAAAGGAAAAAGTAAAGGAAAAGTGACAATCTTTCTCCAAATATAAGAACCTGAAAGCCACATGGTCAGACTCATCCTCCGAATCAAACACCGAAGAATTCTCAGGGTTAGCGCTAATGGTTAACCATCAGCTGGAAGAAGAGTCAAGCTCAGAAATGAGCATAGATGAAGGGGGAGGAACATCAGAAGAGGAAAACTGCAATGAAGGGGGAGCATCACCAAGTCAGGTAAGTCAGGTGCGTAATCTTACCCCTACTCAGTCCTTTTGCTTTATTAAAGCCCTTTCTAAAGAGTTAGATAAATTAGAAAAGGAAAATGAACATTTGAAATTAGAAAATGCAAAATTGAAAGATGAAATTGAAAAAACGAAGGCCGATGCATGTTTTAAAACAAATATTTTTCAAAAATCAAAACATAAGATTTATGGAAAATTAAACTGGTATGTTAAACATCATCAAGGTCAACTTAGGAAAATTTTCAAGAATAATATATCCCATAAGTTTCTGATTAATCTAGTAGGAAGGAACCTCTATTGGGTTCCAAAAGCCTTATTAGAATAATTTTTTTTTTAAAAAAAAAACTTCCAGCAAAAAAATTAAACGTTAAAATTTTTTTATTAGGTTTTGTCTAAGGAAGTGGTTGTTGCTCCAATAACCAAGAAGGCCTAGCGCCTCGCCACGACCTGGAAACTGAAATATTAAAATAAAATATTTAATTTCTGAAAAAGTATTAAAATTTGAATTAAATAATGCTTTGAAAGTTTTTTAAACACTTTCTTGAAAACTCTAAAAATTCATTTTTTTTAGAATTTTTGTGTGTGGAATATTCTAGAAATTCATATTCTCTTATTATTACCCTATTTTTGCTATGATCAAAGGGGGAGAGATAGGTACAAGTTTAGGTGGAAAGAGAGTCTAAACTCTGAGTTTAAATATTTTTTTGAAAAATTCTATTTAAACTCTTAACTAAATAGTTGCAATTTTATTTATTGCAAATTTATGCTTAACATGTTACTTAATTACTTTTTGTCTATTTTTAACCTAACTTGAACTTGGGTTGATACACATCAAAAAGGGAGAGATTATTGGACCCCGTGGTTGTTTTGATGTGATCAACCAAGTTGATTAGGTCCTGCTTTGTGTTTGATCCCTGTGTCTGAGTGTGCAGGAGCTTAGGAGCGCAGAAAGTCAAGCGGAAGACGTAGCTAGCGAGAAGGACGACACGGGAAGGGAGCCGACGAGCTCGGTGTGCCCGAAGGACGAGAGAGCTGCGGAAGAGTACACTGGTGGGTGAGAAGAACGTGCGCGATGTTCGAAGGACGTTAAGCCGGGGAGGAAGGCTGCTCGAGGAGAAGGCCAGAAATTGGATTCGGGTGAGCCCTATTTCCGTTGGCCGAAATCACCCAAAAGAACGGAGCTTCGGAAGTCAAAGCGAAAGAAAAAGTGAGCTGGAATTCAAGCTCAAGGAGCCTGTTGGTGCAACCTTAGGTCAAGGTTGACCTGGTTGACCAGACTCGAGTTGACTTGACTCGAGTTGTGTTTTGATGTTTGACGAGTTATGTTTGACGATGTTTGACAATACAGAAAGACATGTAGACATGGACAATGCAGGTGCAGTTGTCCATGCGGAGAGATACTGATCAGGGTCTGATCAGGTTGAATGAAGAAGAGTCAAGTAGGTCAAGGTTGACCGGATACTTGACTGGGAAGTCCTAACTGGGATGTTAGGCAGTTGTAAAAGTCCTGGTGAGTGAAGCCAGGCAGTTGGAGAAAATCCTGGTGAGTGAAGCTAGGTGGAAAGTCCTGGTGAGTGAAGCCAGGCAGTTGGAAAAATCCTGGTGAGTGAAGTCAGGCAGTTTGGAAGTCCTGGTGAGTGAAGCCAGGCAGTTGGTGAAAGTCCTAGTGAGTAAAGCCAGGCAGTGGGAAGTCCTGGTGAGTGAAGCCAGGTGAAAATCCTGGTGAGTGAAGCCAGGCAGTTAGAAAGTCCTGGTGAGTGAAACCAGGCAAGGGAAATCCAGATGGGTCAAGGTTGACAAGACATCTGGTGAAAAGTCCAAGCAGGGAGCTTGGCACGGGAAAAGTCCAAGTATGGAGACTTGGCACGGAGAAGTCCAAGTATGGAAACATGGCATGGGAAGTCGGAGAGAACTCGGTAGCTCGTTCTCCGGACTAGATCAGAGAGGGCTCGGTAGCTCGTTCTCTGGACCGGACACGGAAAGTCGGAGAGGGCTCGGTAGCTCGCTCTCCGGACTGTGGTCAGAGAGGGCTCGGTAGCTCGTTCTCTGGACCGGACGAAGTCGGACAGGGCTCGGTAGCTCGTTCTCCGGACTAGGTCAAGAGAGGGCTCGGTAGCTCGTTCTCAGGACCATTTAGGGTTTAGGGCTGGAGCAATAAACCTGGATCGGTCTGGTGACCGATCCAGCGATACGAGTGATCGGTCTGGTGACCGATCAGTAACCACACAGTGAGCTTCTGTGTGTTATCTGATCGGTCTGAAGACCGATCAGAAGGAGGCAACAGGCTCGGGAAGGAACAGCTGATCGGTCTGGGGACCGATCAGCCTAGGGCCTGATCGGTCCCCATGACCGATCAGATAGGCTCTGGACCGATCAGGGTGGAGCCTGATCGGTCCAGGCCTAGCCGTTGTGACTCAACGGCTAGGCTATTTCGGGCTTCTGTGTTCTGGCCTTTTTGCTTGCAGGTTCGCAGGTTGGCTTAGGATTATAAGGAGATCGAGGGCTTCTACAGACAGTGCTTCTTTCTTCTGGAAGTTCTTCCTCTTTCTACTCCTGACAGTGATCGAGCTTTGTTGAGCTCTCGTCTAAGCTTCACGTGAGCTTCCTTTCGGCTGGGTTCCTGCTGTTGTAGGCGTTGCTTGAAGCTGCTGCTTCATCCAGTCAAAGAGAAGGCAAGTAAGCAAAGGTTTTACAGTTGTATTGTATTTTGCTTCTTGCTGTACTTGTACTCCTTTTTGCTGTTGTAAGTTTTTGTGGCGAGGTTTCTCCACCCATAAGGAGTTTATATTAGCCGGTTTTCCGGGGACTCATCCACCGATGAATTGATAGGCTTCGTCCACCTTACGGACATGCCGAGGAGTAGGAGTATCATCTCCGAACCTCGTTACATCTTTGTGTTGAGGTTTGCTTCTCCTTTTTCGTTTCTATTTGTTATTTCCGCTGCACTAACCCTAATCGTAGGAAGAAACGAACGAATTTCGGGTCGGCTATTCACACCCCCCTCTCTAGCCGAGTACGACGATCCTAACAAGTGGTATCAGAGCGAGGTCGCTCTTCGTTGGATCAACACCCGGGGGAGCACGAGCTAGAGAATGGATCTATTTGGAGAAGATGTCACGATTCCACCCTTCTACGATCGCGACGACTTCGCGTTTTGGAAGGTAAGAATGAAATATTTTCTTATGACTAATCTTGAAAATTGGAGTTGTGTTCAATTAGGTTTCAAGCCTCCAATGGACAAGAAAGGAGAAACCCTAGAGAAGAAGGAGTGGACCAAGGAACAAGTCCATCAATCCCTAGTCAACGATGAGGTATTGAAAATTTTTGAATTTTCTTTACCTAATGATGTTTTGTGTAGGATATGTGGATATAACAATGCCAAGGAGTTGTGGAACAACTTGGCAAAGTTCCATGAGGAGAACTCCACTTCAAGCCATGAAGAGGAGTCAAGTGAGCCAAGTAGCTCACTTCATGGAGGAATGGATTTAGAAGTTGAGGGCCACTCAACATCTAAAGAAGAAGAGGAGGAGAGTTCTTCTTTAAGTTCGGAGCAAGAAGAAGAAGCTTCTACTTCCGGAAGGGATGAAGGAGAGAGCGTTCATCCATCCTCAACTCTAGGTAACTCAAGTCATTTAGTTTCTAGCAAATTACACATAATGTGCTTTGAGTGTAGGGAATTTGGACATTACAAGAGTAAATGTCCAAAGAGGGTTAGAAAGACTCCACCGGCGCCAAAGGTTAAGGAAGCCGGAGTCCCAACACGCAAGGGCAAGGAGCACGTGGTATGCTTCCAATGCAAGCGAAGGGGATACTATAGGAGCCAATGTCTGAGGGGGAGGCAATCTCACAAGGACAAGAGACCGAGCACGTCTATAGGGGGAGCTAAGGCAAACCCTAAGGTAATCTGTAAGGCACATTCTTGCAATTCTAGTAGAATGCATGCTAGTAGCCTTATTGCTATTATTAATAATGATAAGCATGATAACATTAGAAATCGATACACATGCTTAGGTGCCAAACATGTGAGCCTAGATAAGGATAACACTAGGAAAGCCAACCCTAGAATTAACCCATCTAAGGCTAAGGAAAACCTAGGTAGAAATCCCAAAACAACTAGACATATGCCTAGGAATACCTCAAAGAAAAATGACAAATTAAAACTTGAGGTATTAGAAAAGGAAAATCTAGTCTTGAGGTCAAGACTTGACTCTCTAGAAAAGGCTCTTAAGGATTTGACTCTAGGGTCTAGGGATCAAAAACCCAAGTCCAAGGATAAGGAAGGTTTGGGTCACAAACCTAAGTCCCAAGTGGTCAAGCCCACTTATCATAATGTTCCATTCGATTATGGAACAAAATCTAGGGCTAGGAAGACCATCACCAAGGTCACAAGGGGAGTCACCCCTAGAGTGGATCTTGATGAGTCCCAAATGACCAAGGCTTTAAAGCCTAGGAGGGTCATTAGAAGGGTTGCTAGGGAAGTCATCCCTAGTGAATACTTAGTGAACCCAATGAGCTCCAATAGGTATTGGGTTCCTAGGAGCGTGATTTCATCACGCTAGATGAGTTAGGGTGTGCCAACCTTACTTGAATAGGCAGTTAACCTAATCATGGCAAAAGGTGGCACTTTAGGAATTTTCAAGGTGTAATCAAGCCTTGGAAATGAAATGGAAAAGTATTCCTAAGGTGTTTAGGATGTGCCAATCACAATTGAAGAGTTTTCTAGGGTTAATCTAATTGGCACATAGTGATCTAAAAATCCTTAGTATATGATTTTAGGTCTAATACACTTAGGAATATGGATTTTATGGCAAAATGATCAAAATTATCAAAAATGGCAACTAAAGCTAGAATTAGGTATTTTCTATACCTTTATGTGTTATTTGCCATATATTGTTTGCCATATGTCATGTCATGACATCATATTTAATTTATGATCATTTAAAATGTCATGATAATGCTTAGGTTAGTTTAAATGTCATGTCTTATTTAAGTTTCATACTTTATGACATGACATTATGACATTGGCACATGTTTTTACTTATGATATCATTATATGCCATGTCATCATCTTTTGCATTTAAAATCAATTAATTTGATTTAAGGACAAAAACATAATTTGATGTGGAGATCAAATTGTTGTTTAGAAAATGCATGAGAACTTAGCCTAAGATGACCTAAACCCATATCTCACATCAAAATTGACTTGGATGTGTTTGATACACCTTAGATGTGTGTGAGATATTAGGATCATGAGTTAGGATCAAGGTGCATAGTTCTTGTACCTAGATGAGCCTAATTCTAATTGGGGGATCATAGGGAAAGCTTGTGTACAAGTCATGTACATTTAGCCCTAAGATTGTGGTCCCAAATTAAATGGTTTAAAATCATTTCAAAATTGATTTGAAAAACCTTGATGAAGCTTTTCTAGTGATAGCATTCATCATTGAACAAGTTGATACAAAGATAAGTTAACTTTGAGCTATTTCAAAGACTTTTGAACTTTGTATCAAGATTGAAAAATGGAAGTTATTTTCATAGAAAACTATTTTTCCATGATAGTATATGTTATGAGGAATGTATCCTCAAAATTTCACAATTTTTGGAATTTTCTGTAATTTTCTAGAGATTTCTGAATTTCGCAGAAGGAAATTCAGAAACTGATATCAGAGGTTGTGGACCGATCAGAAGGGAGCCTGAGCGGTCCAGACAGTTGTGGATCGGTCACTGTGACTGATCCAGGGTGACCGATCAGGGCGTGCCAGTTTCGACTGTGCTGTCTGATATTTCTGAAATTTCAGCAATGAAGTTGGTGTTTTGGAATTCTAGAGGGTTGAAACTCTCCAAGACATTGTTGGTGCAATAGTCAAGGGGGAGTTGACCTTTAGGGGGAGTTTTACCTATTGGTCAAGGGGGAGTTGACCTTTAGGGGGAGTTTTTACTCCTAAAGACTTGAGTGATATGGGATTATCACTAAGTTAATTGTTGACCTTAGTATCAAGGGGGGAATTAAGAGCTTCAATGAAAGGTATGGGACTTTCATTAGGAAGAAACTCTTGACCTTGACTCACTCTTTTTGATGTGTGTCAAAAAGGGGAGAATGGAGAGAATGTCTAGAGAATGTTCAAGGAAGAACATTGGAATTAGTGGGAGAGTTTGTTGTTCACAACGAGTGAAGTTGTGAACAACGATAACTTACTCTTCAGGGGGAGAGTTTGTTGATGTGTGCCAATAGGGGGAGAATGAAGGGTTTAAGTTAGGCCTTCATTATCTAAGAAGGTTGCCTTCTTAGAAGGAGAATGTAAGGTTGTAACTTATGCTTCATTACCTAGTGGCATGAAGAAAGTTGAGGCTATTGGATTAGCCTAACTTAAAGGTATTGTCAAACATCAAAAAGGGGGAGATTGTTGGTGCAACCTTAGGTCAAGGTTGACCTGGTTGATCAGACTCGAGTTGACTTGACTCGAGTTGTGTTTTGATGTTTGACGAGTTATGTTTGACGATGTTTGACAATACAGAAAGACATGTAGACATGGACAATGCAGGCGCAGTTGTCCATGCGGAGAGATACTGATCAGGGTCTGATCAGGTTGAATGAAGAAGAGTCAAGTAGGTCAAGGTTGACCGGATACTTGACTGGGAAGTCCTAATTGGGATGTTAGGCAGTTGTTAAAGTCCTGGTGAGTGAAGCCAGGCAGTTGGAGAAAATCCTGGTGAGTGAAGCCAGGTGGAAAGTCCTGGTGAGTGAAGCCAGGCAGTTGGGAAAATCCTGGTGAGTGAAGCCAGGCAGTTTGGAAGTCCTGGTGAGTGAAGCCAGGCAGTTGGTGAAAGTCCTGGTGAGTGAAGCCAGGCAGTGGGAAGTCCTGGTGAGTGAAGCCAGGTGAAAATCCTGGTGAGTGAAGCCAGGCAGTTAGAAAGTCCTGGTGAGTGAAACCAGGCAAGGGAAATCCAGATGGGTCAAGGTTGACCAGACATCTGGTGAAAAGTCCAAGCAGGGAGCTTGGCACGGGAAAAGTCCAAGTATGGAGACTTGGCACGGAGAAGTCCAAGTATGGAAACTTGGCATGGGAAGTCGGAGAGAGCTCGGTAGCTCGTTCTCCGGACTAGGTCAGAGAGGGCTCGGTAGCTCGTTCTCTGGACCGGACACGGAAAGTCGGAGAGGGCTCGGTAGCTCGCTCTCCGGACTGTGGTCAGAGAGGGCTCGGTAGCTCGTTCTCTGGACCGGACGAAGTCGGACAGGGCTCGGTAGCTCGTTCTCTGGACTAGGTCAAGAGAGGGCTCGGTAGCTCGTTCTCAGGACCATTTAGGGTTTAGGGCTGGAGCTCTAAACCTGGATCGGTCTGGTGACCGATCCAGCGATACGAGTGATCGGTCTGGTGACCTATCAGTAACCACACAGTGAGCTTCTGTGTGTTATCTGATCGGTCTGAAGACCGATCAGAAGGCCGATCAGAAGGAGGCAACAGGCTCGGGAAAGAACAGCTGATCGGTCTGGGGACCGATCAGCCTAGGGCCTGATCGGTCCCCATGACCGATCAGATAGGCTCTGGATCGATCAGGGTGGAGCCTGATCGGTCCAGGCCTAGCCGTTGTGACTCAACGGCTAGGCTATTTCGGGCTTTTGTGTTCTGGCCTTTTTGCTTGCAGGTTCGCAGGTTGGCTTAGGATTATAAGGAGATCGAGGGCTTCTACAGACAGTGCTTCTTTCTTCTGGAAGTTCTTCCTCTTTCTACTCCTGACAGTGATCGAGCTTTGCTGAGCTCTCGTCTAAGCTTCGCGTGAGCTTCCTTTCGGCTGGGTTCCTGCTGTTGTAGGCGTTGCTTGAAGCTGCTGCTTCATCCAGTCGAAGAGAAGGCAAGTAAGCAAAGGTTTTACAATTGTATTGTATTTTGCTTCTTGCTGTACTTGTACTCCTTTTTGTTGTTGTAAGTTTTTGTGGCGAGGTTTCTCCACCCATAAGGAGTTCATATTAGCCGATTTTCCGGGGACTCATCCACCGACGGATTGATAGGCTTCGTCCACCTTACGGACACGCCGAGGAGTCGGAGTATCATCTCCGAACCTCGTTACATCTTCGTGTTGAGGTTTGCTTCTCCTTTTTCGTTTCTATTTGTTATTTCCGCTGCACTAACCCTAATCGTAGGAAGAAACGAACGAATTTGGGGTCGGCTATTCACACCCCCCTCTCTAGCCGAGTACGACGATCCTAACAGAGCCTTCATCAAAGCTTGAAGGCGCCTTCAATGCCTGTTGGAGGCGCCTCGGACCTGGCCAAAGTGGTCGTTGAGCTTTCGGATAAAGTTTTATCCGCCCACTCGATGGAGGCGCCTTGGACCTCTATTGAAGGCGCCTTGAACATCCGAGATAGAATTTCCAAAGGCTATATAAAGGCCCCTGGAGCTAGGAATTATTCATCAATTGTTCAATCAACTCTGTATTCATTCCTAGCAATAGTTCTGAGCTATTAGAGTGTAAAAGACTTCTCCGCCTTCAGTAAAGGAGACTTTTTCTAGTGCGCTTCTTTTTGCCCTGGATTAACAAGCTTCTTGGTTATAACCAGGTCAACTGTTGAGTCTCTGTTTTATTTCTGATTCTTTATTTCAGTTGTTTTATTATTACGATTGCATTTTTGAGTTGAATGTACGAGGAGGGTATAGTTTCTTTTTCAGACAATTCACTCCCCTCTTGTCGGCCTCCGCTGCACCAACACATCCTTGGTTAGCACTCTAAAATCAACTAACCAACATAATTGATGCGATGTAATTGTTTCGTCGTCTATTGATGGCCTGCAAGGTTCAATAGTCCCATAGGTTATGTTGGAGGTAGTGCAAACACTAGTTCAGTTTTTAGCTCAATGGCACATAATGCATGGGGTAGTGGAAACCTTAATTATGCTACAGGTTCTGCAAGTTCCAATGCCTATATGCCTCCTGGCAGTGATAACCTTGGTGAATTTAGCAATAATAATCCAAGTTGGGATAGTACTGCTCCTTTCTCATCTCTGATTGGGATGAATAGTTCAAGCTATGCCGGTCGAACTTTAAGTTATGGGGGTTCTTACAACAACTTTGATCTCGGTCCTGCCGGTTTTGTAAGGAACCACATGCCTAATCCTTTGAAAACTTCCCGCACTACAACAAATGGTGGGTTTGAAGAAATCTCTCAAAAACTCTATGGTGGAAGTTGAGTTTATGGACCCAACTTGGCAGTCATCATTATCTGGACATGGAGAGGCTGATCCATTTGGTTATGCACTTGATAATGTGCTTCAGATATCATAGGCAAGGGCTTTGTATAATACATCAGTGATTATGGCATTACCAATAGACAACCAAATAGAGGTAAGTTATTTCTTTAACTCTACTCATTTTACATTTATTTATGCATTTGTTTCATGAAGAAACATGATTCAACCATGAATATGTAAATACACATGAAATCTCATTTGGCTATTTAGAATCTCATGTAGATTTATATGATTGCCAACTTTTTGTTTCCTAGATTCGTCTGACACTAATTCAATTATGAATTTCCAGAGCTGTTGGTCATAGGTTTTTTTTTTCATTTCTTCCTGCTGACTTTGTTCACCCATGAAGGGTATATGCTTATATTGGTAAAAAAACATTCTTGAATAATGATCACGTCCCAGTTATTTGTTTCAGCTTCTGCTTGAGAGGGGCATTCTTGAACACTAACTCTACCAAATGAGTAATTTTTTTCCCCTGCCATCAGATCACATAGGAAACCATTTCAGTTTACTCTTCTATCCCTCATCACCTGATACTGGTTTTTGTTTTGCGCAACACTAGTCAACCATCAAATTATGGGCAAATATCTTAATGTCTCATCTCCTCAATCTAATCAATTAGGGAAACCATTGTGCTTCATTTACCATGGCATTTACATGCTTATTTGCATTGCCACTTCTTGGTCATCAAAGTAAACCGTTACTGCTCTGCTGGATTGCTTCATGATTCTACGCAAACTACATTTTTGACTTAGATGTGCATCATAATCTCCATTTCCCAGCTGATCACATTTTGAATGTTTGGATTCTTATGATCCGTTTACATCCTAATCTGCTTGTTTAGCCAAGTCAAAGGTATTTACTACTTCTGAGTTCTACCAAAATAAAAGCCTTGCATCTATCTCGGTTCGGTTGTTGTGAAAAATCTGAGTTAACGAACTTTAAAAGTGTATTTCAGTGCAGAGCCACACTTTTATGAGCCCATTTACTCCAAAGGATTGAAAAGTGGAAAATGAATGGATGTAAACAAAATGAAGGATTTCTTTTGTCTACATCCACTCATTTTTTTTACTTTTCCATCATACACAATATTGGGGAAAACATTGTATCATTTAGTTTGAGCATAATGACAAGTTTAGATTGGCAATGGATAACACTTACGGATAACCTACAAACATTATTAGTCCAGAACCATATTGTTCAACATATGATCATTGGTCGATTAGTCCCGTCAATCCAATATCCAATTTCCAAAAGCTGATAAAGTATCAAGTTAGGTAGATTAAGCTTTGTCATTCACAAGAAATATAAGCTACCATTAAGTTATGGCAGTATCTATTCTCTTTGTGCCTTAGATCACTTGTCAAACCTCGACGCTCCCTAAATCTGCGACGACTCTCCGCACAACGCTCAGGATTTTTCTTCTCTATGTTTTTCAGTCAATGGATTATCAGGCAGTTAGAGTCTTCTACCTGATTTTGCACTCCATTTATCCCTGTTAAAGATTTATCTTCTAATATACCTTTTTTTTTCTTTTTATTTCAGGAATTGCTACATAAGATGATATTTTCTCAACATCTAAGACCATCAATAGACGACGAAACAATTACATGGCATCAATTATGTTGGTTAGTTGATTTTATAGTGCTAACCAAGGATGTGATTGATAAAAAACTGAAGAAAAACAGATTCAGAAGTTCAAAATAGAGGTTAGTATGTCAAGATTTTGTTTCTAGTTTCTTAGGTTGTGCTTTTATCAAGATGTAATCTCACAACTGGCAGACAAACAAAGCAATCTATTTGTTACACCTAACAAGATGTTGGTTCTTAGTCAGTCGTTTCATTAGTTTTTCCATCTGTTTATCGCTTTCGGATGTTCCGAGGATCTATTTGTTTCGATAGATCGACACTCACAGGGTTACTTCTTTTCCCAAAATAGCCTAACTATGCTACATATTATGATTCATTTCTGAAGTGTGAGTGTATACATTTCAATTGCTTTTGCCTTGGAATTCACTCCAATTCTGCTTGTTCTAAATGAGCCCAACTTTGTTGTAAGGTCATCCATTCAGCTATAAAATAGATGATCGTTTAATTGTTATGTGAAGTATAAATTTTAAAATATAATTAAAGCATAATAAAATATATTTTTAAGGGCATTTGAAGTGTTAGAAAAACTCTTTTTTTTTAAAGTGCATTTTCGTTATCTCGAATTCCGTTCCATACGACTAAAATATATCAGTTTAAGACAGTACACCGCCCGTGTAACTACATGTCGTTATCTAATTGGGCTGTTAATCTCATTTAAATGTTCCGGCGGATGACCAGATCCTTCCCGCCCTCTCATTTTTGAATCGAGGTGAGAGCTGCTCTCCTCTCGAATCCCTAATTCCCAATCTTACTTGCAATTGCAATTCTGGAGAGAGAAGAGCAGCAGATCGAGGCTGGAGCAATGGAGGGCTTGCGAGTCCAATCCCTGAAGGCGTCGCTTTGATCCATCCTCTCCCTCCGATGCCGGCCGCGAAAGGGCTTCTCCTCTGGCTTCGCGATCCGGGAGCGAGAACGCGAACCCTAACTCCCGGATCGAGCTTTCAACTCCTCCATCCTACTTCACTTGCAGACGTTGCCTCACCAACATTCTAATCCTGACTCAGATCTGACCTAAAAAACACATTTGTCGAAGAAAGTCGAGATCGACTCTCGACCGAATCAAAACCCAACAACGCAGATAAAACAATATCCAAACCACAAAAACGCGACCAGTCAAAACTGATTGGATTCACGTTCTCCAATCCGGAAAAAATTTTTAAAAAAAAAGAAATACCGAATAAGAAATCGAAACTCACCGATCTGAAACTCGCGTGAGGAGATCAGTGAAACGCGTCTAGGATCTAGGAGACCGCATCGGAGGGCTCATCACCAAGAAGAAGTATTTTCTAAGGTCTTAATATGTTTTTAAAAAATAAATAATATTTTTTAAAAATAGATTTTTTATAAACTATTATTAGAGATATTTAATTTTATTAATAAAATTTAAAAGGATAATTTATACATTATTAAAAAATTATTTTTGCAATTGAAAATAGCGATCAATTAGGCCACTTACCAATATCTTTATCTAATGTCAAAGTTTATTTTTTATTATAAAATTTAAAAAATATTATGCTAAAGTTTGAAGCGTAATTTATTAAAAAATAATATATTTATCTAATCAATATATTAAAATTAAATAAATAAAAGTTAAATTTCATCAATGACATGCCAAAATTACTAATTAATTTGGTGAGAAATAAATTATAATAATACTAATAATATACATTCTAATTGTTATTTAAAATTTTTTATCAATCAATTTTAATTTCGATAAAGAAAAGTCTTGATGCAATAATAAAATTATTGTTGTGTATTACATATATAGATCTTGAGATTTTGCATTATCAAATTTTAATTTATTAATCAACTTAATTTTTGTTAGTAAACTAAATTTTTATTAATAAATAATAAAAAAATGGATAAAATTTTAATAAAAAATTAAAAATTAACAACCAAATTATTGTGAAATTATATAAACAATTGAATGTGAAAAAGAAATATTATTAACATATTTCTTTTCTCCACTCTCTTTCTTACTTATTGAAATTAATATATACATATGTATTTATAGGTACACAATTATATTGCAATTCCTCATGAAATTACATAACTTAGGAGTTTAAAAGATGATAGGTTATGTAGATGAGGGAGTTTATAAAGTTATTGGGGGTTATGGACATTCACATACTTTATTTTACAACACTCCCTCTTGGATGTCCATAATTAAGGAATCCACCTCATTAAAACCTTACTAGGAAAAACTCAATGGGAAAAAACCTAGTAAGGAAAAAGAGTATGTCATTCCACAACTATATGATCACTATAAATTTATCGGACAACATAATATGATATAGTGAAAATTTACTCCCCCTATTTGATATATCATTTGAGATCTCTGTACCGTCGCATTCCAATACCATGTACTAATTTCTTAAATGTTGTTGTAGGTAATGCTTTAGTAAATAAATCTGTCAAATTATTGCTAAAATGAATCTGTTGAACTTTAATATCACCATTCTTTTGTAGATCATAAGTGAAGAAGAACTTTGGTAAAATATTTTTAATTATATCCCCTTTGATGCACCCTTCCTTTAATCGAGCTTTACATGCTGCATTGTCTTCATATAATATTATTGGAATTTTCTTATTAGTAGTTAAATCATATTTTTCCTTGATATGTTGAATCATTAATCTCAACCAAACACATTCCTGACTTGCTTCATGTATTGCAAGTATTTCATAATGATTCGATGATGTAGCGGTTATGATTTGTTTGATAGATCTCCAAGATATGGTTGTTCCACCAAAATAACCAGTCTGAGATCAACATTTATGTGGATCAGATAAATATCCTGCATCTGTATAACCAATTAACTCTCAAGTAGACATATTAGAATAAAATAAGCCCAAATCAATGGTACCTTGAAGATACCTAAATATATGTTTAATCCATTCCAATGTCTACGTGTTGGAGAAGACTATATCTTGCTAATAAATTTACAGCAAATGTTATATCTGGTCTTGTATTATTAGCAAGATACATTAATGCACCAATTGCACTTAAATATAGTACTTTAGGACCAAGCAATTCTTCACCATTTTCACTAGGTCGAAAAGGATCATTGTTCACATCAAGCAATCGAACAACCATCAGGGAACTTAATAGATGAGCTTTATCCATATAAAATCATTTTAGAACCTTTAGTGTATAAGTCGATTGATGGATAAAAATTCCATCTGCAAAATGTTCAATTTGTAATCCAATATAAAACTTCGTTTTTCCTAGATCTTTCATCTCGAATTCTCTTTTCAAGATATCAACTGAATAATATATAACTTTTTCAGGACTTCCAATGATATTCAAATCATCAACATATACAAAAATAATAATAAATTTTAGTCCATCCTTTTTTTATAAAAACACATATTGGATCATTTTGATATTTATGTTGCACCAAATAATCACTTAGACGTTTATACCACATATGTCCAGATTGTTTCAATCCATACAAAGATCTTTGTAATTTAATGGAATAAATATTTTTAAAATTAGAACTTGATGCTTCTGGCATTGTGAGCCCTTCAGGGATTTTCATATAAATATCGTTATCAAGTTTTCCATACAAATAAGCTGCTACTATATCCATCAAACGCATTTCAAGCTTTTCTTGTACTGTCATACAAAGAAGATATCGAAATGTGATTACATCCACTACAGGGGAATATGCTTCTTCATAATCAATACCAGGTTTTTGAGAAAAACCTTGTGCCACTAAACGATCTTTATATCTTATGATTTCATTTTTCTCATTTCGCTTTCGTACAAAAACTCATTTGTACCCTACAAGGGTTACACCTTTTAGTGTTTGAACTACATGTCCCAAAACCTCACATTTTACAAGTGAGACTTGCATCTTTCCATTTTGGCCAATCATGTATACTACGACATTGTTCAATAGATTTAGGTTCTTGATCATCATTTTCATAAATAATTTCAAGCGCTACATTGTATGCAAATTTATTGTCAATAACTAATCTTAATCGATTCAATTTATTCCCTATCCTGATATAATTTATTGAGATTTCTTCATTATTTTCAAGTATCTGGACTGGAGTTTTATCAAAAGTTATCTCAGTTGTCTTTATAGGAGACCTAGGTGCTTCAAAATGAACATCTTGATTAGTCGCTCCATTCCTTTTTCGAGGATTTTTATCTTTAGAACTGATTGATCTACCACATTTCAGGCAAGTTATAATCTCATTAATTGATTGTCCAATTGGTACATCAATATGAGTCAGAGCATTAATAGCTAGTATATGTGACTTAGTTGTTAGGATCGATGATCGCGGCTAGAGAGGGGGGTGTGAATAGCCGCCCCAAATCGTTCATTTCTTTCTACAAATTAGGGTTAGCGCAGCGGAAATAAACAATATAAACGAAAATGAGAAAGACAAACCTCAAACAAACCGATGTAACGAGGTTCGGAGATGATGCTCCTACTCCTCGGCGTGTCCGTAAGGTGGACAAAGTCTATCAATCCGTCGGTGGATGAGTCCCCGGAGAACCGGCTAATATATATACTCCTTCTGGGTGGAGAAACCTCACCACAAATCCTTTGCAACAGCAATAAGGAGTACAACAAAATAGAACAAGAAGAACAAGACTAACAGAAATGTGAACAACACTTGCTTGCCTTCTCGTCGGAGTCCGTTGATGAAGCAGCAGCTTCACGGCTCCAAGAAACGCTAGAAAACCAGCACGAAAGCTCACCCGAAGCTTCAGCACAATGAAAGCTCAACCAAAGCTCAGCAGGAAGAAGAAAAGAAGTTACAAGAACGTTCTCTGTAGAAGCCTTATATCTCCTGATGTCCCCCTGGAACCTGCGGAGAAAACAGACGAAGCAGACAAACCAGAGATCTATCCGTTGTGTCACAACGGCTAGTGCTGGACCGATCAGGCTCCACCCTGATCGGTCCAGACCTTCTCTGATCGGTCTGGGGACCGATCAGGACCTATGCTGATCGGTCCCCAGACCGATCAGCACTCTTCACAGAGAACTCGCCCAAGTTCTCTGATCGTCTCCTGATCGGTCTGTGGACCGATCAGGGTGCATGTGGATCGGTCCACAGACCGATCCCCTCCTTTTCTCTTTGCCTTCTGTTCGCTTTCTGATCGGTCTGCAGACCGATCAGATAACATACAGTAGCATACTGTTTGGTTACTGATCGGTCACCAGACCGATCCAGATACCCAGTGTATCACTGGATCGATCCACTGATCGATCCAGAGCTTGGTTTTTGCCCAAACCAAGTCCCAAACCTTCCAAACCAACATCCGGTCAACCTTGACCTGTTGGTACATCATGCTTAGCATCCGGTCACTCCCTTGACCTGCTAAGACTCCCCACCAAGTGTCCGGTCAATCCCTTTGGCCCACTTGGACTTTTCTCTTCGTGTCAAGTATCCGGTCACTCCCTTGACCTACTTGACCTTCTCAACACCAGATGTCCGATCACCCTTGATCCATCTGGATTTTCCCTTGCCCTGCTTCACTCACCAGGACTTTTACCTAGCTTCACTCACTAGGGTTTTCACCTGGCTTCACTCACCAGGATTTCCAATCTGCCCGGCTTCACTCACCAGAACTTTCCAACTGCCTGGCTTCACTCACCAGGACTTTCCCACTGCCTGGCTTCACTCACCAGGACTTATCCGTCTGCCTGGCTTCACTCACCAGGACTTTCCACATCCGGTCCAGAGAACGACCTACCGAGCCCTCTCTGACCACAGTTCAGAGAACGAGCTACCGAGCCCTCTCCGACTTCCATCCGGTCCAGAGAACGAGCTCCCGAGCCCTCTCTAACCACAGTCCGGAGAACGAGCTACCGAGCCCTCTCCGACTTCCATCCGGTCCAGAGAACGAGCTCCCGAGCCCTCTCTGACCACAGTCCGAAGAACGAGCTACCGAGCCCTCTCCGACTTCCCATGTGCCAAGCTTCCATACTTGGACTTCTCCGTGCCAAATCTCCATATTTGGACTTTTCTCGTGCCAAGCTCCCTGCTTGGACTTTTCCGAGTCAGGTCAACTCACCTCGGGTCAACCAGGTCAACCTTGACCACGGGTTGCACCCACAACCTCCCAAGTTTCTGTTCTTGTCAAACATCAAGATACAACTTGAGTCAAGTCAACTCGAGTCAGGTCAACCAGGTCAACCTTGACCTAAGGTTGCACCAATAATCTCCCATCAAAATACAACTCTTTTGTTCTTTGTCAAACATCAAAATACAACTCGAGTCAGGTCAACTCGAGTCGGGTCAACCAGGTCAACCTTGACCTAAGGTTGCACCAACAATCTCCCCCTTTTTGATGTTTGACAATACCTTTAAGTTATGCTAATCCAATAGCCTCAACTTTCCTCATGCCACTAGGTAATGAAACATAAGTTACAACCTTACATTCTCCTTCTAAGAAGGCAACCTCCTTCTTAGATAATGAAGGTCTAACTTAAACCCTTCATTCTCCCCCTATTGGCATACATCAACAAACTCTCCCCCTGAAGAGTAAGTTATCGTTGTTCACAACTTCACTCGTCGTGATCAACAAACTCTCCTACTAACTCCAATGTTCTTCCTTGAACATTCTCTAGACATTCTTCCCCTTTTCGACACACATCAAAAGGAATGAATCAAGGTCAAGAGTTTCTTCCTAATGAAAGTCTCATACCTTTCATTGAAACCCTTAATTTCCCCCTTGACACTAGAGTCAACAATTAACTTAGTGATAATCCCATATCACTTAAGTCTTTTAGGAGTTAAAACTCCCCCTAAAAGGCAACTCCCCCTTGACCATTGCACCAACAATGTCTTCGAGAGTTTCAAACCTTTAGAAACCTAAAACACCACTTCCCGAGCTGAAATTTCAGACAACCAGTCGAATTTCAGTAAGTTGGCACGCCCTGATCGGTCACCGGACCGATCAGGCTCCCTCTGGATCGGTCCAATGACCGATCCACACAGACCTGGACCGATCAGGGAATCTCCTGATCGGTCCACAACCTCTGATTTCTGATTTCTGAATTTTTCTTCTCCCGAAATTCAGAAACCTCTAGAAAATTACAGAAAATTTCAAAAATTATGAAATTTTGAGGATACATTCCTCATAACATATACTATCATGGAAAAATAGTTTTCTATGAAAATAACTTCCATTTTTCAATCTTGATACAAAGTTCAAAAGTCTTTGAAATAGCTCAAAGTTAACTTATCTTTGTATCAACTTGTTCAATGATGAATGCTATCACTAGAAAAGCTTCATCAAGGTTTTTCAAATCAATTTTGAAATGTTTTTTAAACCATTTAATTTAGGACCACAATCTTTGGGCTAAATGTACATGACTTGTACATAAGCTTTCTCTATGATCCCCAATTTCGAATTAGGCTCATCTAGGTACATGAACTATGTACCTTGATCCTAACTCATAATCATAATATCTCACACACATCTAAGGTGTATCAAACACATCCAAGTCAATTTTGATGTGAGATATGGGTTTAGGTTAGCTTAATCTAAGTTCTCATGCATTTTTCTAAACAACAATTTGATCTCCATATCAAATTGTGTTTTAGTCCTTAAATCAATTTCATTGATTATACATGCAAGAGATGATGACATGGCATAAAATAGTATCAAAAATGAAAACATGTGCCAATGTCATGATGTCATGGCATAAAGTATGAAACTTAAATAAAGCATGACATTTAACTAACCTAAGGATTATCATGACATTTTAAATGATCATAAATTAAATATGATGTCATGACATGGCATATGGCAAACAATATATGGCAAATAGCACATAAAGGTATAGAAAATACCTAATTCTAGCCTTAGTTGTCATTTTTGATAATTTTGATCATTTTTCCATAAAATCCATATTCCTAAGTGTATTAGACCTAAAATCATATACTAAGGATTTTTAGATCACTATGTGCCAATTAGATTGACTCTAGAAAATTCCTCAAGTGTGGTTGGCACATCCTAATCACCTTAGGAATCACTTTCCATTTCATTTTCAAGGCTTGATTACACCTTGAAAATTCCTAAAGTGCCACCTTTTGCCAAGATTAGGTTAACTACCTATTCAAGTAAGGTTGGCACACCCTAACTAATCTAGCGTGATGAAATCACACTCCTAGGAACCCAATACCTATTGGAGCTCATTGGGTTCACTAAATATTCACTAGGGATGACTTCCCTAGCAACCCTCCTAATGACCCTCCTAGGCTTTAAAGCCTTGGTCATTTGGGACTCATCAAGATCCACTCTAGGGGTGACTCCCCTTGTGACCTTGGTGATGGTCTTCCTAGCCCTAGATTTTGTTCCATAATCGAATGAAACATTATGATAAGTGGGCTGGACCACTTGGGACTTAGGTTTGTGACCCAAACCTTTCTTGTCCTTGGACATTGGTTTTTGACCCTTAAACCCTAGAGATGACTTCTCCAAGTTCTTAAGAGTCTTTTCCAAAGTATCAAGTATTGACCTCAAGACTTGATTCTCCTTCTCTAATACCTCAATTTTTAATTTTTCATTTTTCTTTGAGGTATTCCTAGGCATGTGTCTAGTTGTTTTGGGGTTTCTACCTAGGTTTTCCTTAGCCTTAGATGAGATAATTCTAGGGTTAGCATTTCTAGAATTGTCCTTACCTAGGCTAACATGTTTGGCACCTAAGCATGTGTATCGATTTCTAATGTTATCATGCTTACCATTATTAACAATAGCAATAAGGCTACTAGCATGCATCCTACTAGAATTGCAAGAATGTGCCTTAGAGATTACCTTAGGGTTTGCCTTAGCTCCCCCTATAGACGTGCTCGGTCTCTTGTCCTTGTGAGATTGCCTCCCCCTCAGACATTGGCTCCTATAGTGTCCCCTTTGCTTGCATTGGAAGCACACCACGTGCTCCTTGCCCTTGCGTGTTGGGACTCCGGCTTCCTTGACCTTTGGCGCCGGTGGAGTCTTTCTAACCCTCTTTGGACACTTACTCTTGTAGTGCCCAAATTCCCTACACTCAAAGCACATTATGTGTAATTTGCTAGAAACTAAATGGCTTGAGTTACCTAGAGTTGAGGATGGATGAACGCTCTCTCCTTCATCCCTTCCGGAAGTAGAAGCTTCTTCTTCTTGCTCCGAACTTGAAGAAGAATTCTCCTCCTCTTCTTCTTTAGATGTTGAGTGGCCCTCAACTTCTAAATTCATTCCTCCATGAAATGAGCTACTTGGCTCACTTGACTCCTCTTCATGGCTTGAAGTGGAGTTCCCCTCATGGAACTTAGCCAAGTTGTTCCACAACTCCTTAGCATTGTTGTAACCACCTATCTTACATAGAACATCATTAGGTAAAGAAAATTCAAAAATTTTCAATACCTCATCATTGACTAGGGATTGGTGGACTTGTTCCTTGGTCCACTCCTTCTTCTCTAGGGTTTCTCCTTTCTTGTCCATTGGAGGCTTGAAACCTAATTGAACACAACTCCAATTTTCAAGGTTAGTCATAAGAAAGTACTTCATTCTTACCTTCCAAAACGCGAAGTTGTCGCGATCGTAGAAGGGTGGAATCGTGACATCTTCTCCAAATAGATCCATTCTCTAGCTCGTGCTCCCCCGGGTGTTGATCCAACGAAGAGCGACCTCGCTCTGATACCACTTGTTAGGATCGATGATCGTGGCTAGAGAGGGGGGGTGTGAATAGCCGCCCCAAATCGTTCGTTTCTTTCTACAAATTAGGGTTAGCGCAGCGGAAATAAACAATAGAAACGAAAATGAGAAAGACAAACCTCAAACAAACCGATGTAATGAGGTTCGGAGATGATGCTCCTACTCCTCGGCGTGTCCGTAAGGTGGACGAAGTCTATCAATCCGTCGGTGGATGAGTCCCCGGAGAACCGGCTAATATATATACTCCTTCTGGGTGGAGAAACCTCACCACAAATCCTTTGCAACAGCAATAAGGAGTACAACAAAATAGAACAAGAAGAACAAGACTAACAGAAATGTGAACAACACTTGCTTGCCTTCTCGTCGGAGTCCGTTGATGAAGCAGCAGCTTCACGGCTCCAAGAATCGCTAGAAAACCAGCACGAAAGCTCACCCGAAGCTTCAGCACAATGAGAGCTCAACCAAAGCTCAGCAGGAAGAAGAAAAGAAGTTACAAGAACGTTCTCTGTAGAAGCCTTATATCTCTTGATGTCCCCCTGGAACCTGCGGAGAAAACAGACGAAGCAGACAACGCAGAGATCTATCCGTTGTGTCACAACGGCTAGTGCTGGACTGATCAAGCTCCACCCTGATCGGTCCAGACCTTCTCTGATCGGTCTGGGGACCGATCAGGACCTATGCTGATCGGTCCCCAGACCGATCAGCACTCTTCACAGAGAACTCGCCCAAGTTCTCTGATCGTCTCCTGATCGGTCTGTGGACCGATCAGGGTGCATGTGGATCGGTCCACAGACCGATCCCCTCCTTTTCTCTTTGCCTTCTGTTCGCTTTCTGATCGGTCTGCAGACCGATCAGAAGAACCTCTGTAAGCCATTGATCGTTACCGGACCGATCCAGATACCCAGTGTATCACTGGATCGATCCACTGATCGATCCAGAGCTTGGTTTTTGCCCAAACCAAGTCCCAAACCTTCCAAACCAACATCCGGTCAACCTTGACCTGTTGGTACATCATGCTTAGCATCCGGTCACTCCCTTGACCTGCTAAGACTCCCCACCAAGTGTCCGGTCAATCCCTTTGGCCCACTTGGACTTTTCTCTTCGTGTCAAGTATCCGGTCACTCCCTTGACCTACTTGACCTTCTCAACACCAGATGTCCGATCACCCT
Source organism: Zingiber officinale (assembly GCF_018446385.1). Lineage (NCBI taxonomy): Eukaryota > Viridiplantae > Streptophyta > Magnoliopsida > Zingiberales > Zingiberaceae > Zingiber > Zingiber officinale. Next base: position 101,801,784 of record NC_056002.1, on the reverse strand, counting down.
TGATCCATCTGGATTTTCCCTTGCCCGGCTTCACTCACCAGGACTTTCACCTAGCTTCACTCACTAGGGTTTTCACCTGGCTTCACTCACCAGGATTTCCAATCTGCCCGGCTTCACTCACCAGGACTTTCCAACTGCCTGGCTTCACTCACCAAGACTTTCCCACTGCCTGGCTTCACTCACCAGGACTTATCCGTCTGCCTGACTTCACTCACCAGGACTTTCCACATCCAGTCCAGAGAATGAGCTACCGAGCCCTCTTTGACCACAGTTCGGAGAACGAGCTACCGAGCCCTCTCCGACTTCCATCCGGTCCAGAGAATGAGCTCCCGAGCCCTCTCTGACCACAGTCCGGAGAACGAGCTATCGAGCCCTCTCCGACTTCCATCCGGTCCAAAGAACGAGCTCCCGAGCCCTCTCTGACCACAGTCCGGAGAACGAGCTATCGAGCCCTCTCCAACTTCCATCCGGTCCAGAGAACGAGCTCCCGAGCCCTCTCTGACCACAGTCCGGAGAACGAGCTACCGAACCCTCTCCGACTTCCCATTTGCCAAGCTTCCATACTTGGACTTCTCCGTGCCAAATCTCCATACTTGGACTTTTCCCGTGCCAAGCTCCCTGCTTGGACTTTTCCGAGTCAGGTCAACTCACCTCGGGTCAACCAGGTCAACCTTGACCACGGGTTGCACCCACAACCTCCCAAGTTTCTGTTCTTGTCAAACATCAAGATACAACTTGAGTCAGGTCAACTCGAGTCAGGTCAACCTTGACCTAAGGTTGCACCAACAATCTCCCATCAAAATACAACTCTTTTGTTCTTTGTCAAACATCAAAATACAACTCGAGTCAGGTCAACTCGAGTCGGGTCAACCAGGTCAACCTTGACCTAAGGTTGCACCAACATTAGTCACTCTCTTCAAGTCAGTGAATGCATCAGACAATTGATTTACAATATTTTGCAAATGTATTATTCTTTGAACTTCAAGTTCACATTGATTTGTACGAGGATCAAATTGTGATAATGATGCATGCCAAGTGACTTCTTTGGGAAACTCTTTATTTTCTCCCCCCTAGTTTGGAAAAATTGTTTCATTAAAGTGACAGTCGGCAAATCGCGCTGTAAAAACATCTCCTGTCATTGGTTCCAAATTCTTATAATTGAAGGAGAATCATATCCAACATATATTCCCAATTTTCTTTGAGGTCTCATTTTAGTGTGTTGTAGTGGGCTAATTGGCACATATACCGCACATCCAAATATTCTCAAATGGGATATATTAGGCCCTTGACCAAAAGTCAATTGTAAAGGGGAGAATATATGATAACTGGTTGGCCAGATAAGTATAAGTGTTGCTGCATGCAAAATAGCATGGCCCAAATAGATGTAGGGACCTTAGTTCCCATAATCAATGGTCTAGCTATTAACTAGAGGCGTTTAATAAATGATTCAGCTAAACCATTTTGTGTATGAACATAAGCAACAGGATGTTCAATAGTTATTCCAATAGACATACAATAGTCGTTAAATACTTGGGATGTAAATTCACCGTCAATATCAAGACATATTTTATTGATAGAATATTTTGAAAATTGAGCTCTCAACTGAATTATTTAGGCGAGAAATCTCGCAAACACCAGGTTGTGAGTTAATAATAAACATACATGTGACCATCTTGTAGAGACATCAATTAGCACCATAAAATATTTAAATGGTCCACATGGTGGGTGAATAAGCCCACATATATCGCCTTGTATACATTCCAGAAATGCAGGGGATTCAATTCTAACTTTAGATGATGAAGGTCACATAATAAGTTTTCCTTGAGAACAAGCAAAACATGAGAATTCATTAAATTGGAGAATCTTCTGGTTCTTTAATGGGTGTCCAAAGTATAAAATCATTTGAATCAGTAAACTTCAGGTTTACTATTGCATTTATTTCTATTGCATATATTATTGTGTAGTACAAACCAGATAAGAAAGCGGGTAATCTTTTATATACATGTTTCTTACCCAACACTAATTTTGTAATATAGAGATATTCAATATTCTTATCATATGTCTCAATGTGATATCCATTTCGACAAATATCTTTAAAACTTAGCAAATTTCTCTTAGACTTAGGAGAGAACAATGCATTATCAATAACAAATTTTGTTCCTCCAAATAATGATATATTAGCTCTTTCGGAATCTTCAATAATATTTGTAGTACCAGATATTGTATTAACATTACTTTCATCCATTTCTAAATAAGAAAAATATTTTTTCTTTCTGAATATAGAATGTGTCCTTGCACTATCAATAAGGTATAAATCTCCATTATTGAATTCAAAAGCCATGATATTCTTCATTAAAACAAAATAGATACATAATGAGAAACAACTAAAAGATTAGTAAAAGAAAACATAATAGCAAATGAATTAATTTATTTTAAAATATTTGATTAATTTAGACATTTCCATAAATATCTTCATTTCCAATCAAATTGTCTATCCCTCCATCAGGATCGACAAAGAAATCAGAAACATTCAAATGTGTTGTCATAGAAGGACCAACAATTGTGTTATTGTCTTGAAAGACAACATTTGTCTCTATATCTTTTGCCTTGCCCTTTAAAGAGGCTTGGTAGAGATTAATAAAGTATTTTAGCGTACGACAAGTACGTGACCAATGTCCTTTCATGCCACATCTATAACATGAATTTTGTGATTTCTTTTTGTTATTATCTTGTCCACTTTGAACCCTTTTACCATTGTCATTTGTCCACTTTTGGTGAACGTTATTGTTAACCCACTTCTGGTGAGTTGTTGTATTTCTTTTATTATAACCATCATGATTTTCTTGAGATCGATCATTTCCGTATCTACGACCACGACCACAGCTACGGCCACGACCACGGTGAAATTTTTGTCTATGTTGTCATTTATCATTTTTACCAGTTGTCTCATTCACTTCAAGGATTGGACTAGCACCAGTTGGACGGATCTCATGATTTTTCATCAAAAGCTCGTTATTTTGCTCAGCCACCAGAAGACATGTAATCAACTCAAAATATTTCTTAAACTTTTCTCTCTATATTGCTGCTACAAGAGCATGTTAGATGCATGAAAGGTAGAATATGTTTTTTCCAACATATCTTCATCAGTAATTTTTTCATCACATAATTTTAATTTTGAGCTAATTCTAAACATTGCTGAGTTATATTCACTTACAGATTTAAAATCTTGTAAACGTAAATGAATCCATTCATAACAAGCATTTCGAAAAATCACAATTTTATAATGGCTATACCTTTCCTTCAAATTATTTCATAGCTTAAGTGAATCTTTAATAGTCAAATATACAATTTTCAATGCTTCATGAAGATGGTGACGAATGAATATCATTGTTTTTGCATGATTTTATAAAGATTCCTTATTTCCATCTTTTATGGTGTCTCCAAGACCCGTAGCATCCAAATGAATCTCCGCATCCAAAATCCATGATAGATATTTTTTTTCCCAAAATGTCAGGATCCACAAACTCTAACTTTGAAAGATGGGACATAGTGAGAATCTATTTCAAAGAAAACTAAATTATTAATAATAATTATTGTGCATCATATATATTTATTAATAAATGATAAAATATGATATAATCAAAAGATGATTTGGTAATACTTAATTGTAAAATATTGTAAAAATTTTGAAACGTTGCAAGTCATGCAAATAAGTAACTAACTAATAGTTAATCAGATAATAGCTAATAAATGATAAAGAAACTATAAATTTAACTTCTTGGCATGTGAATAATTTTGACTGATAGAAAAAAAAATGTATATATAAATATATCTATACATTTTTTTTGATATTATCTATAACTGATTTTAAAAAAAGTAGAACTCTTCATGTTGATAACGTATTCTGAAATTATATAAACAATTGCATATGAAAAAAAAATATTGTTAACCTATTTCTTTTCTCGACTCTCTTTCTTACTTATTGAAATGAATATATACATATGTATTTATAGGTAGACAATCATATTGAAATTCCTCATAAATTTACATAACTTAAGAATTTAAAAGATGATAGGTTATATAGATGAGGGAGTTTATGAAGTTATTGGGGATTATGGACATCTATATACTTTATTTTACAACACAAATCTAATTTTAAAAGAAAAAAATTAAATTATCAATCAAATCTATATTGAATGGGTAAAAAAATAAAAAGCTACAACATTCAACTTTAATTTATAGAGGTGGGTCCCAATATAATAGGGCCCTAGGCATAGGCTTTAGCGGTCTATGACTTAAGCTGACCTTGGACCTAACCGAGTTGGTACTCGATTAAAAAATTATAATAATAGATCTTGGATTTGAATCGCAAGGTTTTCCCATGCTATGCCTCCTTACCTAAGAAGTCGCTCAGCTGGTCGAATGACCATAGTGATTTACTCCCTTCCAAAGTACTTGGGACGGTCTTGGAGGGCTCGGGTGAGGGTTATTACTTTTTGTTACAATATTATTCATTTCATGTTCTAAGTTTCATAATTTAAAAATATCTAGTGATTTTCCATTATACCACTCTCTTGTTGTTTTCATGTTCAAATTATTTCCTTCCAAATCATCACTCATAATTTAGGGAATGGATACATTAAAATTTCTTAAATTCGTTCATCAATTTCGGACTAAACTAATGGATAAACATGTATTATTTAAAAATTTTATATTTTTTAGGAGGGTCCTAAAAATTCATTAGCTGTATTGATTAGTAAGTATCATTATTTTAGACCGTTTGTAATAATTTTTATCAAACCTTTATGGTTAAGAATTTAATATTTTTAATTTATGCTATCAAATTTAAATCTAAAGGCATAAATATATTTAAAAGATTTAAAAACATATATTAATTTATGAAGTGATTCAAAATTCTTAAGATTTATCAGTAACTTTTATCTAAAATTTATTAATGGACTTAGAGAATTTTAAATTATTTCAAACTAAAACTAATATACTTTCCTAAGCCTATTTAATGTATATATACTCTCAAATTTGAATTTAAGAACAGAAATTTTTTAAATAGATAAAATACAAATTTAAATATGGAAAGAATGGAGGGTATAATAGAAAAACACTACGTTTTTTTACTTGAAATTAAGTAATACTAAATATTGCTGACGCAGTTTTGTAAACTGTAGTCGTTACTTGTTATAATACGAAGTCATAAAAAGTATGATTTGACTTTAATTATTATGCTAATATTAATACAAATACATAGATAATTAAAAAATTTACTATTTAATGAAATAAAGAACTAATCCTTTGACTAAAATTTTAATTCAACCTTAATGGAACTTATACACAAGTTTCTTCCTTTTTTTTTAAGATTTTTTTGTTTGTTTGGACTTGATTGACTTCTAATTAAAGCAGCTACCATAACTATTAACCAACAAATTAAACTTGTTTAAGAAGAAAGTTATGATTAATTTTAAATGATTGAGGCATTCCTTTATATACTAAATTTTAAGAATTGGAAAATTTCAATTTGACCTTAGAGTTCATTTTTTTCGAAATGCCACCTACTTAGTAGAAATCTCTAAGCCACGACATAAATTGATAGTTTTATTTTTATCGAGTTATTGAACTTTATGAGTTTCATTTAGTGCGGTCAAACGGATTAACCTATAACGGAGTGGATTGGTTAATCAAAAATTCATCATATGACGGGATAAGATGACTCGATTCATCATCTTAGTAGGTTGAAAAATCTTTAATTCAACTCAAGATGAGTTACAGATTAGACAGATCAATCCATGAGTTTGTCAAAAAATTAAAATATATATAGAAAATATTAAAATATTCAAATTTAAATTATGAATTAGACGGATCAAGCTCATGATCCAATTAAAATTCACTTTAATTTTAAATTTTAGAAAAAATTTTTCTTAACCTGTGGACCAACAGTCCATCACGAGCTGACTCGCACAGGTCAACCCACCAAAATCTACCTTAAAATGGATTAATAAAATCTCAATTTAATCTGTTGAAACTATTTTGTAGGTAGGCCAAACCAAATTAACCACTCTAGTTCCATTACATTAGACCTCCAAGTGGTAAAATACTATTTTTGAAATGTCAGGGTTAAAAGTGCAAAATGATTTACCTAATATTTAGATGAGTTATAAAGGTGTTGATCCTTCGGGTAGAATAAAATGAGTCGTTCTTCTCTTTAGAATGCATTTTTGTAGACTTCAAACTAAACTATGGAAACATTGCCTAGAAAATAAAGAAAGTGTGGGGGTTCAAATGGATTTTTGCCATGATAAACTTTGCTACTGTCGAAGAACTGACTGATCTAGGTAATACGAAAACTTAAGGGAGATTTATAAAATATTAACACAAAATTATCAGGGCTTATCCCCTCCGCTTTTCCGTCCTTTCCATAATTCCTTAATACTCCAAAAACTTCCGTAATTTTTGCGTCTCTGGGCTGATCTAAGTAATGTGAAAAGAATAGGGTGATTTAGAAAAATAGCAAAACATACGGGGTATTGTTTGCATAAGTGACAATGGTAGGGGTTTAAGCTCTGTACGCTTCGCTTTTCCTTCTTTCGAAGGACGGACTTCGTCTCCGGCCGATCCTAAGAACCCTCGGTTCCATTCCGATCCCTGCTCTTCTTTGTTCTCAAGGATTCGCTTTCTCTGTGGGGAATCGGATTCGGCCTTCGGCGATGGATCGCTCTCCTATCGCCGCACCATGATCGCGTTTCTTCAGCGCTAGCCTCCCTGTTTGGGTTTGGATTACTGCTGCCTCTCCGGCAGAAGACGAACGCTGAGGTTTTGCCTTTTTGATTTACGCTCTTTACGATTAGAATGAGACTTGGGCGTTGAAGTTTCGTTTTCTTTTTTTCTTCTTCTCCCTTTCTGATTTAGAGTTTCCGCCTTGCTGATATTGAGCTGTAAAAGGAACCATTTTGATTTCGGATTTGTTCGATTGTTTCTCTTTTTGTATTCCATGCACGAATCGATCAATTAAGTTTTGTCTCACGAGGAAGAGTTTCTTCGTCACCGAATTGTGGTCGAATTTACATTTTTTGTTTTCCCTTTACATTTGTGAATTTTTGCCTTTTTGATTCCCATGGGATTCAAAAGAGCTTGTTCTTACTTTTCTTCTTCTATTTTTCTTATCTCTATTGAAATCGAGTTTGGCCTTGAAGCGACTTCAAATGACTTTGTTGCGTGTTGCTTGTTTCTGAAATAACTGTTGTGTTCAGATTGCAGAAATCACCGTATCGAATCGCACAGTTTATTTTGCCACCCAAAAAAGAGACCAATTTAGGTTAAATCCACTGACGGCGTTTGGGATCTGAAGTTATGGGTTGTGTGGGTTCTTGTTTGCGCGAGAATAAAGTGGAAGGACAAGAACATCGAAATAGAAGACGTAGCTTCGTTCAGCTCGTTGTTGACATGGTATGTTTCTTGTAATGTCTTCACAATGCTGTTTCTCTTAGATTCATCTGATCACTGATTCTAATTTATTTTTTTCCAAAAAAAAAATATTCCTCTGATATAATGCATCTATGATCATTCTATAATGCAGTTCATCCCTTGAGCATTATGCAATGTTTTGTTAGTTCACCTTATAGGACTTCCTCCATTTTAATTTTAAATTTCACTTCGATCTATATTACTTTGTTACCATATTGTTACATAGATTTTAAATTTCTATGATCATTCTATAATGCAGCTTGAAGATGTTTATTGAACTATCCAGGTCTTGGTACAAATATAAACTACAGGAGCAAAACCTGATTAAGAAAATTAGGTACAATAAAATCAGAAGCTAATCCACTGTTGGTGATAAAGATTGCTCTTCAACCTTCACATAAATATATGATCCAAGAATATAAAAATATTGTTAATAAGATTTTGAGTATGTCATTTGGCACACTCATATTTGGGTAGTGAGGCTTACTATAGGCGATAATCCTATCAACATATAACTATAAGTCTAAACAGTTATAACAAATCAAACATAAAACATTTTCTGGATACACAAATAGACTTGATTTGCTCGCCTTGGCCAGATCTTTTTGTTTGATCTATCACTCCCGGAATTGTATTACTGACCTATGTGCATTATGTAGTATCATTCATTGTTCCCTAGCAGAGAACGAGTCGTGCCTTCAGCCGAGCAAGGGCTAAATATTGGAGAAAATAATGCTGCTGTTCTTCTGTCAAACGACAATCCTAGAAGCTCCCAACCACAGGCTCAGCAAGACAGCCTTGTGTTAGGGCATACCAAAGGTTCAGCTGTTGCTTTAGATGTGCAAGGGAGCATTCTTCTTTCTTCTATTTCCATAATGCGAGTCGATATTGCAGATAATACTGTCTCTCCTCTATTGAGCAATGATCCCAGAGGCTCCCATTCACAGAGACAGAATGAAGATCTTGTGTCAGGGCATGCAGTAATTCCAGAAGGTGTCCAGAAATCTGTATCAATCAGATACGAGAAGGGTACAAACACTCAACCCGATCCGAACTATGAAAATGGATCCATCTCAGGGAGTTCACAGATGTTACCCTATCTTTATCTGTCATCCGACGTTGAAGATTCGTGTCCAATTTGCCTCGAGGGTGAGTTGGAACACAAAGATCAATAGACATGCATGTTTCATGGTCATCCAATTTAGTTTGCCTTCCATATAAACTACTTGTGATTGCAATATCAAGTAAATGACGTTTCATTTGTCTACAGATTACACTATCGAAAATCCAAGGAGTACTTTGCAGTGTGCCCATCAGTTTCACCTTTGCTGTATATATGAATGGATGGAGAGAAGCCATGCCTGCCCATTCTGCAGCAAGGTAACTGCTACTTTCATAACCACACTTTCAGTAGTCGATACCTTGAATAAGAGAGATGGAGAGAAGATCGAAGGGGGGAATATACATAGGATTCTAAACATGATCTAAACCTATTAATTCTAGTACCTATAAAGAGTGAGATCAAAGCCAGTGAAATAGACAAGAACTTGGTAAAGCAATTAGTGTACTCCAAGACAAAATATATCATCTTGTTTGCTGTCCTATTTCCTTGCACCTTCCTAATTCCTTTATTTTGTTGCTGTTTTTTCTCCAGATAATGCTATTTAAAGAAGACCCCTGATCTTGTTTGTGGCTCTCTCTACTGATCAGCCTTCCAAACTGCTAGTTCTACTGTGAATGAAAATGAATGATTTTTTTCATCTTCTTATCTCTGGCTGTATATTCCTTGTTCTCCCTCTTTTGAAACATTTTATCTGATATTTTTCATGGATCACTTGTCGATCAATTATGATTTAAGCAAATAGGTGGTATACTGTCTGATTTTATGTTTTGGTGAAGAAAAGTGTCTTATCAAATATTTGATAGGAATGGGAGCTTTTCTCTTCCATTTTGATCTTCATTTATTTTGATATTATTACTAAGAACACAAAACAACCTTGATATAGAAGATCTGGCATATTGAGTTGAATAGTGTAATATTTATTATTTTTCAGTATTTTTTGTTTTATTTATTATCAACTGTTGTCATCATTGTACAATGAAATTTATTTATTTATTTATTTTCTAGAAAATACTTGAATTCTATTTTATTTTATTTTTTTTAAAAAAAAAAGAAGTTTTGAGAATTGATTTCTAAATAACATTTATTTAGCTGAATTATTAGCTAAAATTTCAATTTTAGCTGGATAATTTTCACTGGATTAAATAATTATTAATATATTTTGTATCAATTTCACTGTATAAAATTTTGTAGGAAGAATCTGTTTCAAAAAATATTTTTATTTATTAACCTTCACACATATTTCCATATTTTTTAAAATTTCGTTTTCTTTCTATTTTCTGAATTTAAAATAAAATGCAAATATTGAGCTATGCTAATTAATTTTTAACATATTTATATAATAATTAGAAAAATCAATATAGGGAAAAACAGATCATGTGAAGGGGAAGAACACCATTGCCATGATCCATGTTCTTGTCGACCTCATGCAGACAAAATCAGCAAGCAAGACCTAGTGGTCCAACCACAAGGCTAACAGATCCAACCGCGTGAATACATACTTAAACCTCTATCCGATCTCGTCTAGACGATGCCCCCTCCTATATACTAGGACCCCCCCTCACGCTAACTACGCCTTCCAAAAGACTTTAAATGCCCTTCACAACCGACAAGTTCTCATATCTTTCTAGTCGATCTGACTCACTCATCGGAAACACCCCGATTATAGAACCAAGCTGACTCGACCCACCCGACTTCACACAGACATTGCCTCTAGTGATGCAATCAAGAGTTGGCTGTGGAGCCAGGCAAGGCAAGGAAGGACAGCTCGAGTTGCACAGTTAAGAACAGCTTGAGTTGCACAGAAAAGACAAGTATGGTTTTGCAGCAAAGCAAAAGTTCTGGCTGCAGTTGGATGCCGTGTGCATTGCTGGGACTGCACGACAAGGAAAATAACTCAATGGAGATAAGGGCATGAACAGTCCATGTTTCGGCACTGTACAAGACAAGACATTAAATGGAGAAAAGGAAAAAACCAGAGCTACTTGTGTGCACTGATGCTGCACTCACTTCACTAATGCCTCTCTGTGCCTGCCCTAATGGAACAACGATGAAGCTTCTTCCATATATCAATCACAACAACACTCGTGCACACTGCACACAACTTTTTTTAAATGCACATGCAGACTAAAACTTAGTTTTGGTGTCAATTAATTGTAATGCAATCTAGTAAATAGTCTCCCTTATCCACCATTAGTTCTTTAACAAGAACCGATCACCACAAAAATGTGTTATATATACCCATGCAAAGCAGGAAGGACTTGCACTGAGGGATTTCCAAACATGAACAAACTTTGCGAGCATGAATTAGATGAACTGGATGTGTTCGAGGCTACACAGTATTTCTACGGTGAGGTCGAGGCTGGTGGATTGATTGGCTTACATGGTCCCAGCTTGGCAGCTGAAGAGAGGGAGGAGGAGTCGAGTGGAGTCCAACAGAGAAAAGTAGATGAGGGGCTGGTGATTGGAAGCAGTAGTTCGTTATCATCGATGGTTAAGGACAAGAGGTGGAAGCAACCTCGGTCTCCTGGTGCCAAGCTTGTGAGCTATCTCAACCATTTCTTCAATCGAGTCGCTTCCAGCAGGAAGCTCAAGTGCTTGAATCCCAGCACGAGCACCAGGGAAGAAGAAGAAGAAGCTAAGGAAGAAGACAAATGGATGCAGAAAAGCCTTGCGGCGCAGAGTGAGAGTAGTAGGAGTAGAAACAACACCTTTCCCTCTCGAAGAAGCAAGAGCAGCTTTGGTTCCAAACCCAGCAATTTCTGTGGCAGCAGCAGCTTTGCGAGCCCCAACAGCCAAAAGGGGATCGCCGAGAGTGAATTTGAGACATGGGGAAGCAGACTCGGTGGTGCTAGGGTTGAGAGTAGGTGGGTGCTTAAGCCTGGTAGTGAAGACCACCACCTCACAAGAGATTGGTTCCATCAAGGCCACAAGTTGCCATTTTCAAGGGCAGCCAAAGAGTTTACTCATTTTGGCAGGGTTAGGAGAGAGGAGATCAATGGTGATGATGATGACGATGAAGATCTCTTCGAACTGAAGGATATTTATACCCAAGAAGACCTCTCAGATGGCTTGCCTGTCTTTGCAACTACAAGTATTGCAGTTACCAAGACGAAGACAACAATATCAAGCACACCCTAGGCAATGAAACATACTTCTTCTCTATAGATTTACTATGCTGTATTAATTTGTTTCACCTCTCTCTGCTACCTTGAGGCAATTATCTAATGGTAACTAAGATTTGTGTGAGCTAGGTTTCAAAGGCAATTAGCTAATGGCTATGTAGACACATTAGGGCTTGTCATGACTTAATAAGTATGAGACCATATGATGTTTTTCTATTTGAGAATCATCTAGAAGGATATAATAATGTTTCTATCGATATGAAGTATCACATATAATTTGGGCATAGTTTTGTGTACCACTTACTCTCAGCATTCCAATAGCCTTAGTTTGTGAGTTCTTGAGGTGTTATCCTCTCCTAATGTACTCACTGTAGTTAGTGAAGTTTCATAGAGATGTGGTGGAGGTCCCATATGTAGTTAGTGTTTGAATTTTCTAACATCTGAAATTCTACTACAGATTGTTCCTCTCACAGTATCTAACAATCAAGCAAAGATGATACTTAAATATAATAAATGGCTACTACTCCAACCTCAAGTTTCAAGATTTTCTTCAATTATTGCTGAAACAACTTAATGACACATAAATTGATCTTTTTGTCTATCTAAATTGTCCCATTATACAATAGCATAAATTTGTATTTATGGGAGTTTGTCCGCACATAAACATATTTATTATGACCCGGACCCATATATTTCTAAGACCTATCGAGATTACTTTGAGATCCCGAGTTGTAAATAGCCACAAAATTGTTGAACTCAAATTGCCTTTCTTTTACTGGCCTTAATTCACAACGGATTCATTCATGCATTTAGTTCCTCAAAAAAATATTACAGATGATGACTGACCTCAATATGCAACACATTGCTTTAAATAAATAATTTGATAATATTGCAACACTAATTTTGATTACATAGCTGTTATTTTTTCTCAATTGAGATAGAAAAGAGGAATTCCATCTTATACCGGTCAATCACCTTGTGTAGTTCTTTGATATACAAGAGAGGAGTGTCAGCATTGCTGTTATGGACCACCGCAGGAACTGGAAGTCGACCCAGCCTACATGGACAAAGGTAAAAGAAAAGGCTTAATACTTTCTTTTAGTTACGCAAATTCTATACTTCTGAAATCAAAATTAAAAACAGTACAATACTTTTCAATCTCCTAATATTTCATTTAGAACAAACAATTTCTAGGAGCATTTAGTATATGGACGTATCAAGAAGGACCTTGTGGTACAAGCAATTGAAACAAAGCAATATGTTTGCCCAAAAATTTTACTTATCATCGAGTGAAATTCTAGAGCATATACTCAAAATTTTACACAATCTATAATTTTATTTTTTACTTTGTCAAGGTTTCTTTTCATATGTAAGGGTTATTCCTGTATTTGGAACTTGTACAAAAATCAGCAAAAACATAATTGAAGATCTTACCGCGCATGAATGCACATCATCACATCCGCATAGCAACCTCCCGTTGAGCATATCTGTTGCCTGAAATGCTCCTCCTCCATCGCTTCTCTGAAAATGGGTTTGATATTTAAAGTTCTCAATTTTGTCATCTCCTTTCTTTTAAACAGTTCTATCTACCAGATATATGGAACTCTTGTGGTCATAATAAATTCATTAAAAGCTCAGGTTAGGATGCATCAAAACGATTGCAAACCGCGAGTTAATCTAACCACATGAACCTGATGGATGGTATTCAAATTTACCAGAGTAATTTGACAAGCGCAGTAGATTCTAAGAAACATCTCTTGATGCACTTAATTATCAGATTATGTAGTTCAGATGCTCTTTATGTCTCCTTGTGGTTCATGCTTAGTTGATGTCTACCATGGTGTTATCACAATATACAAATGAGCAGTAACTTACCTTGTAAAAATCAACAGCCACAAAGTTTGACCAACGGTTGCTAGCTGCACCATGGCATGTATTTAGCATATCAATGAGTGCCTCGGAGTTGTGCTCACATGCAATTGGCCTAACTGGTATTGAGGGGAAATAGTTAACTAGTACAAGAGATTTGCTCGTGTCATTTAGAGGAGCAGATTCAGCCCGATTGAAGCATTTCCCAGCTTCCATGCCATCATTTCCATCTACAGAGTTCCAAAGAAGAATATAAATAAATTGTAGATCAAAAGTAAAGGATATAAGTCACTATTTTCAATATCATTTAAGGAGACGTTATCCTCAGTGTAAGGTGTATTAGGTTAAGTGCACTGAGAACAATTATACAATATTTCCATACACGTATGCCCAAAAGAAGAAAGATGTGACAGGAAATGCAAAACTCGGTAACAAAGGAAACCATTCACAAAAACAAGACAATTTTTCAAGATAATGCACATTGCATTATTTTTCAAGAGCTCAATCACATTTTCAATAGGATGCTTACACTGGTTTTCCACCATGTAGTTCCACTGGTACGCTATCCCTTCTGTATCTTGCTTAGATCTGATTGATGTAAAGACAATTAAACGCTGGTTGTTTGCAACCATGTCACTTACTAGAGGCCAGTCCTGGCCATTCTGGGGCATGTTGGAAACTGGGAACCAGTACTTCATCAATCCTGAATCGTTGAAAAGTTTTGTTAATCCATTTGGAGTCTCAACGTAGTCTTCTAAGATCAATGTGACAATCTCTGATGGGTTTGCAGACAAGAATGCCTCAATTTCCTTCATAGTATCTATAGCTGGTTCCTGGACAAAAATGTGTCACTAGCTTTTTCCTTGAGCAGATTAAACAAAATTACAGTAAAAAATAGTCTGTTATAAGCACAGCCAATTATGAGTTCATCCATTTCAGACGGCCAATTTTCAAGCCACAAAAGACTAGTCCAGTTAATCTCGCATGATACGATATAATTTAGCAATCAATTGAGTTACTAACGTGTTTGTATATGTGATACACATATGTACGATTACAAAAAAAATGTATATATTGGACCAAAAGAGGAATTTGTATAATATAAAATTGACCATAGAAGCTCTTCAGTGCCATCGATTAAATATGTCTATCAACACCTTGGAATCAAACTCATACATCATAAATTTGAATGATTCCGGGTAGTAGAAACAGATGAACTTTAGTTTCCAAAATATCAAAGAAAAATACACAGTTATTAGCAAACACTTGCTACCTATATAATTGTTATAAACAAGTTATAAGTCCACATTTTATGCAGTCAGCAAATTAGGCAAAGCAAACTACATGCCGAAGACTAACAGTAAGGAAAAAGATTTCTGAACAATGTTTTAATTTGGTTTGAAGTGTCATGGGAATATTAATATTTCATAAATTATTGAGCAACAATTATGTGTTCAATATGATTTGTAATCACTGAACAATAAATGCTTTTATGGATTTTATCTTGTTCTACCATAAAAATGTAAACAAATGTTGGAATGCAGTTGTTGTCCAAATTTGCATTTGTATGAATTTGGAAAAACAAAGTTGAATTAAGTAAAACTAGATGATGATTATTAGTTGAATTTGGAAAAAAAAACTTTCGTATTTTCTCTTTCCCAATTTTCTACCAAGGTAAGAATCTTCATAGATTGGGCAAGAAACTATTAAATATATATTATTCTATCATGACTGTCTAGCATTTTGAAATATGTCAGTATTGAAATTGTATGTTAAATATTAAACATGCTATGGGTAAAACATCTAAATAATATGCAATAATAATTGTATATTACTGAGATTATTTCATATAAATATTATATTTTTAATATATTCTTTTCATAAATAATTTTACCATTTTATTTTTCATTTTTACTTTCGATTCCACTTCAGAGATTTAGATATATGATAGAATAATACTCAAATTTTTTTGACCAGTAGACACCAATTCCACCATTTATGGTTAGCAAATTGAAAGATGCAAAGAAATGAAACAAAGGAAACTAATAAACAGAGAATAGTTGGGTAATATAATGTCAATTTTTTATAATTCATACTTACAAAAGCAGTAAAATCACGACATTTTCCACCGTTTGAATGGCACAACCATATGTCATCTTCAAAGTCATATGTGTCTAGCATCAAAGCTCTAACACCATTCTGCGTTGAAGATTTAAAACAAAATACTGTCAGAAGAAAACTAAAAAGACAGCAACAAAAAATTCAAATATATTAGAGCCCTACGTTTAATTGTTCAGTGACACTGTCCTCTTGATTTGTAAATGTAACTCGTGGGACTCCAGTTCGAGACGGTTCTCCAACAATAGCAAAAGAATTGTGGGTTGTGAGATATGCATACTTATTGAAGGGCAAGGAATTATTCTGTGTCAGATAAACCAAAAGAAGAAACCTGTTAGCTAAAAGACATGAAATCGTACAATAAGTTCATTTTTGGAAGCTATTACAAGCCATGCCACTTCTATCAATCATCACTTCACAATTTAGGCACAACTAATTTATCAAAACTTATCCTAGAAACATGAAGATTAGCTTGAACAACAGTTTGTGGGTTGCAACGAGCAAATCGTAAACCAAACCAACAAACAACTAGTAGAAACATTCTATAATTAGTTTAGCAGTAATTGATGGAATTGAACATACCACGATCTTGAATTCATCTGTTGCCGTATACCGGACACACCTCGAAGCAGAGAGGCCGCAGGAGAAACAATACAACCCTGCCTGGCAATCACTGTCCGAAGAGCACTCCTCAAGAAGCTGTGCAAAAATTTCCCCCAAAGATAAAATTGTAATCGTTGTTCTTCTTCTCTAAAAACAACTAGGGAAACTAAACTTGCCTGGCATTCTCCATTGGAGCAGGCGATTGTATTGGCGATGGAGGCCATCAAGATGAGAAGAAGGAAACTGCAACTGAGGAGACCCATTCTCGAAGAGGCCGCAGTTAGTTTTCGCCCTCAAAAGCGATCATTTTCTCCCTAATATATAGGAATATAGATTGAGATTAGGCAGTGTGAAGACACAAGAATTAATAGTTATTTATGTCTTAATTATTAAAGAATAATTATTATTAGAAAATAATTATTTATTTCTTAATTATTAAAGAATAATTATTATTAAAAAATATTTATTATTTTTTTAATTTATATATTTTTTTATTTTCATTTGTAATGGTATTTATATATATATCATATGCTACCATTAATAATATACGTAAATTCTATTGTCAATATGGTATCAGAGCTCTAAGTTTAACGGTAATCTTTTTTTTCTCCATAATACCTCTCAGCCGTCTTCTACAATGGCTGTCGTCGACGATATCAACCATCGGCTCCAGCCACCTTCTACAATGGATGTCATAGACGACATCACCCGCCGGCTATTTCTCATAAATACTCCTGATTCTCCTGTCTCTCTTGTGGTTTTTAACGTCAATGCTCAGTTCACGATTCTTCTATTCGAATATGACTTACTCGGTTTTGTTGATGGCTCACATCCATGCCCCCTGCACAGATAATGCCTTCAGATGTCACACTCCCTCAGGCGAATCCTGATCATGTTCTCTAGTTCTGCCAAGATCAACTTCTCCTCAACACTATTATAGATTTGATGTCTCTTACTCTTGTACAATTTATTTCTTCATCAACTTCATCTAGAGACGCATGACAGACGTTGGAGAGAACCTATACTACTCCCTCACATGACAGGATTATAACTCATCGTCAAAATAATCTTGTCAGCCCTCAACGGGATAACAGGTCTATCACTGATTATATACAGGACATCAAAAGAAATATTGACGTTCTTGCACTTATGAATGTCAAAGTTGACTTTGATGAGCTCTCTATTCGTGTCCTGAATGGTCTTAGCCAATATTACTGCAATATCGTGTCATTGCCTCTGCAGCAACTGGGATCCAATGAATTAATTAACTTTTGATATATCTGCTTCTTCTGGTTATCACGTTTGTTGTACTTTTTATTGATAATTTGGATGCTACGTATCTTTCAGCTAATTCTGTTTTTCACTTCAGATGAAGCATCTGGCTATTGACTATCACTTTGTTCGTGATCTGGTGCATGCCTCCGAATTACGAGCTACTCATATTCCTACTGAGAATCAGTTAGATGATGCACTTACAAAGTCGTTTTCTCGACCTCGGTTGTTTGCTATTTGCAGTAAAATTGATGTCATTTCTGGGACACTATCTTGAGATAACGTATTAAGAAATAATTATTATAAGTAAATAGTTATTTATTTTTAAGTTATTAGGGAATAATTATTTGTTTCTTAATTATTAGAGAATAATTATTATTAAAAAATATTTATTATTTTCTTAATTTATATATTTTTTATTTTCATTTGTAATGATATTTATATATTGTGGCATAAAGGCGAATACGCTCGCCCCCAGCATCCCACCAATCCGTCCCAAGGTCAACACGGAGGAGGTAAATCACGGGTGGCTACTAGCCTTTGGTATAATGACTAGCACATAAGGGAGGTATTTACTTCAGCTTTGGCAAAATTTGAACCCCAGATTTTATTGTGATAATTTCTCATGCGTTAGTCATTAGATTCATCCGACGAGACGTAATGATATTTATATATGCTATCATGTATGAATGCTATCGTTAATAGTCGCACTAACTCCGCATGAGAAAATAGAAAATCATGGAATGCACCTTGAATCGGTCACCATTGCCAAGGGAAGATGAAAGATCACGTCACACAACGCGCTGCATTGAAAAGTAAATGTGGAGGACAAACGGCGTCTGCCAGGAATGGATGGCGACGGGTTCCTGCTCAGCAGTTTGAAGCGTCCCGGCGATGGAGCACGCGGTGACGAATTGTTCAACTGCGACAGATGCGTGGCCGCTACTTGCTCCATATTCGGGGAGGCGATCAAAGATGACTTGCTACACGATCAATTGGTCATTCACTCGTTCTTACAATTTTCTTTTGCGGGCTTGACGCTATCCGTTGCGATCTTTGACTACACTCCAGATACTCCCCCTCTCTCTCTCTCTCTCTCTCTCTCTCTCTCTCGTCATTATATCAAATCACGCCCATATAATTTGATGGAATTACGCTTCCCTGCAAAAATTTTAGGGCAAGGTCAAAAGTAAAAAAAAGAGCACCTTAGTTTTTTGAAATCATACGTCCCATTTTGATTTTTTATAAAATAAATAAATTTCATTCCATCAACTATCCATCTACAATTACCTAGCTATATTCTGATTGTATTATTCTGATTATTTTTCCATCTAAATCTTGAACGGGAGAGTTGTAAACATATAAATTAATTAAAAATTTTAAATCATGAACAAATTTAGTATTTAATTTAATAAAAACTTATTTATATTTATTTTATACATATAAAATTAATTAAAAAAATAAACTTTAAACATTTCGTTAAATTAAATAATATATGTTCAGCTCGTTAATATTTATGAACAATATTTATGAATCATATTTAATTCTGTCCGAGAGTCGAGGCAATTGATGTTGGAGGACGTGTCACTCCTGTTGATCGTTGATGGACTCCTAGCTAGAGGATCCTGTAATCACAGTAGTGTCAGTGCCGAGCCAGGGAGGGTTCATCGACGATGACCCTCCGACGCTCAAGTCAGTTTCCGGCGATGTATAAGCAAAAAAACAGAGAATCGGAATAACAGTGTAGCTACAGTAGAAATTATGCATACCTCCGTCAAAGCTTGAGACCTTTATATAGGGTCCCGAGGGTGTACATTCACGCTCTTCAAGGCATGCGCGCTTCTCAAATCTTTCCCTAAAAAGACATATCAGGAAAGCGTCTCTGACACCATACCTCAATGACCCGAGCATATCTCTGACATGATAGTGGAAACTTCCATCGATCCTCTGAATGGCCATGTCGCCAATCATACCGTCTGTCGGTGGCACGAGTTTCCACAAGGATACCAGTTAATCATCTTTTTGTCTGTTGGTGGGTCGAGTGTGAGGGTCGCTTAGCCAACCCTCAATTGTCTGGGTGGTCTGACCCTTGGACCGAGCAGAGTGGCCACTCGACCCTCCTTCCACTGTCCGAGTTTCGTTGTTGTGCTAAGCTATATCTAAGTGTGACTGCTCGGTTGTGATCCCATTTCGCCGGTTCTGAGGTTCGATGTAAGTCCGAGCGAGCCGCCCGCTCGACCTATGCCTCACCGGCACACGGTTTTCTGAACGTTGAAAGCTTGGTATACGACCGAGCTGTGGTAACATTGGGTCGATATCGGCTTGGCTATACTTCACCCCGATTGGATAACCCACTTGCCCAACCGGCCAGCGATGCAGAGGTGTTGACCGCCTAGACTTTGACTTCCATCGTGACAACGACCCTTTGAGGGGTAGACCCTTATCACCGGATCACATGTCTCCCCCTCAAGTCTAGTCGAAGGAGATTGCAAGTCCGACTGACTGGACAAAAAGAAGCATGGAGATCGGTTGGCTGATCAACCATCATATTGGTAGGACTTCGATCGGTTCACCAAAGAGTATCGGTCGGCCTCGAGACCAATCCTTGTAGCCGATCGGCGCATCAAGTATTTGCACTTGGGCTTTCTCCCTTAGTGTCCTCGGACGTGTGCGTTCAATGTCGACGTCATTAGAATCTCTTAGGGATTTGTGCAAATCACCCCCATTAAGGCCAAGCCCGCGTCCACGCCTGATAATGACGCCTATTAAATGTGAACCAGTGAGGGAATGCCACGTGTCGTTGTTGCAGTCGCCGCATGCTTCAAGCGACAGGCTCTGACGCGATGTCTGACGATTTGAATTCCACGGTCGGATCTGCGCCTGGGCTTTTATGCCCTAGATTCGACGGCTCTGCTTGGCTGAGCCGAAAGCTTATAACCCTCAGAGCCCCCTTCTCCCATACCTTTGCGTTCTGCTCTTTCTGCTCTGGCGATTCTCGTGCGATCAGTGCTCCGGTGGCTTCCCGTCTTCTTTTGCGGCAACCTTCTCTGCTCTTTCTATAAGCTATCTTCAATCTTTTGCGATTCTTTTGGATCCTCGCCTTTCCTGTGCTCGTTGTGCTTTCTGTCCATCGAAGTCCTATTTTCTTGTTTTTCGGTAATGGCCAAATCTTAGCAGCCGTCTGACCCAGCTCATGGTCTCTGGTATAGTACCATGAAGACCAGATTTGATGTGGGTGATGTTGAGAACCTTAGGAATGTCTTCGATATCCCTTCTAATCATGTTATAATCTTGACCTCCCCGTCCGATCGGCCAAATAACCCGCCGACCGACACTATCTGTCTTTTCCTATACCAATTTGTGGGCGGTCTTCGATTCCTGATCCACCCCTTCATCATCGAAGTTTGTAACTATTTCCGTGTTCCACTTCCGCAACTCGTACCAAACTCTTTCCGTTTGCTGTGCGACGTCGTAGTTTTGTTTCGACTGCACGACATCCCCTGACCTCGCACACTTTCCATTATTTTTACTATCCCAAGCAGTCCGAGCTGGGGACTTTCCTCTTCCAGTCACGGGTTGGGCTGGTCTTTTTTGACAAGATGCCTACTTCCAACAAGCATTGGAAGGAGTATTTTTTTTCTTTTTGCGTCTTCCTGAGCGGTCATGTTTCCAAACGCACTAGCAAGTCGGCTTACCCCCTCAGCCCAATCTGAATAAGTACAAGAGCCAGCCGGGCTATCTTCACCCAGCGACCATGTTGGCCGACCAGAAATATGACATCCATAAGCTGCTGCTGGAAGCCATCATGTACATCTTCGGCCTGAGTCTGATCCAATCCTGACTTCCGAGCGGCTTAGGTAAGAAACTTCTTGGGTTCTTTCCTTTGAGTCTAACTTATTTCCTCTTTTCCTTTTGCTGCCCGAATCATGATGCGAGCACAGGCAGCCGACTATAGCAAGCTAAAAGATGCCGAGATCGAGGCGGTCGCTGCAAAGGAGTTGGTGAGCCGCGACTTAGCGCGCGGTCAGCTCCCAGGAGGGCACGCTTGCTGGGAGCGGGGAGACACCCGCTGTGGGTGAAGGCACCACCGGCCAGACGGCCAGCATTGATGCTGCAGGTGACCCGCTCCCAACATCTGAAGCACAACCCGCCACTCGGACCGGAGGCTCCTAATCTTCTAGTGATGAAGTGCCACTTACTAGGCGCAAGAGGCACCGCACGGACAATCCACCTCGCTCCACCACCTCGGCTGTGGAGGTCGCTTAGCGGGTCGGCACATCTTCTCCCGCAACCCTCCTTGCAATGGCGGAGGTTACTTCATCCGACCGAACCCCGTCTCTGGCCGAGCTGCCACCAGAGACCCTTGCTGCCCCACCGGTCGCATCCCTGCCGTCGACCCAACGGAGACCATTGCGGTCCAGGATCGATCCCGCGTCCACTGCCGCACCTTCCGGTCTGATGGTCTCCTCCTCGTCGGACCCGAGCGGCCGACGCTCCGTGACGGCGGTCCTTAACCTCCCAACAGAGGACTACCTCGAGCAGTGTGCCCGTCCGAATATCCCCGAGCACAAGATTCTGATCCGCGGGCCACTTGTCGGTATTTGGGAGGAAGCGAGGGCCCGAGCGGCGACGATTTCACCAGGGGTACTCGACAACAACCACCTGTAGATGTCCACCGGGGTGTTGGTTGCTACTCGGAAAACCTAGAGGTTCCACTGTACAAAAATTTTGTACAAAGGTCTTAACCTTTTTCCTAGCTACCATGTGTTCTTTTAAATTAAATTTTGGATCGCATGCGGAACTTAACACGTTTGATCCAAAACTTAATCTATTCGTTCTTTTAGGTTTTGACTTGGGTCTCCTGCGGAACTTAACACGTTCGATCCAAATTGTCTTAAGTTATTAATTCCATTAAATATTAATTTCCACAATTGGTTCCCAGTACTGACGTGGCGAGGCACACGACCTTCTTGGATATGGGAGCAACCACCACCGACTAGACAAAACCTTTTATGGAAAGCTAATATTTAATTTCCTAAAATAACTTTAGGTTAACAGAAAAGAACAATCAAATCACAAGGAAAAATAAAACAAAAGAACACAACATCGAAAAATATATTCGAAATACTAGAATCGTAAGCCTCTTGTATTTGGTATTATTTCCAAAAATAACTAGTATGATGCGGAAAGAAAAATTACTAGTTATACCTTTTAGAAAAACCTCTTGATCTTCTACCGTATTCCTCTTCTAACCTCAGACGTTGTGTGGGCAACGATCTTCCGAGATGAGAAACCACCAATGAACCTTCTTCTCCTCCTAGCTAGGTTCGGCCAACACAAAGAAAGCTTCACCAAGGATGAAAGAAAAACACCAACCAAGCTTCAAGAGATGCTAGCTTTCTCTCCTTCTTCTTCTTCTTCTTCTCCAAGTAGTATCCGGCCACCACAAGAGCTCCAAGGGGAGAGAGAGAGGTTCGGCCACCACAAGAGGAAGAGAGGGAGAGGATGATGATGGTCGGCCACACCAAGGAACAAAAGAGGGAGAGAAATAATAGAGGTTGTTACCCATGAAGGCACCCCTACCCCTTCTTTTATATTCCTTGGCTTTGGCAAATAAGGAAATTTATTTATAATAAAATTTCCTTAACTTTCCTTGACAACAATTAATTAAGAAAAAATTAAATAAATTTTCCTAATTAATTGTATGTGGCCGACCACCTCATGTAGAGCAAATAAGATAATTTTAATCAACAATTAAAACTTCCTTATTTGTCTTTGGAAATTTAAAAAAAATAAAATTTCCTTTTAAAATCCCTTCATGGTTGATAAAAAGAAATTTCTATAATTTTAATTTTCAACATGTGAATAATTTTTCAAAGAGAAAAAAATAAAATATCTTTCCACATAATAAAAATTAAAATTAAAATTCTTTTTAATTTAATGGGGGCCGGCCACCTAAACTTGGGTTCAAGCTAGGACCGGCCACCCATGAACCAAGGCTTGGCCGACCCTAGCTTGAACCATAAGCTAGTTTGGCCGACCCCTTCTCATGGGTATGAAGGTGGGTATAGGTGGGTATAGTACTCTATAAATAAGAGGCTACGATAGGGACTGAGAGGAGGAATTGGTTTTGGTCTCCCGATAAAATTAAGCATCCCGTGTTCGCCCCGAACACACAACTTAATTTTATCAATAATAATTCATTCCACTAGAGAACTATTATTGAACTACCGCACCAATCCCAAATTACATTTTTAGGCTCCTTCTTATTATGAGTGTGTTAGTCTCCCTGTGTTTAAGATATCGGATGTCCACTAATTAAGTGAGTTACTGACAACTCATTTAATTAATATCTTAGTCCAAGAGTAGTACCACTCAATCTTATCGTCATGTCGGACTAAGTCCACCTGCAGGGTTTAACATGACAATCCTTATGAGCTCCTCTTGGGGATATTATCAACCTAGTATCTCTAGGACACAGTTTCCTTCTATAATCAACAACACACACTATAAGTGATATCATTTCCCAACTTATCGGGTTTATTGATTCATCGAACTAAATCTCACCCATTGATAAATTAAAGAAATAAATATCAAATATATGTGCTTGTTATTATATTAGGATTAAGAGCACACACTTCCATAATAACTGAGGTATTTGTTCCTTTATAAAGTCAGTATAAAAGAAACAACCTCAAATGGTCCTACTCAATACACTCTAAGTGTACTAGTGTAATTATATAGTCAAGATAATCTAATTCCTAATTACACTACGACCTTCTAATGGTTTGTTCCTTTCCATTTTGGTCGTGAGCTACTGTTTATAATTTATAAGGTACTGATAACATCATCTTCTGCATGTGACACCACATACTATGTTATCTACAGTATAAATTAATTAAACAACTACAACTAAATATAGATAAATTGACCAAATGTGATTCTTTATTTAACATAAATGTTTACAAAAGCTTAGGCTTTCAGTATACACTCCAACAATCTCCCACTTATACTAATGACTAAGCTGCCATATCTTCTACCATACATCTGATTCTCATTCCCTCCACATGCCGATCGAAAGCTTTCGCCGGAAGGGCCTTAGTGAAAGGATCTGCCAGGTTATCCGCTGATGCAATCTTAGCGATGACAAGTTCTCCTCGCTTCACGATTTCTCGTATCAGGTGGTACTTGCGCTCTATATGTTTACTTGCCTTATGAGCTCGTGGTTCCTTCGAGTTTGCAACTGCACCGCTATTATCACAATAAATTGTGATGATTTTGGGCAAACCAGGAATCACATCTAAGTCCATTAGAAAGTTCCTGAGCCATACTGCTTCTTTAGCTGCCTCAGAGGCTGCTACATACTCATCTTCCATGGTTGAGTCCGAAACGCATTTCTACTTAACACTCCTCCATAAAATGGCTCCACCTCCTAAAGTAAACACATAGCCTGATGTAGACTTACTGTTGTCCTTATCTGATTGGAAATCTGAATCCGTGTAACCCACAGGGAGCAAATCGTCTGCTTGGTAAACTAGCATATAATCTCTAATCATTCTCAGGTACTTTAATATATGCTTTACCGCAGTCCAATGTCCTTGTCCAGGGTTACTCTGATATCTGCTGACCATGCCCACGACAAAACAAATATCAGGTCTCGTACATAGCATTGCATACATAAGGCTTCCTACAGCCGAGGCATAAGGAACTGCTTTCATGTCTTCTATCTCCTTTGATGTCTTAGGAGACATCTCTTTAGATAGAGCTATTCCATGCCTAAAAGGTAAGAAACCTTTCTTGGAATCTTGCATGCTAAAACGAGCAAGGATTGTATCTATATATGAAGCTTGGGACAGACACAACATTCTTTTCTTGCGATCCCTTATTACTTTGATCCCAAGAATGTGTGCACACTCTCCTAAGTCCTTCATATCAAATTGTTTAGACAATCATACCCTTACGTCTGATAATACCTTGACATTGTTGCCAATTAACAAAATATCATCTACGTATAGTATAAGAAATACCACCACGTTTCCGTTACACTTCTTATATACACAAGACTCATCCGGACTTTGAATAAATTCATATGACTGGATTACTTCATTAAACCGGATGTTCCAAGATCTTGAAGCTTGCTTCAGTCCATAAATGGACCGATTAAGCTTGCACACTAGATGCTCTTTGCCTTTTTCAATGAACCCTTCTGGTTGCTTCATATGGATGTTCTCTTCAAGACTTCCATTAAGGAAAGCTGTCTTGACATCCATTTGCCAAATCTCATAACCCATATGAGCAGCAATAGATAAGAGTATCCGGATAGACTTAAGCATGGCTACCGGTGAAAAGGTTTCCTCATAATCGATTCCCTCTTTCTGAGTGTACCCTTTCGCAACAAGCCTAGCTTTGAAGGTTTCTACCTTCCCGTCTGTCCCTCTTTTCCTTTTGTAGATCCACTTACATCCAACGGCTTTTACACCATCAGGTGGTTCTACAAGCTCCCAGACCTTATTAGAGTACATAGACTCTATTTCAGAATTCATCGCCTTTTGCCAAGATGCTGCATCTATATCTTGGAGTGCTTCGTCATATGTCCGGGGATCAGGTTCATATTTTCCCGAGATCAAGTCCGAAGACTCTCCCAAAAACATGAATCTCTCAGGCTGCCTCACAACCCTCCCACTACGACGAGGCACTGTCTGTGGTTGTGTATCATGTGTGGCATGTGTTGCAGTCTCTTGTGGTACTTCATCTTGTACTGTTGATACTAAAGTAGACGTGTCCTCTCTTAGTTCTTCTAAAACAACTTTACTACTGAGCTTGTGATCCATTATATAGTCTTCTTCTAAAAACTGGGCATTGGTGCTAACAATGACCTTCTGGTCTTTAGGACTATAAAATAAATCACCTTTCGTTCCTTTGGGATATCCTACAAACACACGAACTTCTGTACGGGATTCTAACTTATCAGCATCTGGTTTCAGCACATGTGCTGGACTATCCCAAATCCGAATATGTCTTAGACAGGGTTTTCACCCATTCCACAATTCTATGGGAGTAGAAGAAACTGATTTAGAAGGTACTAAGTTCAGAACATACACTGCTGTTTCCAGAGCATATCCCCAAAACGAATTTGGTAATTCTGAATAACTCATCATCGATCTAACCATCTCCATAAGAGTCCTATTCCTTCGTTCTGCTACACCATTCTGTTGGGGTGTTCCAGGTGTAGACTATTGGGATTGAATCCCGACATCTGATAAGTAATTCCTAAACTCTTCTAAGAGGTATTCGCCATCACGATCAGATCGTAGTGTCTTGATACTTTTACCTAATCGTTTCTCCACATCAGCCTTGTATTCTTTGAACTTATCAAAGCACTCAGACTTGCGGCACATTAGGTAAATATATCCGTATCTTGAATAATCATCTATAAAAGAGACAAAATATTCAAAACCACCTCTTGCCTGGACAGACATAGGACCACACAAATCAGAATGAACCAATTCCAATACTTCTTTGGATCTATACCCCTTGGCCTTGAACGACCTCTTGGTCATTTTTCCTTCCAAGCAAGATTCACAAGTTGGAAAATTTTCCAACTCTACCGAACTCAAAAGTCCATCAGCTATAAGCCTCTGAATCCTACTTAAGTTAATATGACCAAATCTTAGATGCCAAAGATATGCTTGGTTTATTTCCGAAGGTTCCTTTCTCTTATTAAAGTTAGAAGATGAGTTATAAATTTTCATATTTTACTTTGTGGAAGAAATTGGATTTAAAGTATACAAATTGCCAACTAATGCACCAGAACAGATAATCACTTTATTTCTTTTAATAACTACATCGTTACTGAAAGAAACTGAATATCCATCTAAAAATAGTTTAGAAACTGAAATTAAATTCTTTCTAAAACTGGGTACATAAAGACAATTTCTTAAAACCAAATTTCTATTTCTACTAAAAGATAAGTAGACGTCTCCCACTGCAACAGCTGCCACCTTAGTAGCATTGCCCATGTAGACGGTAATTTCTCCTTCAGATAGTCGTCGGGTTTCCTGGAATCCCTGCAAGGAATTGCAGACATGATCAGTGGCTCCCGTATCTATACACCAGGTGCTGGTAGATAACACCGCTAAACATGTTTCAACAACTAAAGTATGAGATATACCTTTGTTTTGGTTCCTACGAGGACAGTCCGCCTTCCAATGTCATGTCTGCTTGCAGATGAAGCACTTGCCCTTCGGCTTCTTCACTCCAGCTTTAAATCCCGTACTCTGAGACTTATTCACTTTCTTTGCTGAACTGACTTGTTTCTTCTTCTTCTTTCCTCTCGATTTAGAAGTAGAACCATTTTCAGCATAGTGAATTTGAGCATTGTGACGAAATAATCCTTCTGCTGCTTGAAGTTCTGTCAGTAGTTCCGCTAGTGAATAAATCCTCTTATACATATTATAGTTCAGGCGAAACTGCTCAAAACTTCTCGGTAGCATTTGGAGGATCATATCGATCTGGGTTTCCCCATCAATTTCTCCTCCAAGGATCTGTATTTCGTTCAGATAAGCCATCATCTTTAGGATATGATCCCTTACAGGAGTACCCTCTTGCATGGTGGCTGTCATTACCTTTCTCATGGCTTCTTGCCTAGAATCCCTATCCTGATGACCAAAGAGTTCCTTGAGATTGTTCATAATATCATAAGCTGTTGGTAAATCTTGATGCTGATGTTGCAATACATTTGACATTGAAGCCAAAATGTAACACCGCGCCATCTCATCTGCTTTTACCCATTTCCTATGATATTCATTCTCCTCTTGGGTAGATTCACCAGTAGGTGCTTCAGGGCAAGGCTCAGTCAGTACAAATTTATAGCTTTCAGCAGTAAGAACAATGTCCAGGTTCCTTTTCCAATCTATGTAATTAGATCCAGTAAGTCTATTCTGTTGAAGTATGATGAACAGTGGGTTGAAAGTCATCCTAAGAATCACAAATAACTTTTGGTCAGAACTCTAAATTTAGAATAATATTGATTCCTCAAACAATACTATTTTAAATTAACCAACACCTCAAAACACCGTGAATTTTGTATGCCATGTTAGTGTGGACGTATACAAATTCAACATTTGTAAAAGGAGGGTTTTATCCCATTAATTTTATTATCTTGTCAACCTAACTTTTTGACAAATAAAATTAATAGTTGGTGTCTTTTGGTCACACAAATAATAGCAGTGACTCCGATGGGGAAGATACTATTAGATGTGTCTAAGTGTATACCATTACTTGACACTAAGTCCATTAATAAGATTATGCCCCTTCCGTTGGGGAAGATCACACGCTCTTAATTAACTTCCTATAGTCATCCAAAAATAAAAATCTGTTCTAGTGATCCACAAACAAGCTCATCCGTTATGGAGGAAGGCACTCAGAGCCAACGCGCAAGCTTGTTTGCATCACTTACAAACCAGTAATAGAGACCATGGGATTTATTTAAAAATCCCTCTCCCACTTAGTTATTTATAAATGAGGAATTTTAACTATGCTAGCCTACTAGTCGTGTATACTAACATGCACACACAGCACAATATAAAAGCAATAAATAGAAAATCTAATTTTCAACTATTATGGCTTTTATCTATAGTTGTCCTCCGTGTGTTGTCATCCCAAGCTGCTGCCTGTTGGTTGCTACTCGGAAAACCTAGAGGTTCCACTGTACAAAAATTTTGTACAAAGGTCTGAACCTTTTCCTAGCTACCATGTGTTCTTTTAAATTAAATTTTGGATCGCCTGCGGAACTTAACACGTTTGATCCAAAACTTAATCTATTTGTTCTTTTAGGTTTTGACTTGGGTCTCCTGCGGAACTTAACACGTTCGACCCAAATCACCTTAAGTTATTAATTCCATTAAATATTAATTTCCATAATTGGTTCCCAGTACTGACGTGGCGAGGCACACGTCCTTCTTGGATATGGGAGCAACCACCACCGACTAGACAAAACCTTTTATGGAAAGCTAATATTTAATTTCCTAAAATAACTTTAGGTTAACCGAAAAGAACAATCAAATCACAAGGAAAAGAAAAACAAAAGAACACTATATCGAAAATAAATTCGAAACACTAGAATCGTATGCCTCTTGTATTTAGTATTATTTCCAAAAATAACTAGTATGATGCGGAAAGAAAAATACTAGTTATACCTTTTAGAAAAACCTCTTAATCTTCTACCGTATTCCTCTTCTAACCTCGGACGTTGTGTGGGCAACGATCTTCCGAGATGAGAAACCACCAACCACCTTCTTCTCCTCCTAGCTAGGTTCGGCCACAAAAAATAAAGCTTCACCAAGGAAGAAGAAAAAACACCAACCAAGCTCCAAGAGATGCAAGCTTTCTCTCCTTCTTCTTCTTCTTCTCCAAGTAGTATCCGGCCTCCACAAGAGCTCCAAGCAATAGAGAATTTCGGCCACCACAAAGAGGAAGAAAGGGAGAAGATGTTGGCCGGCCACACCAAAGAATAGGAGAGGGAGAATAATAGAGGTTGTGTCTTGTGAAGGCACCCTCACCCCTTCTTTTATATTCCTTGGCTTAGGCAAATTAGGAAATTTAATTACAATAAAATTTCCTTAATTCCCTTGACATGATTTAATTGAGAAAAATAAAATAATATTTCCCAATTAATCTCTAATGGCCGGCCACATCAATGAAGGGAAAAAATTAGACAAGTTTTAATCAACAATTAAAACTTCCTAATTTGTTTCCGGAAATTTTAAAAATAAAATTTCTCTTTAAAAATCTCTTCATGGTTGATAAAAGGAAATTTCTATAATTTTAATTTTATCAACATGTGGATAATTTTTAAAGAGAAAATAAAATAACTCACCAATCTACAAATAAGGAAAGAGATCTAATCTCTTTCTTTAATCTTTTGTAGATCTTTTACAAGAGAGATATTTTAATTTTAATTCTCTTTAATAAATTATTTTTTCCACATAATAAAAACTAAAATTAAAATCCCTTTTTAATTTAATTTGGCTGGCCCCCACTAGCTTGGGTTCAAGCTAGGGCCGGCCACCCAATTTTATACCTAGGCCGACCCTAGCTTGTTCCCAAGCTAGCTTGGCCGGCCCCTATTGGGTGGGTATAGAAGGTGAGTATAGGTGGGTATAGAACTCTATAAATAAGAGGCTACGATAGGGACCGAGAGGAGGAATTGGTTTTGGTCTCCCGATAAAATTAAGCATCCCGTGTTCGCCCCGAACACACAACTTATTTTTATCAATGATAATTCATTCCACTAGAGAACTATCATTGAACTACCGCACCAATCCCAAATTACATTTTTGGGCTCCTTCTTATTATGAGTGTGTTAGTCTCCCTATGTTTAAGATATTGAATGTCCACTAATTAAGTGAGTTACTGACAACTCATTTAATTAATATCTTAGTCCAAGAGTAGTACCACTCAACCTTATTATCATGTCGGACTAAGTCCACCTGCAGGGTTTAACATGACAATCCTTATGAGCTCCTCTTGAGGACATTATCAACCTAGTATCTCTAGGACACAGTTTCCTTCTATAATCAACAACACACACTATAAGTGATATCATTTCCCAATTTATCGGGCTTATTGATTTATCGAACTAAATCTCACCCATTGATAAATTAAAGAGATAAATATCAAATATATGTGCTTGTTATTATATTAGGATTAAGAGCACACACTTCCATAATAACCGAGGTCTTTGTTTCTTTATAAAGTCAGTATAAAAGAAACGACCTCATATGGTCCTACTCAATACACTCTGAGTGTACTAGTGTAATTATACAGTCAAGATAAACTGAAACCTAATTACACTACGACCTTCCAATGGTTTGTTTCTTTCCATTATGGTCGTGAGCTACTGTTTATAATTTATAAGATACTGATAACATGATCCTCTGTGTGTGACACCACACACCATGTTATCTACAATATAAATTAATTGAACAACTACATTTATCATAAATGTAGACATTTGACCAATGTGATTCTTATTTCTAGATAAATGTTTATACCAAAAGCTAGGCTTTTAGTATACACTCTAACAATCTCCCACTTATACTAAAAGACTAAGCTGCTATTTCTGCTGCCATACATCTGATTCCTAACCCTTCAACATGTCCATCAAAAGCTCTTGCCTTAAGGACCTCGGTGGAAGGATCTATAGGTCATCACCTGATGCAATCTAGGCAGCAACAACTTCTCCTCGTTTATACGATTTCTCGTATTGGGTGGTACTTGCGCTCTTATTGTGTTTACTTGCCTTTATAGACTTATGATTTTTTCGAGTTTGCTACTGCACCAATATTATTAAAATAAATTGTAATAATATTTGGACAAACCAGAAATCATATCTAAGTCTATCTTGAGATTATTGAGTCATTCAGCTTTTATGACTACCTCAGAGGCTTGCCATATACTAAGTTTCTATGGTGGAGTCCAGAAAAACACCTATGCTTATTACTCTTCCATAGTTATGACTTTACCTCTCTAAAGTAAACACAAAACCCCGAGGTTGACTTATTATTGTCCCTATCTGATTGGAAGTCAAAATCCATGCAACCCACAAGGACTAAATTAACTGCCTTGTAAGCTAGCATATAATCTCTAGTGCCTCTAAGGTACTACAATATATGCTTTACTGCAATCCACTGTCCTTGTCCAGGGTTACTTTGATATCTGCTAACTATGCCCTTGGCAAAACAGATTTCTGATCTCGTGCATAGCATACATTAGGCTTCCAACAACCGTAGCATAAAGAACTGCTTTTATTTCTTTATCTCCTTTGATGTCTACAGAGACATATCTTTAGATAAAGTTACTCCATCCCGAAAAGGTAAGAAACCTTTCTTGGAGTTTTGTATGCTTAAAACAAGCAAGGATTTTCCGATGTATGAAGCTTGGGATAAGTAAATATTCTTTTCTCATGATCCCTTATTACTTTGATCTCAAGAATATATTCATTCTCCCAAGTCTTTTATATTGAATTATTTGGACAACTATACTACTTCTGATAACATTTTGATATTGTTTCCAACTACCAAAATGTTATCTACGTATAGTACAAGAAATACCACCACGTTTCCATCACATCTTTTGTATACAAGACTTATCCGTTACTAAATCCATAGATCTGGATTACTTTGATAAACCGATGTTCCAAGACCTTGCTTTGCCTCAGTCCATAGACCGATTGAGCTTACACACAAGATGCTCTTAGCCTTTGCAATGAACCCTTCTGGTTGCTTTATATGGATGTTTTCAAGACTTCCATTAAGGAATGCCGTGACATCCACTTGCCAAATAGATAAAAGAATCGGATAGACTTAAGCATGGCTACCAAAGAAAAAAGTTTACTTTTTCATCTAGCCTTGCTTTGAGAGTTTCTACCTTCCTGCTATCCTCTTTCCTAATATAGACCTTTTACCCAAAGGCTTTTATACCATTTGGTGGTCTATAAGCTTCCAGATTTTATTAGAATATATATTCTAATTCTTATTCATTACTCTTTGCCAAGATATTGCATCTTTATCTTGGAGTGCTTTGTCATATGTCCGGAGATCAGATTCATGTCCTCCAGGGATCGAGTCCAAAAACTCTCCCAAAACATAAATCTTTTTAGGTTGCCTAACAACCCTCCCACTACGATGAGGCACTTTCTGCAATTGTGTATCATTTGTGATACGTGTTGCAGTTTCCTTGTGGTATCTCATCTTGTACAGTTGGTACTAGATTAGACATGTCTTTTATTATTTCCTTAAGAACAAATTTTCTTATGGCCATGAGGTTTATTACATAGTTCTTTTCTAAAAATCGATCATTGATGCTAATAATGACCTTCTGATTTTTAAGACTATAAACCTACTTTCATTTCTCTAGGATAACCCATAAACAAGTGAATTCCTGTCCAACTTTTCATTGTCTCTCTTTAGCATATGTGCTGGACTACCTGAATCCGAATATGCTTCAAAATAGGCTTACGCTTATTCAGCAATTCTATATGAGTAGAGAGTTATGAATTTGAACACCATTCTGCTGGGATATACCTAGGTGTAGTTAGTTGGGATTGAATCCCTACTTATGATAAGTGACTCCTAAATTCTCCCAAGAGGTACTTGCCACTACGATCTCACCGTAGTGTCTTGATACTTTTACCTTGACATTTCTCCACATCAGCCTCATACTCTTTGAACTAATCAAAGCACTTAGACTTGTGACACATCAAGTAAATGTATCCGTATATCAAATAGTTGTCTATAAATAGATTTAAATATTTGAAACAACCTCTGCTTGGATAGTCATAGGATCACAAAACAGAATGAACCAATTTCAACATATCTTTGACTCCATACCCTTTAGACTTGAAAGCTTCTTGGTTATTTTTCCTTCCAAGTAAGACTCGCAGTTGAAAGATTTTCACTACTAATGAACCCAAAAGTTCATCAGCTACCGAATCATACCCAAGTTAATATAACCTAGCCTTAGATGCCAAAGATATAATTGGTTGATTTCCAAGGTTTCTCTTAAAGTTAGAAGATGTGTTACTAATTTCCATTTGTTGCATCGTGAGAGTTATTGGATTTATAAATTGCCAACCAACGTACCAGAACAGATAACTTCCCTCTTTTCTTAATAACAACTTTGTTATTAAAAGAGACAGAATATCATGTTCTTTGAATTGTTTAGAAACTGAAAACTAGTTCTTTCTAAACTTGGTGCGTAAAGACAATTACTTAAAAATCCATGTTTTGTTTTTATCAAAAGATAAACATCTCCCACTGCAACAACTGCCACTTTTACAGTAGTGCCCATGTGGGCGGTGTTTTTATTTTCATTTAGTTGTCGGGTTTCCTGGAACCCTGCAATGAATTGCGGACATGATTAATGGCATCTGTATCTACACTCCAGGTTCTGGTAGATAACACCACTAAACATGTTTCAACTAATGAATAAAATACACCTATATTGTTCTTAGTTCTAAGAGGACAGTCTACTTTAATGTCCAAATCCTATTTCCAATCAATTATAATTGGGACCACTAAGTCTATCCTAAAGTATATCAGCTAGGGATTGACCATCATCCTAAGAATCACAAAAATATTTGGTTAAGACCAACTCCTTAAAAATCCCCATGAATTTTGTATGCCACGTTAGTGTGGACGTATACAAATTCAAAGAGGAAATTTTATCATTTAATTTTATTATCTCGTCAACCTTACTTTATGACGAATAAAATTAATAGTTGGTCTATCTTTAATCAAATATTTGGTCAAGACTTCTAAATTTAAAATAATATTGATTCCTCTAACAATACTATTTAAATTTACCAATACCTCAAAACACCGTGAATTTTGCATGCCACGTTAGTGTGGACGTATACAAAATCAACATTTGTAAGAGGAGGGTTTTACCCATTAACTATCTTGTCAACGTAACTTTATGACAAATAAAATTATCTCAAACACCGTTAATTTTGTATGCCACGTTAGTGTGGACGTATACAAAATCAATCATTTGTAAGAGGGGTTTTAACCCTTTAATTTTATTATCTTGTCAACCTAGTTTTATGAAAAATTAATAGTTGGTTTCATTTGGTCACACAAATAATAACAGTGACTCCGATGGGGAGGATACTATTAGATGTGTCTAAGTGTATACCATTACTTGACACTAAGTCCATTAATAAGATTATGCCCCTTCCGTTGGGGAAGATCACACGCTCTTAATTAACTTCCTATAGTCATCCAAAAATGGAAGTCTGTTCTAGTGATCCGCAAACTAGCTCATCCGTTATGGAGGAAGGCACTCAGAGCCAACGCGCAAGCTTGTTCGCATCACTTACAAACCAGTAATGGAGACCATGGGATTTATTTAAAAATCCCTCTCCCACTTAGTTATTTATTAATGAGAAATTTTAACTATGTTAGCCTACTAAACTTGTAACTAACATGCACACACAGACAATATAAAAGCAATAAATAGAAAATCTAATTTTCAACTATTATGGCTTTTATCTCTAGTTGTCCTCCGTGTGTTGTCATCCCAAGCTCCTACCATATTTGGCCACCGCCACCGGGTCTAGCTGTCGGATCCATCTTCCGCTGCGCCTCTGGTCCTAAGAAGGTTCCACGCTTTGCAAGATTCGATCCGCAGATAAATAGAATTTTACAATTTTGATCCTATATTCCATAAAAGGAATGTACATGTATCTAGATCAAAATAAAATCCTAATAAAACTAAATACCGCTCCTGTATTTTATAATACAATCATGCACACACATATAAATGCCCTTGACATGTCCAAGGGTCCAATCACACACATAAAACTATAAGCCATAATAGTTGGATCCTGCATCCACAAAGTTAGCACATCCTACTATTATCCCGCCTAAATTATGTATGACATGTGCATAATTAAACTAATACCAAATACACAGAGGCAAAACCCTAGCTCTGATACCAATTGTTGTCACTTAAACAGGTTCATACATTTTGTTACTTTTCCTAGCTACTATATGTTCTTTTAAATTAAATTTTCACTGAACTTAACATGTTTGATCCAAAACTTAATCTATTTGTTCTTTAGGTTTTGACTTGGGTCTCTGAACTTAACACGTTCAAATCACCTTGTTATTAATTCCATTAAATATTAATTTCCATAATTGGTTCCCAGTACTGACGTGGCGAGGCACACGACCTTCTTGGATATGGGAGCAACCACCACCGACTAGACAAAACCTTTTATGGAAAGCTAATATTTAATTTCCTAAAATAACTTTAAGTTAACCGAAAAGAACAATCAAATCACAAGGAAAAATAAAACAAAAGAACACAACATCGAAAAACATATTCAAAATACTAGAATCGTAAGCCTCTTGTATTTGGTATTATTTCCAAAAATAACTAGTATGATGCGGAAAGAAAAATTACTAGTTATACCTTTTAGAAAAACCTCTTGATCTTCTACCGTATTCCTCTTCTAACCTCGGACGTTGTGTGGGCAACGATCTTCCGAGATGAGAAACCACCAATGAACCTTCTTCTCCTCCTAGCTAGGTTCGACCAACACAAAGAAAGCTTCACCAAGGATGAAAGAAAAACACCAACCAAGCTCCAAGAGATGCTAGCTTTCTCTCCTTCTTCTTCTTCTTCTCCAAGTAGTATCCGGCCACCACAAGAGCTCCAAGGGGAGAGAGAGAGGTTCGGCCACCACAAGAGGAAGAGAGGGAGAAGATGTTAGCCGGCCACACCAAAGAATAGGAGAGGGAGAATAATAGAGGTTGTGTCTTGAAGGCACCTCACCCCTTCTTTTATATTCCTCGACTTAGGCAAATTAGAAAATTTAATTACAATAAAATTTCCTTAATTCCTTGACATGATTTAATTGAGAAAATAAAATAATATTTCCCAATTAATCTCTAATGGTCAAACATCAATGAAGGAAAAATTAGACAAGTTTTAATCAACAATTAAAACTTCCTAATTTGTTTCCGGAAATTAAATAAAATTTCTCTTTAAAATCTCTTCATGGTTGATAAAGGAAATTTCTATAATTTTAATTTTATCAACATGTGGATAATTTTAAAGAGAAAATAAATAACTCACTAATCTATAAATAAGGAAAGAGATCTAATCTCTTTCTTTAATCTTTGTAGATTTTACAAGAGATATTTTAATTCTCTTTAATAAATTATTTCTTCCATAATAAAAACTAAAATTAAAATCCTTTTAATTTAATTTGGTCGCCCCCACTAGCTTGGGTTCGTTAGGCCGACCACCCAATTTATATCTAGGCCGGCCCTAGCTTGTTTCAAGCTAGCACGGGCCCCATTGGGTGGGTATAGAAGGTGGTATAGGTGGGTATAGAACTCTATAAATAAGAGGCTACGATAGGGACCGAGAGGAGGAATTGGTTTTGGTCTCCATAAAATTAGCATCCCGTGTTCGCCCCTAACACACAACTTATTTTATCAATGATATTCATTCCACTAGAGAACTATCATTGAACTACCGCACCAATCCCAAATTACATTTTTGGGCTCCTTATTATGAGTGTGTTAGTCTCCCTGTGTTTAAGATATCGAATGTCCACTAATTAAGTGAGTTACTGACAACTCATTTAATTAATATCTTAGTCCAAGAGTAGTACCACTCAACCTTATTATCATGTCGGACTAAGTCCACCTGCAGGGTTTAACATGACAATCCTTATGAGCTCCTCTTGAGGACATTATCAACCAAGTATCTCTAGGACACAGTTTCCTTCTATAATCAACAACACATACTATAAGTGATATCATTTCCCAATTTATCGGGCTTATTGATTTATCGAACTAAATCTCACCCATTGATAAATTAAAGAAATAAATATCAAATATATGTGCTTGTTATTATATTAGGATTAAGAGCACACACTTCCATAATAACCGAGGTCTTTGTTTCTTTATAAAGTCAGTATAAAGGTTCTACTCAATACACTGAGTGTACTAGTGTAATTATACAACAAGATAAATCGATACCTAATTACACTACGACCTTCCAATGGTTTGTTCCTTTCCATTATGGTCGTGAGCTACTGTTTATAATTTATAAGATACTGATAACATGATCCTCTGTGTGTGACACCACACCATGTTATCTACAATATAAATTAATTGAACAACTACATTTATCATAAATGTATACATTTGACCAATGTGATTCTTATTTCTAGATAAATGTTTATACCAAAAGCTAGGCTTTTAGTATAAACTCTAACACTACCATATTTGGCCACCGCCTCCGGGTCTAGCTGTCGCATCCATCTTGCTCCTAGTTCCGCTGCACCTCTGGTCCTTAGAAGGTTCCACGCTTTGCAAGATTTGATCTGCGACATAAATAGAAATTTTACATTTTTGATCCTATATTCCATAAAAGGAATGTACATGTATCTAGATCAAAAATAAAATCCTAATTAAAACTAAATACAGCTCCTGCTGTATTTTTAATACAATCATGCACACACATATAAATGCCCTTGACATGTCCAAGGGTCCAATCACACACATAAAACTATAAGCCATAATAGTTGGATCCTGCATCCACAAAGTTAGCACATCCTACTATTATCCTGCCTAAATTATGTATGACATGTGCATAATTAAATTAATACCAAA
This sequence comes from Zingiber officinale, assembly GCF_018446385.1. Lineage (NCBI taxonomy): Eukaryota > Viridiplantae > Streptophyta > Magnoliopsida > Zingiberales > Zingiberaceae > Zingiber > Zingiber officinale. Next base: position 101,763,010 of record NC_056002.1, on the reverse strand, counting down.
TACACAGAGGCAAAACCCTAGCTCTGATACCAATTGTTGCTACTCTGAAATCTAGAGGTTCCACCATAAAAAAATTTTGTACAAAGGTCTTAACCTTTTCCTAGCTACCATGTGTTCTTTAAATTAAATTGGATCGCTTGAACTTAACACGCTTGATCCAAAACTTAATCTATTCGCTCTTTAGGTTTTGACTTGGTCTCCTGAACTTAACACGTTCGACCCAAATTGTCTTAAGTTATTAATTTCATTAAATATTAATTTCCATAATTGGTTCCAAGACCGAGGCACACGACCTTCTTGGATATGGGAGCAACCACCACCGACTAGACAAAACCTTTATGGAAAGCTAATATTTAATTTCCTAAAATAACTTTAGGTTAACCGAAAGAACAATCAAATCACAAGGAAAAATAAAACAAAAGAACACAACATCGAAAAAACATATTCGAAATACTAGAATCAGAAGCCTCTTGTATTTGGTATTATTTCCAAAAATAACTAGTATGATGGAAAGAAAAATTACTAGTTATACCTTTAGAAAAACCCTTGATCTTCTACCGTATTCCTCTAACCCTGTGTGGGCAACGATCTTCCGAGATGAGAAACCACCAATGAACCTTCTTCTCCTCCTAGCTAGGTTCGCCAACACAAAGAAAGCTTCACCAAGGATGAAGAAAAACACCAACCAAGCTCCAAGAGATGCTAGCTTTCTCTCCTTCTTCTTCTTCTTCTCCAAGTAGTATCCGGCCACCACAAGAGCTCCAAGGGGAGAGAGAGAGGTTCGGCCACCACAAGAGGAAGAGAGGGAGAGGATGATGATGGCCGGCCACACCAAGGAACAAAAGAGGGAGAGAAATAATAGAGGTTGTTACCCATGAAGGCACCCCTACCCCTTCTTTTATATTCCTTGGCTTTGGCAAATAAGAAAATTTATTTATAATAAAATTTCCTTAACTTTCCTTGACAACAATTAATTAAGAAAAAATTAAATAAATTTTCCTAATTAATTGTATGTGGCCGGCCACCTCATGTAGAGCAAATAAGATAATTTTAATCAACCATTAAAACTTCCTTATTTGTCTTTGGAAATTTTAAAAAAATAAAATTTCCTTTTAAAATCCCTTCATGGTTGATAAAAAGAAATTTCTATAATTTTAATTTTCAACATGTGAATAATTTTTCAAAGAGAAAAAAATAAAATATCTTCCACATATAATAAAATTAAATTAAAATTCTTTTAATTTAACGGGGTCTGGCCACCCATGAACCAAGTCTTCGACCCTAGCTTGAACCATAAGCTAGCTTCCGACCCCTTCTCATGGGTATGAAGGTGGTAGGTGGTGGTATAGTACTCTTACAAATAAGAGGCTACGATAGGGATCGAGAGGAGGAATTGGTTTGGTCTCCATAAATTACATCCTGTTCGCCTCGAACACACAATCTTAATTTTATCAATACAACATTCCACTAGAGAACTATTATCGAACTACCGCACCAATCCCAAATTACATTTTAGGCTCCTTCATTATTACAGTGTGTTAGTCTCCGTAAGAAGATATCGATGTCCACTCACCAAGTGAGCACCCACAACCCATTTAATTAATATCTAGTCCAAGAGTGGCACTCACTTAACCTTATCACGTCAAGTCCACCCGCAGTTTAACATGACAACTTACGAGCTCCTCAGGACATTATCAACCTAGTATCTCTAGGACACGCTTTCCTATAATCAACACTATAAGTGATATCATTTCCAACTTAAGCAACATAATATCATGGCTGTTGGTAAATCTTGATCCGATGTTGCAATACATTTGACATTGAAGCCAAAATGTAACACCGCGCCATCTCATCCGCTTTTACCCATTTCCTATGATATTCATTCTCCTCTTGGTAGATTCACGAAGGTGCTTGAGCAAGGCTCGGTCGATCTGAAATTATAGCTTTCAAGAAGAAGAACAATGTCCGTTCCTTTTCCAATCTATGTAATTAGATCCGATGAAGTCTATTACATTGAAGTATGATGAGCGATTGGGTTGAAAGTCATCCTAAGAATCACAAATAACTTTTGGTCAGAACTCTAAATTTAGAATAATATTGATTCCTCAAACAATACTATTTTAAATTAACCAACACCTCAAAACACCGTGAATTTTGTATGCCATGTTAGTGTGGACGTATACAAATTCAACATTTGTAAAAAAGAGGTTTATCCCATTAATTTTATTATCTTGTCAACCTAACTTTTGACAAATAAAATTAATAGTTGGTGTCTTTGGTCACACAAATAATAGCAATGACTCGATGGGGGAAGATACTATTAGATGTGTCTAAGTGTATACCATTACTTGACACTAAGTCCATTAATAAGATTATGCCCCGTTGGGGAAGATCACAGCTCTTAATTAACTTCCTATAGTCATCCAAAAATAAAAATGCATTCTAGTGATCCACAAACAAGCTCATAGTTATGGAGGAAGGCAGCCAACGTGAACTTGTTTGCATCACTTACAAACCAAGAATAGAGACCATATTTATTTAAAATCCCTCTCCCATAGTTATTTATAAATGAGAATTTTAACTATGCTAGCCTACTAGTCGTGTATACACACACAACACAATATAAAAGCAATAAATAGAAAATCTAATTTTCAACTATTATGGCTTTTATCTATAGTTGTCCTCAGTGTGTTGGTCACTTTTGTTGGTTGCTACTCGGAAAACCTAGAGGTTCCACTGTATAAAAATTTAGGTCTGAACCTTTTCTAGCTACCATGTGTTCTTTTAAATTAAATTTTGGATCGCTTCGAACTTAACACGTTTGATCCAAAACTTAATCTATTTGTTCTTTAGGTTTTGACTTGGGTCTCCTGCGAACTTAACCCAAATCACCTTAAGTTATTAATTCCATTAAATATTAATTTCCATAATTGGTTCCCAATACTGACGTGGCGACACGTCCTTCTTGAATATGGGAGCAACCACCACCGACTAGACAAAACCTTTTTATGGAAAGCTAATATTTAATTTCCTAAAATAACTTTAGGTTAACCGAAAAGAACAATCAAATCACAAGGAAAAGAAAACAAAAGAACACTATATCGAAAATAAATTCAAACACTAGAATCATACCTCTTGTATTTAGTATTATTTCCAAAATAACTAGTATGATGCGGAAAGAAAAATACTAGTTATACCTTGAAAAACCTCTTAATCTTCTACAGTATTCTTCTAACCCCGGACGTTGTGTGGGCAACGATCTTCCGAGATGAAACCACCAACCACCTTCTTCTCCTCCTAGCTAGGTTCGGCCACAAAAATAAAGCTTCACCGAGGAAGAAGAAAAACACCAACCAAGCTCCAAGAGATGCAAGCTTTCTCTCCTTCTTCTTCTTCTTCTCCAAGTAGTATCCGGCCTCCACAAAGCAATAGAGAATTTCGGCCACCACAAAGAGGAAGAAAGGGAGAAGATGTTGGCGGCCACACCAAAGAATAGGAGAGGAGAATAATAGAGGTTGTGTCTTGTGAAGGCACCCTCACCCTTCTTTTATATTCCTTGGCTTAGGCAAATTAGGAAATTTAATTACAATAAAATTTCCTTAATTCCCTTGACATGATTTAATTGAGAAAAATAAAATAATATTTCCCAATTAATCTCTAATGGCCAACCACATCAATGAAGGGAAAAAATTAGACAAGTTTTAATCAACAATTAAAACTTCCTAATTTGTTTCCGAAATTTTAAAAATAAATTTCTCTTTAAAAATCTCTTCATGGTTGATAAAGGAAATTTCTATAATTTTAATTTTATCAACATGTGGATAATTTTAAAGAAAATAACTCACCAATCTACAAATAAGGAAAGATCTAATCTCTTTCTTTAATCTTTAGTAGATCTTTTACAAGAGAGATATTTTAATTTTAATTCTCTTTAATAAATTATTTTTCCACATAATAAAACTAAAATTAAAATCCTTTAATTTAATTTGGTTTGCCAAGCTTGGGTTAGGCCCCAATTATATACCTAGGCCACTAAGCTTGTTCCCAAGCTAGCTTGGCCTACCCCATTGGGTGGGTATAGAAGGTGAGTATAGGTGGGTATAGAACTCATAAATAAGAGGCTACGATAGGGACCGAGGAATTGGTTTTGGTCTCCGATAAAATTAAGCATCCCGTGTTCGCCCCGAACACACAACTTATTTTTATCAATGATAATTCATTCCACTAGAGAACTATCATTGAACTACCGCACCAATCCCAAATTACATTTGGGCTCCTTATTATGAGTGTGTTAGTCTCCTATGTTTAAGATATTGAATGTCCACTAATTAAGTGAGTTCGACAACTCATTTAATTAATATCTTAGTCCAAGAGTAGTACCACTCAACCTTATTATCATGTCGGACTGACAATCCTTATGAGCTCCTCTTGAGGACATTATCAACCTAGTATCTCTAGGACACGCTTCCTTCTATAATCAACAACACACACTATAAGTGATATCATTTCCCAATTTATCGGGCTTATTGATTTATCGAACTAAATCTCACCCATTGATAAATTAAAGAGATAAATATCAAATATATGTGCTTGTTATTATATTAGGATTAAGCACACACTTCCATAACGAGGTCTTTGTTTCTTTATAAAGTCGGTATAAAAGAAACACTCATGGTCTCTAATACCTCGAGCTGTACTAGTGTAATTATCTGATCCAAAGATAAACTGAAACCTAATTACACTCGACCTTCCAATGGTTTGTTTCTTTCCATTATGGTCGAGCTACCGCTTATAATTTATAAGATACCGATAACATGATCCTCCGTGTGACACCACACCATGTTATCTACAATATAAATTAATTGAACAACTACATTTATCATAAATGTAGACATTTGACCAATGTGATTCTTATTTCTAGATAAATGTTTATACAAAAGCTAGGCTTTTAGTATACACTCTAACAATCTCCACTTATACTAAAAAGCTAATTTGCCTTTCACGCCATACATCTGATTCCTAACCCTTCAACATGTCCATCAAAAGCTCTTGCCTTAAGGACCTCGGTGGAAGGATCTATAGGTCATCACCGATGCAATCTAGGCAAGAACACAACTTCCTCGCTTATACGATTTCAGTGTGGTACTTAGGCCTTTCTGTGTTTGCCTTTATAGACTTATGATTTTTCCGAGTTTGTTACCGCACATATTATTAAAATAAATTGTAATAATATTTGGACAAACCAAATCATATCTAAGTCTATCTTGAGATTATTGAGTCATTCAGCTTTTATGACTACCTCGAGGCTTGCCATATACTAAGTTTCTATGGTGGAGTCCAGGAAAAACACCTATGCTTATTACTCTTCCATAGTTATGACTTTACCTCTCTAAAGTAAACACAAAACCCCGAGGTTGACTTATTATTGTCCCTATCTGAAGTCAAAATCCATGCAACCCACAAGGACTAAATTAATCGCCTTGTAAGCTAGCATATAATCTCTAGTGCCTCTAAGGTACTACAATATATGCTTACTGCAATCCACCGTCCTTGTCCAGGGTTACTTTGATATCTGCTAATGGCAAAACAGATTTCGATCTCGTGCATAGCATACATTAGGCTTCAAACAGTAGAAAAGAACTGCCTTTATTTCCTTTATCTCCTTTGATGTCTACAGAGACATATCTTTAGATAAAGTTACTCCATCCTGAAAAGGTAAGAAACCTTTCTTGGAGTTTTGTATGCTTAAAACAAGCAAGGATTTTTCCGATGTATGAAGCTTGGGATAAGTAAAATATTCTTTTCTTGCGATCCCTTATTACTTTGATCTCAAGAATATATTCATTCTCCCAAGTCTTTTATATTGAATTATTTGGACAACCATACCCTTACTTCTGACAACATTTTGATATTGTTTCCAACTACCAAAAATGTTATCTACGTATAGTACAAGAAATACCACCACGTTTCCATCACATCTTTTGTATACACAAGACTTATCCGGTTACTAAATCCATAGATCTGGATTACTTTGATAAACCAGATGTTCCAAGACCTTGAAGCTTTGCCTCAGTCCATAGACTGATTGAGCTTACACACAAGATGCTCTTAGCCCTTTGCAATGAACCCTTCTGGTTGCTTTATATGGATGTTTTCTTCAAGACTTCCATTAAGGAATGCTGTCTTGACATCCACTTGCCAAATAGATAAAAGAATCCGGATAGACTTAAGCATGGCTACCAGTGAAAAAGTTTACTTTTTCATCTAGCCTTGCTTTGAGAGTTTCTACCTTCCTGTCTATCCCTCTTTTCCTAATATAGACCTTTTTACACCCAAAGGCTTTTATACCATTTGGCGGTTCTATAAGCTTCCAGATTTTATTAGAATACATATATTCTAATTCTGTTATTCATTACTCTTTGCCAAGATATTGCATCTTTATCTTGGAGTGCTTTGTCATATGTCCGGAGATCAGATTCATGTCCTCCAGGGATCGAGTCCAAAAACTCTCCCAAAACATAAATCTTTTTAGGTTGCCTAACAACCCTCCCACTACGATGAGGCACTTTCTGCAATTGTGTATCATTTGTGATACGTGTTGCAGTTTCCTTGTGGTATCTCATCTTGTACAGTTGGTACTAGATTAGACATGTCTTTTATTATTTCCTTAAGAACAAATTTTCTTATGGCCATGAGGTTTATTACATAGTTCTTTTCTAAAAATCGATCATTGATGCTAATAATGACCTTCTGATTTTTAAGACTATAAACCTACTTTCATTTCTCTAGGATAACCCATAAACAAGTGAATTCCTGTCCAACTTTTCATTGTCTCTCTTCAGCATATGTGCTAGACTACCTGAATCCGAATACTTACGGCTATTCAGCAATTCTATATGAGTAGAGAGTTCTGACTTTGGAAGGTACTATGTTCACTTCCGTTTCCAGAGTATATCCTTAAAATGAATTTGGTAATTTTCTAAATAACTCATCATCAATCTACTTATTTCCATAAGAGTCCTATACCTTCCTTTTTCTACACCATTCTGTTGGGATATACCTAGGTGTAGTTAGTTGGGATTGAATCCCTACTTCTGATAAGTGACTCCTAAATTCTCCCAAGAGGTACTTGCCACTACGATCTCACCGTAGTGTCTTGATACTTTTACCTTGACATTTCTCCACATCAGCCTCATACTCTTTGAACTAATCAAAGCACTTAGACTTGTGGCACATCAAGTAAATGTATCCGTATATCAAATAGTTGTCTATAAAATAGATGAAATATTTGAAACAACCTCTTGCTTGGATAGTCATAGGATCACACAAATCAGAATGAACCAATTTCAACATATCTTTGACTCCATACCCCTTAGACTTGAAAGCTTCTTGGTTATTTTTCCTTCCAAGTAAGACTCGCAGGTTGGAAAGATTTTCACTACTAATGAACCCAAAAGTTCATCAGCTACCAATGAATCATACTCAAGTTAATATAACCTAGCCTTAGATGCCAAAGATATAATTGGTTGATTTCCGAAGGTTACTTTCTCTTAAAGTTAGAAGATGTGTTACTAATTTCCATTTGTTGCATCGTGAGAGTTATTGGATTTATAAATTGCCAACCAACGTACCAGAACAGATAACTTCCCTCTTTTCTTAATAACAACTTTGTTATTAAAAGAGACAGAATATCATGTTCTTTGAATTGTTTAGAAACTGAAAACTAGTTCTTTCTAAACTTGGTGCGTAAAGACAATTACTTAAAAATCCATGTTTTGTTTTTATCAAAAGATAAACATCTCCCACTGCAACAACTGCCACTTTTACAGTAGTGCCCATGTGGGCGGTGTTTTTATTTTCATTTAGTTGTCGGGTTTCCTGGAACCCTGCAATGAATTGCGGACGTGATTAATGGCATCATATCTACACCCTAGGTTCGGTAGATAACACCACTAAACATGTTTCAACTAATGAATAAAATACACCTATATTGTTCTTAGTTCTAAGAGGACAGTCTACTTTAATGTCCAAATCCTATTTCCAATCAATTATAATTGGGACCACTAAGTCTATCCTAAAGTATATCAGCTAGGGATTGACCATCATCCTAAGAATCACAAAAATATTTGGTTAAGACCAACTCCTTAAAAATCCCCATGAATTTTGTATGCCACGTTAGTGTGGACGTATATAAATTCAAAGAGGAAATTTTATTATTTAATTTTATTATCTCGTCAACCTTACTTTATGACGAATAAAATTAATTGTTGGTCTATCTTTAATCAAATATTTGGCCAAGACTTCTAAATTTAAAATAATATTGATTCCTCTAACAATACTATTTAAATTTACCAATACCTCAAAACACCGTAAATTTTGCATGCCACGTTAGTGTGGACGTATACAAAATCAACATTTGTAAGAGGAGGATTTTACCCATTAACTATCTTGTCAACGTAACTTTATCACAAATAAAATTATCTCAAACACCGTTAATTCTGTATGCCACGTTAGTGTGGACGTATACAAAATCAATCATTTGTAAGAGGGGTTTTAACCCTTTAATTTTATTATCTTGTCAACCTAGTTTTATGAAAAATTAATAGTTGGTTTCATTTGGTCACACAAATAATAACAGTGACTCCGATGGGGAGGATACTATTAGATGTGTCTAAGTGTATACCATTACTTGACACTAAGTCCATTAATAAGATTATGCCCCTTCCGTTGGGGAAGATCACACGCTCTTAATTAACTTCCTATAGTCATCCAAAAATGGAAGTCTGTTCTAGTGATCTGCAAACTAGCTCATCCGTTATGGAGGAAGGCACTCAGAGCCAACGCGCAAGCTTGTTTGCATCACTTACAAACCAGTAATGGAGACCATGGGATTTACTTAAAAATCCCTCTCCCACTTAGTTATTTATTAATGAGAAATTTTAACTATGTTAGCCTACTAAACTTGTAAACTAACATGCACACACAGCACAATATAAAAGCAATAAATAGAAAATCTAATTTTCAACTATTATGGCTTTTATCTCTAGTTGTCCTCCGTGTGTTGTCATCCCAATTTGGCCACCGCCACCGGGTCTAGCTGTCGCATCCATCTTGCTCCTTGTTCCGCTGCGCCTCTGGTCCTAAGAAGGTTCCACGCTTTGCAAGATTCGATCCGCGGCATAAATAGAATTTTACAATTTTGATCCTATATTCCATAAAAGGAATGTACATGTATCTAGATCAAAAATAAAATCCTAATAAAACTAAATACAGCTCCTGCTGTATTTTATAATACAATCATGCACACACATATAAATGCCCTTGACATGTCCAAGGGTCCAATCACACACATAAAACTATAAGCCATAATAGTTGGATCCTGCATCCACAAAGTTAGCACATCCTACTATTATCCTGCCTAAATTATGTATGACATGTGCATAATTAAACTAATACCAAATACACAGAGGCAAAACCCTAGCTCTGATACCAATTGTTGGTTGCTACTCGGAAAACCTAGAGGTTCCACTGTACAAAAATTTTGTACAAAGGTCTGAACCTTTTCCTAGCTACCATGTGTTCTTTTAAATTAAATTTTGGATCGCCTGCGGAACTTAACATGTTTGATCCAAAACTTAATCTATTTGTTCTTTTAGGTTTTGACTTGGGTCTCCTGCGGAACTTAACACGTTCGACCCAAATCACCTTAAGTTATTAATTCCATTAAATATTAATTTCCATAATTGGTTCCCAGTACTGACGTGGCGAGGCACACGACCTTCTTGGATATGGGAGCAACCACCACCGACTAGACAAAACCTTTTATGGAAAGCTAATATTTAATTTCCTAAAATAACTTTAAGTTAACCGAAAAGAACAATCAAATCACAAGGAAAAATAAAACAAAAGAACACAACATCGAAAAACATATTCAAAATACTAGAATCGTAAGCCTCTTGTATTTGGTATTATTTCCAAAAATAACTAGTATGATGCGGAAAGAAAAATTACTAGTTATACCTTTTAGAAAAACCTCTTGATCTTCTACCGTATTCCTCTTCTAACCTCGGACGTTGTGTGGGCAACGATCTTCCGAGATGAGAAACCACCAATGAACCTTCTTCTCCTCCTAGCTAGGTTCGACCAACACAAAGAAAGCTTCACCAAGGATGAAAGAAAAACACCAACCAAGCTCCAAGAGATGCTAGCTTTCTCTCCTTCTTCTTCTTCTTCTCCAAGTAGTATCCGGCCACCACAAGAGCTCCAAGGGGAGAGAGAGAGGTTCGGCCACCACAAGAGGAAGAGAGGGAGAAGATGTTGGCCGGCCACACCAAAGAATAGGAGAGGGAGAATAATAGAGGTTGTGTCTTGTGAAGGCACCCTCACCCCTTCTTTTATATTCCTTGACTTAGGCAAATTAGAAAATTTAATTACAATAAAATTTCCTTAATTCCCTTGACATGATTTAATTGAGAAAAATAAAATAATATTTCCCAATTAATCTCTAATGGCCGGCCACATCAATGAAGGAAAAAAATTAGACAAGTTTTAATCAACAATTAAAACTTCCTAATTTGTTTCCGGAAATTTTAAAAATAAAATTTCTCTTTAAAAATCTCTTCATGGTTGATAAAAGGAAATTTCTATAATTTTAATTTTATCAACATGTGGATAATTTTTAAAGAGAAAATAAAATAACTCACCAATCTACAAATAAGGAAAGAGATCTAATCTCTTTCTTTAATCTTTTGTAGATCTTTTACAAGAGAGATATTTTAATTTTAATTCTCTTTAATAAATTATTTCTTCCACATAATAAAAACTAAAATTAAAATCCCTTTTTAATTTAATTTGGCCGGCCCCCACTAGCTTGGGTTCAAGCTAGGGCCGACCACCCAATTTTATACCTAGGCCGGCCCTAGCTTGTTTCCAAGCTAGCTTGGCCGGCCCCTATTGGGTGGGTATAGAAGGTGGGTATAGGTGGGTATAGAACTCTATAAATAAGAGGCTACGATAGGGACCGAGAGGAGGAATTGGTTTTGGTCTCCCGATAAAATTAAGCATCCCGTGTTCGCCCCGAACACACAACTTATTTTTATCAATGATATTCATTCCACTAGAGAACTATCATTGAACTACCGCACCAATCCCAAATTACATTTTTGGGCTCCTTATTATGAGTGTGTTAGTCTCCCTGTGTTTAAGATATCGAATGTCCACTAATTAAGTGAGTTACTGACAACTCATTTAATTAATATCTTAGTCCAAGAGTAGTACCACTCAACCTTATTATCATGTCGGACTAAGTCCACCTGCAGGGTTTAACATGACAATCCTTATGAGCTCCTCTTGAGGACATTATCAACCAAGTATCTCTAGGACACAGTTTCCTTCTATAATCAACAACACATACTATAAGTGATATCATTTCCCAATTTATCGGGCTTATTGATTTATCGAACTAAATCTCACCCATTGATAAATTAAAGAAATAAATATCAAATATATGTGCTTGTTATTATATTAGGATTAAGAGCACACACTTCCATAATAACCGAGGTCTTTGTTTCTTTATAAAGTCAGTATAAAAGAAACGACCTCATATGGTTCTACTCAATACACTCTGAGTGTACTAGTGTAATTATACAGTCAAGATAAACTGATACCTAATTACACTACGACCTTCCAATGGTTTGTTCCTTTCCATTATGGTCGTGAGCTACTGTTTATAATTTATAAGATACTGATAACATGATCCTCTGTGTGTGACACCACACCATGTTATCTACAATATAAATTAATTGAACAACTACATTTATCATAAATGTATACATTTGACCAATGTGATTCTTATTTCTAGATAAATGTTTATACCAAAAGCTAGGCTTTTAGTATAAACTCTAACACTACCATATTTGGCCACCGCCTCCGGGTCTAGCTGTCGCATCCATCTTGCTCCTAGTTCCGCTGCACCTCTGGTCCTTAGAAGGTTCCACGCTTTGCAAGATTTGATCTGCGACATAAATAGAAATTTTACATTTTTGATCCTATATTCCATAAAAGGAATGTACATGTATCTAGATCAAAAATAAAATCCTAATTAAAACTAAATACAGCTCCTGCTGTATTTTTAATACAATCATGCACACACATATAAACATGTCCAAGGGTCCAATCACACACATAAAACTATAAGCCATAATAGTTGGATCCTGCATCCACAAAGTTAGCACATCCTACTATTATCCTGCCTAAATTATGTATGACATGTGCATAATTAAACTAATACCAAATACACAAAGGCAAAACCCTAGCTCTGATGCCAATTGTTGGTTGCTACTCGGAAAACCTAGAGGTTCCACTGTACAAAATTTTGTACAAAGGTCTTAACCTTTTCCTACCTACCATGTGTTCTTTTAAATTAAATTTTGGATTGCCTGCGGAACTTAACACGTTTGATCCAAAACTTAATCTATTCGTTCTTTTAGGTTTTGACTTGGGTCTCCTGCGGAACTTAACACGTTCGACCCAAATTGTCTTAAGTTATTAATTTCATTAAATATTAATTTCCATAATTGGTTCCCAGTACTGACGTGGCGAGGCACACGACCTTCTTGGATATGGGAGCAACCACCACCGACTAGACAAAACCTTTTATGGAAAGCTAATATTTAATTTCCTAAAATAACTTTAGGTTAACCGAAAAGAACAATCAAATCACAAGGAAAAATAAAACAAAAGAACACAACATCGAAAAACATATTCGAAATACTAGAATCGTAAGCCTCTTGTATTTGGTATTATTTCCAAAAATAACTAGTATGATGCGGAAAGAAAAATTACTAGTTATACCTTTTAGAAAAACCTCTTGATCTTCTACCGTATTCCTCTTCTAACCTCGGACGTTGTGTGGGCAACGATCTTCCGAGATGAGAAACCACCAATGAACCTTCTTCTCCTCCTAGCTAGGTTCGGCCAACACAAAGAAAGCTTCACCAAGGATGAAAGAAAAACACCAACCAAGCTCCAAGAGATGCTAGCTTTCTCTCCTTCTTCTTCTTCTTCTCCAAGTAGTATCCGGCCACCACAAGAGCTCCAAGGGGAGAGAGAGAGGTTCGGCCACCACAAGAGGAAGAGAGGGAGAGGATGATGATGGCCGGCCACACCAAGGAACAAAAGAGGGAGAGAAATAATAGAGGTTGTTACCCATGAAGGCACCCCTACCCCTTCTTTTATATTCCTTGGCTTTGGCAAATAAGAAAATTTATTTATAATAAAATTTCCTTAACTTTCCTTGACAACAATTAATTAAGAAAAAATTAAATAAATTTTCCTAATTAATTGTATGTGGCCGGCCACCTCATGTAGAGCAAATAAGATAATTTTAATCAACCATTAAAACTTCCTTATTTGTCTTTGGAAATTTTAAAAAAATAAAATTTCCTTTTAAAATCCCTTCATGGTTGATAAAAAGAAATTTCTATAATTTTAATTTTCAACATGTGAATAATTTTTCAAAGAGAAAAAAATAAAATATCTTTCCACATAATAAAAATTAAAATTAAAATTCTTTTTAATTTAATGGGGGTCGGCTACCCATGAACCAAGGCTTGGCCGACCCTAGCTTGAACCATAAGCTAGCTTGGCCGACCCCTTCTCATGGGTATGAAGGTGGGTATAGGTGGGTATAGTACTCTATAAATAAGAGGCTACGATAGGGACCGAGAGGAGGAATTGGTTTTGGTCTCCCGATAAAATTAAGCATCCCGTGTTCGCCCCGAACACACAACTTAATTTTATCAATAATAATTCATTCCACTAGAGAACTATTATTGAACTACCGCACCAATCCCAAATTACATTTTTAGGCTCCTTCTTATTATGAGTGTGTTAGTCTCCCTGTGTTTAAGATATCAGATGTCCACTAATTAAGTGAGTTACTGACAACTCATTTAATTAATATCTTAGTCCAAGAGTAGTACCACTTAACCTTATCGTCATGTCGGACTAAGTCCACCTGCAGGGTTTAACATGACAATCCTTATGAGCTCCTCTTGGGGACATTATCAACCTAGTATCTCTAGGACACAGTTTTCTTCTATAATCAACAACACACACTATAAGTGATATCATTTCCCAACTTATCGGGTTTATTGATTCATCGAACTAAATCTCACCCATTGATAAATTAAAGAAATAAATATCAAATATATGTGCTTGTTATTATATTAGGATTAAGAGCACACACTTCCATAATAACTGAGGTAGTTGTTCCTTTATAAAGTCAGTATAAAAGAAACAACCTCAAATGGTCATACTCAATACACTCTAAGTGTACTAGTGTAATTATATATTCAAGATAAACTAATTCCTAATTACACTACGACCTTCCAATGGTTTGTTCCTTTCCATTTTGGTCGTGAGCTACTGTTTATAATTTATAAGGTACTGATAACATCATCTTCTATATGTGACACCACATACTATGTTATCTACAATATAAATTAATTGAACAACTACAAACAAATGTAGATAAATTGACCAAATGTGATTCTTTATTTAACATAAATGTTTACAAAAGCTTAGGCTTTCAGTATACACTCCAACATGGGGTACGTATCTCATCAACAATTCATAGTTTACCTCCGATCGGCACTTAACATTTGCCTGTTTATCTACAGTACTGGGTGGCGAGTGTGGCCATGTGCCAGCTGCTCACTTTTGTGGAGGATGAGCTGAAGAAACTCAAGATCTAGGGTGGCGCCTCTTCCTCCCAGGGGTCATCGGTTGCCGAGTTAAATGTCGATCTGGAGAAGGCCCAGAAGCTCCTTGAAGCCGAGCAGAAGAAGTCCGCCGATCAGGAAGCCCGGCTGGGCTAGCTCAAGGCGCAGGTGAAAACTTATGATAAAAAGATCGAGTTGGCCATGATAAGGAAGAAACTGTTGGACCCCGTGGGTATTTTGATGTGATCAACCAAATTAGTTAGGTCCTGCTTTGTTATTTGATCCCTGTGTCTAAGTGTGCAGGAACTTAGGAGTGCAGGAAGTCGAGCGGAAGACGCAGCTAGCGAAAAGGACGACACGGGAAGGGAGACGACAGGCTCGGTGCGTCCGAAGGACGAGAGAGCTGCGGAAGAGTACACCGATGGGCGAGAAGAACGTGCGTGACGTTCGAGGGGCGTAAAGCCGAGACGGAAGTCTGCTCGAGGAAAGGGCCGAGAATTGGGTTCGAATGAGCTCTATTCTGGTTAACCGCAATCACCCAAGCTATCGGAGCATCGGAAGCCAAAAGGAAGTCAAAAGGAGCTGGTAAGCTAGCTGGAGGCATCTTCAATGAAGTGTTGAAGGTGTCTCCATAGCTTGCACTGTCTGAGGTGCCTCAGACAGCTTGGAGGCACCTTAGACCCTGTCCGAGGCACCTCCAAGGCTGCTTGAGGCGCCTCAGACCCAGCTAAAGTTGCCATTTGGACTGGGATAAAGTTTTATCCGATCAAACTATTGGAGGCGCCTTGAACCCCTGTTGGAGGCGCCTTGGACTCTCGAGATAGAGTTTCCAGGAGCTATATAAAGGCCCCTGGAGCTAGAAAATGGAATCAATCAAACAATCAACTCTGTATTCATTTCTGGTAATAGTTTTGAGCTTTTAGTGTGTAAAAGGCTTTTCCGCCTTCAGAGAAGGAGATCTTTCAAAGCTTTTTCTACTACCTTGGATTAACAACCTTCTTGGTTGTAACCAAGTAAATTACTGAGTCTTTTTCTTTATTTCTGTTAGTTTACTTTATTACTATTGCACTGTTTGAGTTGAAAGAATCGAGGAGGGTATACTTTTATTTTGCAGGCAATTCACCCCCCTCTTGTCAGCCCCGCTGCACCTACAAGTGATATCAGAGCCCAACCGCCTCAGAAGGACCTTTGATCTAGGGGGAGCTTTGGAGTAAGTGTTTGTAATTTTTTTTTTTTTTTTGCTTACTTATGCTCCTATTTCTTGTTAGAAATTTTCATAATTACTGTTATGTTTTACTTAACTTTGAACTATGTTGTCATAATCAAAAAGGGGGAGATTGTTGGTGCGAGAAGCATCCGACGATCGAACCTATGTTTTGATTATGTCAAAGGGTTCAAAGTTAAGGTGTTTTGTTTACAAATATGTTGAATGAGCGTTGCAGGAAAAGTCCTAAGTGTACTTAAGCAAAAGTCCTAGCTACGGCTAGGCAAGTGGAAAACCCTAGGGGCAGTAACCATAGGTCATAGGGGGTGGTAAACCTATGCGGAAAGCATTGGCGGGTCGAGGTCTTCAGGCAAAAATCCTAGGGGCGGTAACCCTACGTTGAAATCCTAGTGTCGCGAACCGGGTGGAAGACTGGACGGGTCGTGGACTGGACGTCCAGCATGAAGACCAGAAGACTTAGCACCGAGCAAAAGTCCAGTAGGTCTGGAGGACCGAACTGGCAAAATGTAAACTCTCCTAAGTGGAGTAGGTAAGAGCGCGTTCCCCGAAAGAGGGAACAGTAGACGTCGGTTCGACTTAGGATTTCTGGTCAGAAATCCGAAGTCAAAACCTGTAACGCCCGAAAACTCTCAAATAAATTTTAGAAATATTCTATTTTTTTCTGGAATTTTAGAATATTTTTATGGAATTTTTGGAGTAGCAAAAGTAGCAAAATTAAATAAAAATGTAAAATAGCCTAAGCAGGAATTGAACCTGCGACCTATTAGACCCTACAATTTATAGCATGACTTTAGTAACCAGGTGGCCCCAACAGGGGTGTGCTGAAAGAAGAGGAGAGAAATTGTATTTATGATTTAGTTGGGTCGTATTAATCACTTAATATAAATAGGGAATTTAAGTGAGGGTTTATTATTTTTGGATCGGCAACTCTTCCTCACCCTCACCCTCAATCGCTGCCCTCTCCCTCTTCCTCACCCTCTCGGCACACCAAGTCCCAAGGGACCTAGGGTTTCATCCCTAGGGTAGTAGGAGCACCTTCCGGCGACGACTCTAGTATGAGGACGCTCATCTCCGCGAAAAGAATGCGTAGACATAAGAAGATCGTCGAGGAGATCTTCGTCTTCGAAAACCTAGTGATCAGAATTGTAAGAAACTTAGCGCAAGAAGTAAGTAACCCCTCATCTGCAGTATAAGTAGTTAATTGTATGTTTTTATGTTTTTAGTTCAACCATATGCAGATTTTTTGGCACGTAGGGTGTATTTGACCCTCCTCGCAAGTTTAGGGTTTATTTGAGCACCTCTAGATGAGTCAGACATGTTTCCCTCTCCAGTTTTGGGGTTTTAGACGCTGTCGGGTGCCTAGAGGTGGTCCCCCAATAGAGAGGAGAGATAGAGCACACCAAGTGTTCGAAAAAATGACTAGTACAGCTAAATGCTACAGTAGGCATTTTAATAGCTCAATTAAATGTCATAGAAGCATTTTAAATAGCATGCTTAGTCTTGCTTCAGTTTATATGGGACTACGGTCCATTGGGTGGGCTCCCATAGTTGTCCCTAGGTTTAGATAACCTAGTTCTAGGTTCAGATAACCTAGTAAGAGCAAGATAAAATAAATCAGCTTATGAATCAGTATTTTACTTTTATCAGTGGCACTGTACTGGACTCTTAGTTGTCCTTGGGTTGGGCTCCCATAGTCGTCTCTAGGTTTAGATAACCTAATAAACCCTATTAGATTCGGAACTAGCTACCTCGGGCCTAGTAAGAGTAAGATAAGATAAATGAACTTATGAATCAGTATTTTACTTTTATCAGTGACACTGTACTGGACTCTTAGTTGTCCTTGGGTTGGGCTCTCATAGTCGTCCCTAGGTTTAGATAACCTAATAAACCCTATTAGATTCGGGACTAGCTACCTCGGGTCTAGTTAGGGATGCGCGCATAGCAAGTACAGTCGTCGGACCCATCAACAGCATGATTATTATTTTTATCTATTATGAAAATAGTTTTAAAAACTTCACAAATCAGTTATGTGAATACAGTTTAGATTCAGCACTAACCTAGCATCATTTTAGCTCAGCTTATGTATCAGTTCAGTTTTTTTTCTTATTGATACAACAAGATAGTTCTATGATCAGTATTTGATTGCCATGACTCATATATCAGTATGCCATGTTTTAGCATTTTCAGCATGAATATCAGCATGTGTTTCAAATAGCATCTTTTAAAAGCATGATTTCATCGAATGCATGTTTTTGTGAAGTAGATGGTTCTTACTAAGCTCCCAAGCTTATAGTTTCCTTTTCTTTATACTACAGATAAAGGTAAAGGGAAGATGGATTAGCGGAGGCTGGAGGGCAATGTGTCAAGATGTGTGTGAGAAGGAACTTGGAATAAAGACTCTTGGGGACTAGCAAGTTTAAAGAATTAGAATTTCTTATTTTCTTATTATTCCGCACCTTTAGAATGTTAAATGTCACGAATTGTGA
Source organism: Zingiber officinale (assembly GCF_018446385.1). Classification (NCBI taxonomy): domain Eukaryota; kingdom Viridiplantae; phylum Streptophyta; class Magnoliopsida; order Zingiberales; family Zingiberaceae; genus Zingiber; species Zingiber officinale. Next base: position 101,744,576 of record NC_056002.1, on the reverse strand, counting down.
AAGTATGCACCATGTTATGCCTAGACTACTAGTTATTTTGATGTTAGTTAATAAACTATGAACAATGACAGTAATAACATGCCTAGGAATCTTATGATGCTTTTAAGTTGATACATGTGCATTGTATATGGATTAGTGGTGAAATGCAGTAGAAATCAGAACTCCAATCGATCAGTCGATCGATTGGGAAGTGATTTTTCGCGTACAGAGAGTTGATGAATCGATCAGCGGATCAATTAGCCATGGATCGATCAACCGATCGATCGGAAAGTAATTTCCGCGAACAGAGAGCTTCTGAATCGATCAGCTGATCGATTGGCCGAGGCTGGATCGATCAGCCGATCGATTCAGAAATGATTTCCGTGCTCAAAAGCACGTTGGATCGATCAGTGGATCGATTGAAGCCCTTTCAATCGATCGAGTCTCAGCTTCAATCGATTGGGAAGTTTGATTTCAACTGGAAACGTCTGATTTCAGCTCCTTGATCAAATGGGATGTTTGGGTGCTACTAGCGGCATGTTTAGTTTGTATAAATGCTTAGTTTTAGTATGAGTATTGATACAAAACTCATGGTTCCACTCACCTGCTTAGTAATTGCCCAAGCATTCTAAATTTGATAGAAACATATATTAAATAACTTAGAATGGTAGCTTAGAATGGTGTTCTATTGTATGATATAGCATGGAAAGTTTAGATTCCCTTCTTTAGCATATGTACAACAATAAAAGTGTATTTTGAACATAAATTCTAGTTTTAATAGCAATTAGCAGAGTTTTTAATTTAGTTCAGCCTTTTACACATTAAACATCAGTGGTAGCCACAGAATAGTTTAGCAATCGTAACCTCCGACCTTACAGTTTAGTTAGTAGAAGGCGGGGCGTTACAGAACCGGACAGTCCAGAGACTGTCAAATACTATTTTTATTATGTTTATTATGTGCTAACTTTGTGTTGCAGGGTATTTTGGGACTAATGTATCTTGCAGGCACTAAAACACAAAGTTTGCCTCGGATGAACAGTATCTGAGGCGCCTCCATGGAGCTTGGAGGCGCCTCAGGTACAAAGGAGTAGAGCTTGTGCGTGGCAGAGCTGGAGGCGCCTCGGACTGAGCTAGAGGCACCTTGGACCGCAGATTGGAGGCGCCTTGGACTAGTATGGAGGCGCCTTCAAGTGGACCAGAGGAGAAGTTTTTAGCGCTGATCCACGCGGCTGACTCACCAGCATGGAAGCGCCTTGGAAGGGGTTTGAGGTGCCTCCAGCAGGCTTTATAAGGGGTCTCGAATAGCAGCCTTAGAACAACAATTCTCAAGTGATCTTACTACAATGTGCTGCTAACGAGACGCTCCGACTAAGCTACGACAAGTCCCTGACAACCCGGAGCTTCATTTTTTCTAAATTCTGTTGTCAGTATAGCTTTATTATTTCAGTTTTGTAATACTTAATCTGTACGTTGCGATTTGATAGTGAATTGCCCAAAGTAAACGCTCAACGAGCGTGAGCCTTGGAGTAGGAGTCACTTAAGGCTTTGACCCAAGTAAAAATACTTGGGTCATTTTATGTGTTTGTCTTTAATTTATTCCGCTGCTTAACTCTCGTCAAGTTTTCCGATTACGAAACGCGTGAAAGCCACGAGCGCTATTCACCCCCCCCTCTAGCGCTTTCGATCCAACAAGTTTAACTTCGCCGCTCGACGATTTATTGTGTCATTTGGCACAGAGTTCAAAATTTGAATTCTTTATTTTTGCACTGCATACAAGGAGCATAGGGATATAAAAATAAATTGATTATTACATCGGCGCACCTCTCACCCGGCTCGGTAAAGCTGGAGATGGTTTGCGCTCTACGGTCGCTCTAGTCGTCGTCCGTCCTCATCCTCCAAGTAGTAGGGGCCTGACCGGAATTTCTCCACGACCTTGAAGGGTCCGGCCCAGGGGGCCTCCAGCTTGGTGACATAGCCGACCGGCTTTACTTTCTTCCATACCAGATCCCTGACCTGGAATGACTTCGAGATCACCCTCCGATTGTAGTTCTGCTTCATCCTTTGACGGTAGGCCATTAACCGGATGACGGCTTTAACACACGATTCATCTACCAAGTCCAGCTCCAGCAGCCTTCGCTCGACGTTATCTTCATCATAATGCTGTAGCCGATCAGACTCAACTCTGACTTCGACGGGGACTACTACTTCACCACCATACACCAGGTGGAAAGGAGTAGCTCCGGTTGCCTCCTTGGGTGTCGTGTGGATCTCCCATAGCATGCTGGGGAGTTCATCTACCCAACTTCCTCCAACGTGGTTGAGCCGAGCACGTAGGATTCTAAGAATTTCATGGTTGGCGACCTCCACTTGCCTGTTGCTCTGAGGGTAGGCCACTGAGGTGAAGGCTTGCTGAATGTCATATCTTTCGCACCATTCTTTGAGTCTCTGACCGTCAAACTATCTTCCGTTATCTGAGACGAGTCGACGAGGGATGCCGAACCGATAGATGATGATCTGTCAAATGAACTTCATGACCATCTGCTCGGTTATTCTTGCTAGTGGCTTGACTTCTACCCATTTGGAGAAATAATCCATTGCGACGAGCAGAAACTTCCGTTGACCTGTTGCCATGGGGAATGATCCAACAATGTCCATACCCCACTGGTCGAACGGGCAAGAGACTGTGGGCACCTTCATCTCCTCGGGCGGCCGGTGTGAGAGGCTATGATACTTTTGGCAGGACAAACAGGTGGCCACCGTCCAGAGGGCATCCTCCTGGAGGGTTCGCCAGAAGTATCCGACCAACAGGATCTCCCTCGCTAGTGAGCGACATTCCAAATGTCCTCCGTATGATCATTGATGTACCTCATGTAGTATGTAGTCGGCGTCTTCCGACCCAACGCATTTAAGTAGAGGCCTAGAGAAGACCTTCTTGTAGAGCCGATCCTCGATTAGGGTGAACCGACCAGCCCTTTTCCTTAACAAGCGAGCCTCCTCCCAATCCGACAGTGTAGCTCCCAACCGCAAAAACTCCGTCAATGTCGACCTCCAATCATTTGGGAAAGTAAGTGATAACCATGATTTTGGCTATATTATCTTGATTCATAATGCATGTTTTTAATGATATTTTCATAACTTAAAGTCATATTTACTCTACATTTCATAATTTCATTTTATCTTGGACTTAATTATAAATTGGCCTATTATCATGGTATTTGATGCTAATATTTGTTTATTATTTTGTAGACATCAAAAGGGTCATGGACCTGATCAGATCAGGCCACATTTGGGCTCAAATCAAGGGCTAATCAAGTCGATCAAGCCTTGGAGTGTTTTGGACCATCCATTGAAAATCAGAGAGATCTGAGCCATCCGTCTAGGATCTGGTTCATCCAAGCTACGAGGAAGCACATCACAGCCGTAGATGAAGATCCAAGGGTTTTGATCCAGATCTGAGTTCATCCAGTCGTTGATCAAGCCCAGAAACAATCTAGACCGTCCGATCAGATGTGAAGATGATTTAAATGTTGAGAAGCTACAGTGCACAGACAGGCTCGGCTTTGCGATTTCCTCCACTGTAGCTTCTTCTTCTTCGCGCGACGACCGCAGCTCCCATTCCTTAAACCAGATCCGAGAGCTTGATTTTTTCACCGACGACGATCATCAGCTGCCGGCGTTCATCGTCCGGTGATCATAGAGTGATCGAGGGAGGTTTCCAGATCGCGATTTGGGTTCTGCTTCATCACCGCATACCCGATCGAGGGAGGTTCCAGATAGGCGGTATTCGCTTCCACCAGAGCTTCAAGGGAGGTTTCTGGGAGCTACTGATCCCTTTCCGATCTTCATTCCGCAGCAAGGCTGTGTCGACTTGGTCATTCGATCCGGTTTGCAAATTCACAGAATCCTTGCTCTTTTCTTCGGATGGTGAGATTACCAGTTGGATGCGAGTTTTGAGGGAGGTTTCCAAGAGCTGTGATCATTCTCTAGTAATAGTTGGAGGTTAGAGATTTGTTGTTGAATGCTTGATGGGAGGTTCCGATGGCATTTTTGTTTTTACAGTAGAGTAGAGGGATTTGAGTTTCGGAATTTTGGTTGTGGAATGCTATAGATTAGGGTTTTGCTTTCTTTGTTTTTGTCTATGAATTATACTTGAACTTGCTCAGATTTTCAGATCTGATAGATAGATTGTACTTAATTCTTGTTTGCATTTCTTACTTTAGTTCTTGTTTGAGTTTTCTTTCAAATCCCATTTCTAATGGTCTCACTTGCAATCCTGAACTTGTGGAACTTTTGCAAACTGAATCTTGATTGTCTACTTAATTAGTTTGCAATATTGTTTTGTTTTAGAATTAGACGTTTAGATTACAACAAGGTTGCTTAGTTTTCAATTCAAGAATTTAAATGAACCTTATGTGGAGATTGTGATGAAGTTTAATATCAGAAGTTTAATATGAGTTATTGACTGTTTACCTCTGTTCGATATTATTTCATTTGAGCTTTTGATGTCTAATTGTTGAACTAAACTGTGATAATGAATTGGATGCAAATCCGGTTTCTAAAAGTAGTTGAGTTTGAGTTCAATTACTACTGTAATTGTAGTTGAAGAAATTGATTCATTGACATACACACACATTCAATTGGAACTACTTCTAGAATTCACACACTCACTAGTTATCCTTGGAGAAAAATATGACTTGGGACTCCTTACTACACGTATTTTCTTTAGTTAATTGAGTTCCAATCTTTATTAATTTGGAGCGCCTCGTGACATGTGAAAAAGGCCGACACCAAATTTTGGCGTCGTTACCGGGGAGCAACTAACTAGTAGTGTGTGTTTATTTTAGATTGTGCAATGAGCATTGATTGATTTTATTGTTTGTATCTTTCTTGATTTGATTGCTTATTCTTTTTGTATTTTCATGTTTGTTTGTTCTTGAATTATTAAGTGCTTTTACTGTTCATATTTTCATGTGTATGAAACTTTATGCTTTTGAGTCTTCTAATTTTGAGTTCTAGTGTTGTAGTGAAGAACAGGAGATTTCTTTAGCATGGATCCATATTTTCAGAATTTTGGAGGTGAAATGGAGAATCAATATTTTCAGCCTGAGTGTCAATATTACCCATACATGGATCAACAAAATATGTATGAATCATTTTTAAATGGTTTTAATACTAATTGGGTGGATAATTCATGTTTCAGGTATGAAAGTGCACAAGGACAATTTGTTGAGTCATATTCAGTCTACCAGAATTCATGAGTTTCAAGAAGTTTCAACATATTCTATGCCAAATTCTTTTCAACAAAACGATCCTTAGATGGATGAGTCAATATGGAAACTCAGGGAGATTATGCAACAAATGAGTGAGCATCAAGAGCAACAATTTTCAAGGATACAGAACATACAAATTCAGTTAGATCAAATTACATCATCCATCAATCCATTGCAAGCACGAAATTCCAGTGGAGAGATGAAAAGTAGCGATTTTGTCAGGCCTGACCCTACTTCTATCACTTCACATGATTTTTCTAGTAATTTTTGTGATAATGATGTAATTATGCAAATTTCTGATCCTAATGATTTTGTTGTTGAAGATGTTGATAGTGATTTAGTTCTGAACATGTTTTTGAAGATGATTTAAGTGTAGGGGAATTCTTACTGGAAGCATTACTTCAAGGATCACCAAAATATGAGGATGAAAGTGTAGGGACTTGTGCTATGGAGCCAAACACCCAAGGATCACCACATGAAGATGTACATTCACCAGAACAAGAACTTGAGCATTCATTTGATGAAGAAGAGGTAACAAATCCCACTCTAGGTACCTTTCAAGATGACAAGGTGAGTATTTCTTGTGATTTATCAGAAAAATTCAATAGAGGTACCGTTCATTGATTTCATTAGGTGTGATTCATTTCTTGATAAATTTTCTACTCACACTAATGTTCTCCTATTTTCTTTTCATCCCATATGTGTGTGGGAGGTGTTTTCTTTTATTGATGTTGTAGGAGAACATAAGCTTCCGGAGTGGGTACTTAAACTAAATCGACTCACCGATTTTGTCGTGATTTGGGTATCAAATAATTTCACCGAACTCCTTTCTACACTAATGCAGTATAGGATGACTCGGATCGTCTCTCTCAAGGAATGTAAACAGTAGGATGATAGTCTTAGGATCAATTATTGTTGGCTTGGGTTTTCTAGACAAATTGGGATTTAAGAAATGACTTATGAACAAATAAAAGAAATAAGAACCAAAATTTATGCTACATTTGCAAATTCAATTCATGGAAAGTAACAAGAAAAGAATCTACTAATCTAAACTACTGCATTGAAAGAAACAATAACCAAGAATAGCCTATTACAACCATTAAGCAAACCTAAATTGTTTAGACATCAAGGACAGTACTCTTAACCGAAGGTTTCAAAGCAATAGCAAGGAAATTTGAATCAACTATGCATTGATCAACTACAACAAAACAACAATTCAATCAAAGATAAGGAAACTAATCAAACTAGGAAACCCTAGCTTGGATCTGATGTGTATCGGAGGAAGAACTCGGCGTTGAAGACAAACAAAGTAACTCAGATGGAAATGGATCAAGATCAGAGAAAAGGTAGAATCAAACACTTTCGATAGTTCAGATGGGTGTGGAACTTCAGAAAAGGAAGATCGCCGGCCGGAAGACAAAAGAATCGGCTGAAACCACAGAATCCTTCACCTTTCTGCTTCTTCTTTCTCGCACGAAATCGCGGCAGTGGTTTGAGATCAGATGATCATGGCATCGCCAGCTGCTTGTGAAAGACTACCGGAGGAAGGGAAGTGCCCTTGACCTCGCTTGCTCGCCGGCGGTGGAGTGGATCGGAATCGCCGGAGAAGGACCGCGCTTCCTCTGTTTTTGACGCGAGGACTGTAGCTAATTCACCATCCCTGTAGCTTCTCATTTCCCACTTAAATCAAATCTCAGATCTGTGATGAACGGCTGTAGTTTCCTCAGATCGATCCAACGGTGGAAATTGCTCCAAATCTGTTCCAAATCTTCAGATCTCGATCAATGGTTGTGATCTACTACCTATTGGCTTGGATGGACCAGATTCTTCACAGATGTCTTAGATCTACTCCGATCTTGGATGAACGGTCCATATTGCTTTAGAACTTGATCTCTTCAATTAACCCTAGATTTGAATCCAAACTTGGTCTGATCTGATCAAGTCCATGACCCTTTTGATCCTACAAAACATATAACAAAATATTAGCATCAAATACCTCAAATATGATATAATTTGTAATTAAGTCCACAAATGAATGCAATTCATGAAATATGATATAAATGTGGAATTAACACATGAGAAGATCAAATGATATGCTTATATGAATCAAAATATCAATACAAAATGATGGTTATCAATCCCATATGTGTGTGGGAGGTGTTTTCTTTTATTGATGTTGTAGGAGAACATAAGCTTCCGGAGTGGGTACTTAAACTAAACCGACTCAAACCTCCAGAAAGAATTTTGAAAGGAAAAATGAGTAATAAGAAGAATTTAAGTGGAACCACAATTACTCCACTATCGGGGTGACTTCTTCTTTTGAATCTTCTTCAACCACCGGGAATTAAAGGGGAGTTGGTTCCAATTTCATTTTCTTTTGCATTTTAATTCATGCTTTGTTAATAAATTCTTTTTATGCATTTCTTTAGTTTCATACTTTACATTTTGTTAGTATATAGCATTTTCATTTTGAATAAAATTCTCCATAAATTTTTCTAGTGATACTTTTAAGATGGTAAAAGTCTCTTAAATTTGATCATCAATTTTAGGTCATGTGACATGATTGAATGCTTTTCTTACATGATATTGGTTAATATGGTGATGGAGTGAGGTCCACTTTAAGCCTATATTTCATTATTTTCTCTTGTGTGGCATGCACTCATAGCAAATGAAACTCTAGAACTTGTTTTGCTTCTTTTCAAAATCACAATAGCATATGTATGCATGAAATGAAGGATATTTGTCATTCTTGTTCCCTCATAATTTCCAATTTCTTTCCTCACAATTTTCTTTAAACATTCTCATCTAGCATTTTAATTCCTAATTCTCCTTGCTTGTCATATTTCTTTTATTTCGTTGAAAGTTTTGGATTAATTGCTTGATGAGTTAGCTTGACTAGATGAACAAAGAATTAAGTGTGGGGGAGAATTGTATATGCTTGAGATTCTTGAGTTTTCTTACTTCAAATGGTTTAGAAATTCTGAAGTTGAAAATTCAAGTTGATGGATGCATTACTTGAAATTAAAGGATGTTGGACAGTTTCAAAGGAAATAATTTTCCTGAAATGTAAATCTGAGTTCTGGACTTTGAAATTGAAATCCTGTTTTGGTACCAATTCTATAAGCTGCAGATTTCTAATAAATGAGAAAATCATATTGCTTGCTGGTCAGAATTTGAATCTGATTGTGCTATTGACAATTTTAGTTGAAGTACATCATAATTCCAATTCTGAATTTAGTGTGCTGTGCTTATGTGCCATTGCTGAAGGATTTCTCTGAATAGCACTTTTGTAGAGCTGAACTTGGTTCCTGGAATCAGAGATTTAAATCTGAAATTCTACCGAATGCAGAATGAATTAAATCTATGAAATGCAGAATAAGCAAGTGTTGTTAGCTTGAAATGGTATCACTGTGAGTTTAAATTCTGGAGTTTTAAGAAGACCATTTAAGCTATTACTTGGATTTAAATTTTGAAACTACATAGCTTCAATGCACTGCTAATAATCGAAGGTTGTTGTATATGTTGTTTTAAGCATATATATATAGAAAAACTGTTAGTGCCAAATCTCCATTTTGATTTTGATTAGTTACCATTCGATTATGAGTTCCAGTCAATTTAGAGTTAAATGAAAACTTTCCTTAAGCTTAAATTCTTCATGACCTAAGCTGAATTCACCTCAAATTCAGAAAACTGAAACTGCAATCTGTGAACTTTTGGCAAATTCAGAATTCTTTATAAAGATCCAGATTTGCATCTAGTTGTGCTATATTGTGTGAGAGTTTTGCAAATGAATAGAATTGAGATTCAGTCTTGATTAAGGTCAAGTGCAAAAGAGAATGTAAATTAAAAGTAATTAAAGCAAGTGGACTTATACTGAATTTTTGTACAACAGATTTTTTTAAAAGGCTGAGAAGAGTTATTGTGAAATACTAGTAGTAGCTGAATATGCACATTCAATGTTGAATTTGAATGTTACTGCTATGTAACAATTCAGAAGTCTCCAATTCAGGAATCATTCAAAGATGTGGGATGCTAGATGTTTGATACCAAGCTGCAAATTTGAAAGAAGTCACTGATTTATTGTTCAGTAACAAATGCAGTTGCTGGCTTTTACTCGGAATTTGAATATTGCAGCAAGTGTTCAGTAACAATACAGGAGATGTGTAAGTTTGTGCCAAACTTTGAGTTATACCTTGAATTTGATTCTTTATTGATTCAGTGCTAAATGAGAGCTTCTTCCAAACTTAACTCTACATGATTTAAGTTAGAATTACTTTAAAACAAGCAAATGGAATCTAATTTCAGAAACTAAAATGCAGAAATCAGGAGTTGGAATCTGATTTCAGAATCTGTTCGATGAAGCTGTGATTTGATGTATCAATTTGGTTTTTGGTGTGCCGAGTTCTATGGAAGACTTTGATGACTTTAAGACAAGTCAAAGATGTTAAATTCCAGAATCAGTTTTAATTTTGAATCTGGAAACCAGAATTGCAGAAGTCAATAGTTGCTGTTGGTAATATTCAATTCAAAGAACAAAATAAATTTAAGCTATTCTAGAATTCAAAAGTTGTTGTTGAGTTGTGAATTCTAGAATTAAAGATACAAAAAGCTATGGTTGTTGTGCTGATTTTAATGAGTTCATTAACCAACAGCAAAGTATCAAGTTAATACTGCTTTGTGCCAGAGTTAATTGCAGACTGTTGTAAGCAGAATTTTAAGCAACTGTTTGAGAGGGGCTAATTTTTGAAATTGACTTTCTGGAACTTAAAATTGCTTCTTTAGAAATTGTTTCTGAATTTTTCCTGCTTGAAGGGGGCAGGACAACATTTGCAAAGCTCACACCAAATTGTCACTACTGGTTTCAGATGCTGTTGCTGAAAAAAGTTTCAAAAAAATAGGGTAGTCAGTTTTCAGAACCAGAATACAATTCCAGAATCAGAAACATGGAAAAGAATAAGAGAAGAAGAAAAGAACCTGGAGAATTTAAAGTGGTTTGAAGAGTGCCTTAATGATATGTTGCATTATCCGAGACGACCAACATTTTAAGTGTGGGGAGGGAACTCTTCTTCATAAGTTGAGTTAAGATTATTTGAGCTTTCAAGTGATAAAATTGAAGAGTTAAAGCAGAATTGAAGTAAAAAAAAAATTGACAAATCAAAAAGAGAGTATCAAGATTTTTGGATAGTCATCAAATTGAAGGAGAGGTTAGCTTGATACTTTGATTTGGTAACGATAAATGGTATTCATCTCTTTTCACATCAAAATGGTCAACTCATCAAGTATATTCCTCCAATACTCTCATTCTCTAATTTTCTTCATTAATGCCTTTTCTTTTAACATTCATTTTAAATTACTCTTGTAGCTTTCAATTCTTGTTGATTAAATCCTTTTGATTCATGTATGCTATGTTTATGGTGGTGGAGAATTAGAAAATAAGCAAGCTTTTGGTAGTGAAATGTTGTGAGTTGCATTGAGTGAGCTCCACATATATGTAATTTTGAGTGTGAGGGCTAGAATAGGTAAATGCCTTGTGATATTGCAACTTGCTTAATTTTTCAATTGGATTGAAACTACCATACCTACTTATTATTATTTGGATTGTATTCATGATTGTTTGTGATCTTTAGATGGTCTTCGTTAAATTCTTTTTACTATCTTCTATGTATTGCTAGGGGAATTTGTGTGGAGATGATTTTTAGTTTTATTGACTTGAACGAGACGTCCAAGATTAAGTGTGGGGGATTTGATAACCATAATTTTAGCTATATTATCTTGATTCATAATGCATGTTTTTAATGATATTTTCATAGCTTAAAGTCATATTTACTCTATATTTCATAATTTCATTTTATCTTGGACTTAATTGCAAATTAGCCTATTATCATGGTATTTGATGCTAATATTTGTTTATTATATTGTAGGCATCAAAAGGGTCATGGATCCGATCAGGTCAGGCCACATTTGGGCTCAAATCAAGGGCTAATCAAGTCGATCAAGCCTTGGAGTGTTTTGGACTATCCATTGAAGATCAGAGAGATCTGAGCCATCGAACTAGGATATGGTCCATCCAAGCTACGAGGAAGCACATCACAGCCGTAGATGAAGATCCAAGGGTTTTGATTCAGATCTGAGTTCATCCAGCCGTTAATCAAGCCCAGAAAAAATCTGGACCGTTCGATCAGATGTGAGGATGATTTAAATGTTGAGAAACTACAGTGCACAGACGGGCTCGGCTTCGCGATTTCCTCCACTGTAGCTTTTCCTTCTTCGCACGACGATCGCAGCTCCCATTTCTTAAATCAGATCCGAGAGCTTGATTTCTTCACCGACGACGATCATCAGCTGCCGACGTTCATCTTCTGGTGATCAGAGAGTGATCGAGGGAGGTTTCCAGATTGCGATTTGGGTTCTACTTCATCGCCGCATACCCGATCGAGGGAGGTTCCAGATCGACGTTATTCACTTCCACCAGAGCTTCAAGGGAGGTTTCCCGGAGCTACTGATCCCTTTCCGATCTTCATTCCGCAGCAAGGCTGTGTCGACTTGGCCATTCGATCCAGTTTGCAAATTCACAGAATCCTTGCTCTTTTCTTTGGATGGTGAGGTTACCAGTTGGATGCGAGTTTTGAGGGCGGTTTCCAAGAGCTGTGATCATTCTCTGGTAATAGTTGGAGGTTAGAGATTTGTTGTTGAATGCTTGATGGGAGGCTCTGATGTCATTTTTGTTTTTACCACTACAAGAAAAAAACCTAACAACAACAGTTTTTCACCGTTGTCGTAGCCCATTTTGAACTGTTGTTAAAGGCCGTGTTGTTAAAAGGGATGCCCAAAGACAACAGTTTTTAACCGTTGTCTTTGCAGGCAAAGACAACATTTTTACAACAGTGAAAAACTGTTGTCTTTTCTTTCAAAGACAACATTTTTTCACCGTTGTCTTTGAACGTCTACCTTTAATAACAGGGTCTTCAACAACAGTTTTAAACTATCTACGACAACGGTGAAAAACCGTTGTCTTTTTGAGATAAAAAATAAAAAAAATTAATACACAATTTTCTAATATTATAAATCATTCAAAATACTAAATTTCAAAATAAAATTTAATATACAAATTTTTAACATTCAAAAATAATATCTATAACATTCTGAAAAAATTTCATAAGCAACCAACAAAATTTCATAAGCAACCAACAAAATGATAACACTATTAAAACAAAGGTAGAACAATATAACACGAGATTTTCTACTTAGATGTCGGTGAAGAGCATGGATTGCAGCTCCTAGTGCTCCTTAATTTGTTAAAGTCTTTCCATTTTTTTAGCTTGTCGGCATTCTTCCCAATACTCTTGAGGACACCTATTCGAATAAAGATATATATTACAAATTAGAAACTAAACAGTAAGCGTGATTCTAATTGCACTGCATAAATGTTACATAACCATAAAAACCATTTGATATAGTCATCTAACAGAAGTGCAAAAAACGTTATCTATGTAACATAAATGGTAACCTCTTGAAACAATAGTAGGAATGGCTACAGTAATTACCTGAAACAACATAAATCGTTAGTTTTGAAGGCAGAGTAGAGAGATGTCATGCAACTTTTAGAAATCAATGCAACATAATCTTAAAGAATAACATTATAGCAGGATAAAGATGCTAAAAAGAGCAGTAGATTGAAACTAAAAAAACCACCAGAGTCTTTAATATGTACAAAACACCTTTTAGCTTCATGTTGAATACAAAGTGAACATAATCGAGTGAATCGAGATGCAAATATTGCAAATGTAAGTTAGAAAAAAAATTAAGAAATGATAAAGTAACTGTAATTTAATCTAACTTACGATTTAATTCTAGATTTAGAGAAGTAAGAAGTGTAAGCTTTTCTAGATCACCATGTATAGAAACTGAAATATTAATAGGGTCATTACTTGTCAACACATGATGTTCCTAAGAGGAAGAAATGGACTTTAGAAATAAGACCAAAGAACAAATACATTAACTGCAAGCATAGAATATGCGTGGGTGATTACATCAAAGGTAGACTATAAACATTTTTAATTAAGAAAATGAGGAAGGAAATGAATGGAGGAAATGAATGAGATTTTCTACTTAGATGTCGATGAAGAGGCAGCACTGCAGATATTGCAATACAACAAAAAGTAAATTCTTTTTTCTCAAACTAGTAAAGGAAAATAAAAGGACTAATGATCTAAAGTGTGAAGGTCTAATATGAGATTTAATGTTCACAGATTGTAACAATAACTTCACCTTGCTTGGTAGCTGAGGAGGGAAAGGAGTATATGGTTTCTTCTCCTTAGCCTTTACTTTCCTTTGAACATTCTTCCTTGATAGTGATCTTCAAAATTATATTAATTGTCAAGATGCATGCTATAAAACTATTCAAACAATCACTTAGATAAAGTATACTGATATAATTTCAAGCATTCTCCTTTTCCTCATTCATTAGATCCTTTGACATCTCTTACCATTGATTGAAATTCTTTCCAGGTAAGGATGATGCGGTGAACGAGATAAATGATGTTTAGGAAATGCCAATGACCTTCAACTGTGCATATACCAAGTGAAAACAAAAGGCCAACACAATCTATAGCAATGGAAGGGTTTAATGGTTGGGTTTTATTTACTTACTATATTGTTCTCAGGCTCCCTCAAGTAGAATCCTTGGGCAAATAAAGGGAAGATGTTGCAACCTAATAGAATGTAGACCATCAATGCATGCATCCCTAGCCATTCCATGACCAAGGTTGGCTTCCTGTAGCCATAGATGTCAACCAGCACATAAACCCCAGTGAACATGACCCCAGCAATCCCAGCAGTGATGCAGGTATAACTTGGTGTGTATAAAGCCTTGTTCATATGCATGCCTACACCAAGGATTACCAACTCCAATTGGTTGGGAATATCTGAGCAACAAAAAAATCAAATCGACATAATAGGAAGAAAGACAATGTCGTGGGTACCATAGAAGTCTAATGAAAAAGCTAATGCTAATAGACAAAAGGAAGCAATCATCCATTGCACAATCCTCTCCTTGTGATCCTGTAGTTTCCTCAACAGTGTGACGGATGCAAACAACACTAGTGACAAATTAAAGATCCAAGTTCCTGTACTTTACCTTAAAGTGTATGATGACGTGCCCGAATTGCAATCTAATCAAGCAGGTAACAATTGCCATCATAGAACTGCAACGCCAACTAGTTTACATTTAGCTTCACACACATGGTAAATATCACAGAGATACATATGTAACTTGTTAATTTTTGGAGGTATTTTAGAGATTTGGGGATATTAATCTAACAATATGTATTTACTGTTTGGTTGTTTGGTAGTTCCCACTTGCTCATAGACTTGACTCATTTCATGAATGGTTATGTTATTTGTGGCATTGTTATTTTGTTATTGCCATTAAGATGTTAAATAGGTCAAGTATAATATATACTTGTTTAAAGGAGACAATAAATTTTATAGTGTAGTTTGGGGATTTTAATTGATTAGAGTAAAAGTAATTCATTGCGGTTGAAGATAAAAGAAAACTTCAGTCATTAATTTGGAAATTACTTGGCTTAGAGGGCAATAGAGGGATAAGGGTCATATGATCAACTCCAAATAGTTGAGATGGTCATCACTATGCTGATGGAAATCATTGAAAATCAACGATAATATGAACAAAGGAGTTGAAAAAACTAGCAATAATAAGAACAGATTGATCAATGCAACAGTTGTAAATGTAAAAATTAGGGCTGGTTGCTTACCTTCGAAGCCCTAAGGCAACCTCACGCCGGCAATCGGATGGCTCTAGCTTGATCCCACGGCACCAGAACAAAAATTAGGGCACGGCTATACCTCAGACGCCGGCGACGATCCAGGGGAAATCGGAGCACAGGGAACCTACGCACTCCCTCGATCGATCAACGGCGTTGTCGATCTATCCTCAAGCCAAGGTGATGATGGCTTTGCGAAGGAAGGGAGAGCTCGGCAGTGTCGGCGTCGCGTGAGAGAGGAGAGGGAGGACTCGGCGACGGAAAAACCTAGGGCTCGGGTGGAAAGAGTTGAGAAGAAGAAGAGATCAGGATGATCCGGGCTTCGATCTCTAGCAAGCTCCGTCGACATGCTACCAGTCGACGTCGACGATCATCGGAGGTAGAACTCTGTTGCCCGTCGCCTTAGTGTTGTCCGCGAGAAAGAACAGAAAGAACAGAGGAAGAAGGGAAGAAAGGAAAAGGTTCGGGAGAGGTGAGGAACTCGGGTCGGGATCGGCGTTAGGGAGAAATAATAAGAAAAGGAATATAAATAATTAAACATTTCCTCATTTAAACGGGTATTCTAAACAGGTCTTATCCGTACCCGTAATTTTATCCCCTCAAAACACGTCGCATGACTCCGAAAAATTCTCAGAAAATTTCTAAAAATTCTGAAAAAAATTCTATAAGACTATTAATTAAATAACCCTATTTAATTAATTTTCCGATATCTCACAGATGAGCTCGACGTCGACAAGATCGGGAGAGGGGAAACTAGGGCACGGGAGAGGGGAAAGGGTGGCGGTGCGACTGCAATAGGAAACTAGGGCACGGGGAGAGGGGAAAGGGCAGCAGTGATTGGGAGTAACCGGCAGCACCCTCGACGGCTGGCGATGGCTGTGTCTTCGGGAATGTGAGGGCAGCGCCGGTTGCGTCGGAGGTCAACAATGAAGAGGAGATCGCAGAGACGGTGAGATCGGCAGGAGAAGAGGAGGAATGGGGAAAAAAATGAGATTGTTTAGATTTATATATGTAGGTTATTAAATAAATAAACTCCCACTTTATTGGTACTCGAAATAGACTTTCTCTAAGTTTAATCAATTTACCCTATTAAATGTGTCATACCGACTCCGTTTATATTCTAAAAAATTTCTAAAAATTTTCAAAAAATTCTACCTCCCAAGGAAGCGCCGAAAAGTCGATGCGCTAACACTTTAAAGGCAAAGCAGCGAGAGCGACGAGGAGCGTCTTTCGCGGAGGAGTCGTGAAGGAGGAGTCGGAGATAGGTTTTTGTTCGTTGAAGAGTCACAGAGAAGTGGGTTTTAGGTTTTTTTTCATGAAGTTAAAAAAATTATTATGTTTTTAGAATTCAACAACATTCAATAGACAACAGTTTAATAAAACTGTTGTATATTATCACATAAGCAACACTAAAAGACAATAGTTTTTTAAAACTGTTGTCTTTGACACACATTAGACAACAGTTTTTTGAAAACTGTTGTTATTTAAAAAATATTATTGTGAACAACAACAGTTTTCAATAAAACTGTTGTTAAATGGAAAAAAGACAATAATTTCTTGAAAAACTGTTGTCTATTAGGTGTGGTTAAATCCAAAATTTCTTGTAGTGTACAGCAGAGTAGAGGGATTTGAGTTCTGGGATTTTGGTTGTGGAATGCTATAGATTAAGGTTTTGCTTTCTTTGTTTTGTCTATGAATTATGCTTGAACTTGCTCAGATTTTCAGATCTGATAGATAGATTGTACTTAATTCTTGTTTGCATTTCTTACTTTAGTTCTTGTTTGAGTTTTCTTTCAAATCCCATTTCTAATGGTCTCACTTGCAATCCTGAACTTGTGGAACTTTTGCAAACTGAATCTTGATTGTCTACTTAATTAGTTTGCAATATTGTTTTGTTTTAGAATTAGACGTTTAGATTACAACAAGGTTACTTAGTTTTCAATTCAAGAATTTAAATGAACCTTATGTGGAGATTGTGATGAAGTTTAATCTGAGTTATTGACTGTTTACCTATGTTCGATATTATTTCGTTTGAGCTTTTGATGTCTAATTGTTGAACTAGACTGTGATAATGAATTGGATGCAAATTTGGTTTCTAAAAGTAGTTGAGTTTGAGTTCAATTACTATTGTAATTGTAGTTGAAGAAATTGATTTATTGACATACACACACATTCAATTGGAACTACTTCTAAAATTCACACACTCACTAGTTATTCTTGGAGAAAAATACGACTTGAGACTCCTTACTACACGTGTTTTCTTTAGTTAATTGAGTTCCAAACTTTATTAATTTGGAGCGCCTCGTGACATGTGAAAAAGGCTGACACGTGGACCCCCAACTGTTTGAGAGGGGCTAATTTTGGAAATTGACTTTCTAGAATTTAAAATTGCTTCTTTTGAAATTGATTCTAAATTTTTCCTGCTTGAAGGGGACAGGACAACATTTGCAAAGCTCACATCAAATTGTCACTGTTGGTTTCAGATGCTGGTTGCTGGAAAAAGTTTAAAATAAATAGGGTAGTCAGTTTTCAGAACTAGAATACAATTCCAGAATCAGAAACATGGAAAAGAATAAGAAAAGAAGAAAAGAAGCTGGAGAATTTAATGTGGTTAGAAGAGTGCCTTAATGATATGTTGCATTGTCCGAGGCGGCCAACATTTTAAGTGTGGGGGAGGGAACTCTTCTTCATAAGTTGAGTTAAGATTATTTGAGCTTTCAAGTGATGAAATTGAAGAGTTAAAGCAGAATTGAAGTAAAATTTTTTTTTGGCAAATCAAAAAGAGAGTATCAAGAGTAAAGATAGAGTATCAAAATTTTTGGATAGTCATCAAATTGAAGGAGAGGTTAGCTTGATACTTTGATTTGGTAACGATAAATGGTATTTATCTCTTTTCACATCAAAATGGTCAACTCATCAAGTATATTCCTCCAATACTCTCATTCTCTAATTTTCTTCATTAATGCCTTTTCTTTTGCTACTACATTCATTTTAAATTGCTCTTGTAGCTTTCAATTCTTGTTGAGGTTTCAATTCTTTCATCCGGTTTGCAAATTCACAAAATCCTTGCTCTTTTCTTTGGATGGTGAGGTTACCAGTTGGATGCGAGTTTTGAGGGAGGTTTCCAAGAGCTGTGATCATTCTCTGGTAATAGTTGGAGGTTAGAGATTTGTTGTTGAATGCTTGATGGGAGGTTCTGATTGCATTTCTGTTTTTACAGCAGAGTAGAGGGATTTGAGTTCCGGGATTTTGGTTGTGGAATGCTATAGATTAGGGTTTTGCTTTCTTTGTTTTTGTCTATGAATTATGCCTGAACTTGCTCAGATTTTCAGATCTGATAAATAGATTGTACTTAATTCTTGTTTGCATTTCTTACTTTAGTTCTTGTTTGAGTTTTCTTTCAAATCCCATTTCTAATGGTCTCACTTGCAATCCTGAACTTGTGGAACTTTTGCAAACTGAATCTTGATTGTCTACTTAATTAGTTTGCAATATTGTTTTGTTTTAGAATTAGACGTTTAGATTACAACAAGGTTGCTTAGTTTTCAATTCAAGAATTTAAATGAACCTTATGTGGAGATTGTGATGAAGTTTAATCTGAGTTATTGACTGTTTACCTCTGTTCGATATTATTTCGTTTGAGCTTTTGATGTCTAACTGTTGAACTAGATTGTGATAATGAATTGGATGCAAATTCGGTTTCTAAAAGTAGTTGAGTTTGAGTTCAATTACTACTGTAATTGTAGTTGAAGAAATTGATTCATTGACATACACACACAGTCAATTGGAACTACTTCAAGAATTCACACACTCACTAGTTATCCTTGGAGAAAAATATGACTTGGGACTCATTACTACACGTGTTTTCTTTAGTTAATTTAGTTCCAATCTTTATTAATTTGGAGCGTCTCGTGACATGTGAAAAAGGCTGACACCAGTAAGCCCCTCCATCCGATCAATATGAGTCATTAAAAATACCTGCTCGATCGGTTGTGCTATGACAATTGGCGATAATGAGCTGGCTAATTTGGCCAGCTCATTGGCTGCCTGGTTATCCGACCGGGGGATCTTTTGTATGACGACTTCTGAAAAGTTGAACTTTAATTTTTCGAAGGCTTCGGCGTAGAGCTTGAGTCGCGTGTTACTTATCTCGAATGTCCCAGTCAACTATTGAGGGACCGATTGAGAGTCCAAGTGGATGAAGACCATGAGGGATCCGACATGCCAGGCGGCTTGCAGCCCGGCTATGAGCGCCTCGTACTCGGCTTCATTATTCGTGGCTTTGTAATTCAGCCAAACAGACAACCGCATCCGCTCCTCTTGGGGCGAGATGAGCAATATGTCGACCCCGCTGCCCGACCGAGTGGATGAGACATCCACATATATCCTCCAAACGACTTCCGACTCAGGATTTTGCATCTCAGTAATAAAATCCGTCAAGGATTGTGCTTTGATGGACGTCCGGGGCTGATATTGGATGTCGAACTCGCTGAGTTCCATTGTCCATTTGATAAGCCGACCGGACGCCTCTGGATTGAGGAGAAATCTACCCAAGGGACTATTGGTCATTACGATGATGGAGTGAGCGAGAAAGTACAGGCGAAGCCTTCGAGCGGCCAGTACCAATGCATAAGCCAACTTCTCGAGATCGGTGTAGCGAGACTCAGTATCTTTCAATATATGAGTCAAGAAATACACTGGCTGCTCCTCGCCATTCTGCCTAACCAGTGCTGAGCCGACCGCTTGCTTGGTCGAGGATAGATAAATTCAGAGTGGGTTGCCGACAATTGACTTAGCTAGTACAGACAATGAGTTGAGGTATTCCTTAAGCTCTTCGAACACTCAGTCGCACCCCTGGTCCCATTGAAACTTGGTGGCTTGACGTAATATTTTGAAGAATGGTAAACTCTGATCGGATGATTTGGAGATGAACCGGGGCAGTGCTATTATTCGACCGGTGAGACACTGGGCTTCCTTCAAATTTCTTGGTGGCGGCATGTCTTGTAGCGCTTTTATTTTGCTAGGATTTACCTCAATGCCCCGCTCGGTGATGATGTAGCATAGGAATCACCCACTCTTCGTGTCGAACAGACACTTGTTAGGATTCAGTTTGATTCCGTATGTCCTGAGTGTCTGGCAGATCTCCTTGATATCTGCACATAGATCAGCTGCTCGGAGGGTTTTGATTAATATATCGTCGACGTATACCTCCATGTTAAGGCCGATTTGTCGTCTGAACACCTTATTCATCAGCCTTTGATAAGTAGCCCCGGTGTTCTTCAATCCAAATGACATGATATTGTAACAGTACGTTCCGTCGACCATAATGAAACTGACCTTTTCCTAATCTTCCCGGGCGAGTTGCACTTGGTGGTACTCTTGATATGCGTCCAGCATGCATATCAGCTCGCACCCAGTGGTGGAGTCGACCATCTGATCAATCCGAGGTAGTGGGTAGAAGTCCTTCGGGCATGCTTTGTTGAGGTCTCGGAAGTCGATGCAGACTTGCCACTTGTTGCCCGATTTTGAGACCAACACGACATTTGCGAGCCAACTTGGGAATTGAACTTCCTGTATGTGGCCAGCCTCCAGCAGATTCTCTATCTCTGCTCGGATGATAAGATTTTGTTCGGCGCTGAAGTCTCTCTTTTTCTGCTTTCTAGGTCGAGTGTCCGATCGGACGTGCAACTCATGCTGCGTGACGCTCGGGGAGATCCCGGGAAGCTCGTGCATCAACCACGCGAACACATCGTGGTTTTGCTGGAGACACGTGATCAGCTCCGCCTTCTACTCTGCCTCCAGATCAGACGCTATGAAGGTTGTTGTCTCCGCTCGACAGGGATGGACTTGCACTTC